>NC_073383.1:37914860-38287885 GCF_028641065.1 Leucoraja erinaceus
TAAGTGAAAGAACTCTTGATAGAAGTGCAAAGATGTGTGACAACTCTCCTGGATACAAAGAAGAACAAAGTTACAAGTTTGAAGACGTGACCAAAAAGATCGATGAGGGCAGAGCTGTACATGTTGTATAGATGGGTTTCAGTAAGGCATTTGACAAGGTTCCGCATGGTAGACTGCTCTGGAAGGTTAGATCCCATGAGATCTAAGGAGAGATAGCTGAATGGATAGCAAATTGGCTTAATGGAAGGAAGCAGAGCGTGATGGTGGAAAAACACCAACACCTGTGGAACACCACCAGTCACCAGCAGCCAAACAGGAAAGGCCCCCTTTATTCCCACCCTTTGCCTTCTGCCAGCCAGTCTTCTATATCTGCTAGCAACTTGCCTCTAATAGCTTAGAAGCTTACGTGGGGCAGCTTAGCAAAGGTCTTCTGAAAATCTGAGTAAACAGCATCTACTGACTCTCCTGCCTATTCTGCTTGTTACCTCCTCAAAAAATGTCAACAGACTTGTCAGGCAAGATCTCCCCTTAACAAAACCATGCTGACTTCAGCCTATTTTCTCATGAGCTTCCAAGTACTCCGAATCCTCATCTGTAATAATAGACTCCAATTTTACCCACCACGATAGTCAGAATAACTGGCCTATTTCTTTTTCCTGACCCTTTTTAAACAGTGGCGTCACATTTGTGATTTTCCAGTCCTTTGCAATAATTCCTGATTCTGGTGATCCTTGAAAGGTCACTTCTAAAGCCTCCACGATATTTACAGCGAACTCTTTCAGAACCCTGGGGTGTAGTACCTCAGATTCAGGTGACCTTTAGACCTTTTACTTTCTCAAGCACCTTCTCCTCTGTCATTGTAACTGCACTCATTTCTGCCCCAACTCTCTCGAATTTCTGGCACCTTCCACTGTGAAGACGGATGCGGAAAATGTCTTCAGTTCATCTGCCATTTCTTTGTTCACCATTTCTATTTCTCTAATGTCATTTTCCAATGGTCAAATGTCCACACTTGCCTTTCTTTTACTCTGTATGTATCTGTAAAAACTTCTAAGGAAGTAGAGGAGTTAATGATGGGATGATGACGTGAAGATGAGCAAGTTGCAGAGGTTCAAGAAAGTAAGGGAAGGGACTGAGACTGATACAATTGTTCTATTTAAAAACTAGGGACAGCATAGTGGTGCAGCTGGTAGAGTGCTGCCTTAATGCCAGAGACCTGGGCTTGATCCTGGCATCAGGTGCCACCTGAGTGGAGTTTGCAAGTTGTCCATGTGAGTATAATCATTCACATCCCAAAGACGTGTGGGTTCGTAGATTAATTGGCAATAAATAATGCCCCTTGTGTGTAGGGTGCCACTAATGGATGAGAAAGTGGGATAACATAGAAACAGTGTGTATGGGTGATCGATAGATGGTATGGACTTATTGGGTCAAAAAGCTTCTTTACAGGCTGTATCTCTAAACTACACGAAAGTAAGTGAAATCTAAAACTAAAATGAAAATGCTGGAAATGTTCATCAGATCAGGCATCTCTATAAATTAAAACAAGAGTTACTGTTTCACGCCAAAGATCCTTCCTCTGAACTGAGGAAGGATCTCTGACTTGAAGTGTTCACTTGGTTTCTCTTCCCACAGATTCCACCTGACCTGCTGAGCATTTCCAGCATTTTCTGTTTTTATTTGAAATAGAAGGTTCCTTTTTACCCGAGACTGCTGGAATAATACATAGTTTAAAATCAGATTTCCTGAGCAAAGGAAAACTTGCGATTACTTTTCATTTCTCCTGAGAGCTGCACAGGACTTTTGTACCTTGCCACAGCTGTCAAGACACACTAAAGCTTTTTTTGAAAAATAACTATGACAACAATGGAATTCACAGCCTGGGAGAAGCTAATTTATTGCACAAACAAACATGAACAGGATCCAGAATTACTCATTTGCATTAGAGAATAATGTATCGATGTTAGTGCACTGACCCATTATTAATGGTGCGATTACCAGGGAAATGCTGTGTTCCCAATTGTTGGGTTTTTAAACTGAAAAACAATTGTGTCATATTTCTATGCTAAGCAGAGTGGATCTTCAATTTCCCAGTATTATCTTACAAGACACATATTGAAAAGACTATGCTTTCCAATGTATTTCATATGATGCCCCACAATCCTGACTGCAAGGGCTTGGACTCAAAAATCAGAATGCCAGCACACAAGCAGACTATTAGGTTTATCTTAATTATGACATTCTTTGGAAAGATATTTAATTAATTTCTTTCTCCCCAGAGCCAGATAAATTGCTTCATTTCTAGTACTTACACAATTCCCTTTTGAATCTGGTTCCACCAGCTTTTCAAGCAATGCATTCTAGATTATTACAAAGTCTGTCTGCTCCTATCCCTTCTGGTCTTTTGCCAATTAGATAAAGATAATGTATTGCTGGAACCACTCAGTAGGTCAGGCAGAAGGTCAATCAGATCTTGGTTCAAGATTTATAGTTACTACCCATGTTTAATGAATACAAAATAGGACGAAAAATACTTAGTAGGAATAGCTTTCCTACAATAATTACAAACTTCTATTAATTTTGTCAAATATGTTAACAATTATAAAGTGTTAGTTACAAACATAAAACAGAGCCTCAAAATAACTGGTTGTTCATTCCATTACAAAGTACTCTAATTCTATTCTACTTTGTAAGCATTGAGTAAAGTAGTGTAAGCCATGCTCAAAAAAAGCACCGATGAGCACGCCATTTTCTCTATACGTAAAAGAGATATAGGCTGAAGGATAAATATTGGTTGGTCAGAACACTAGATAGAATTCTGCTATTCTTCATAATAATGTCTTGGTTCACTCCCCCACCCAACTATTTTGATGTGTCATATGAGAAAAGGCACCCTCTCAGTATTGCACTGGGTTGGAAGTTCAAATTTTGCATTAGGTTTGTACATCAGATGGCTGACATTCAATTATAAATACAGCTTCCAGCTGTAGTTCATCAACCATTTATAGTGAATCATTGTCTTGCCTGTTCCTCAAAGTAAAATAAAATCACTTGGACCCAAACAGATTAGTGTGATCAAACATAAGCCTGTGAGGAACAAGGCGGCAATCAAACTCTACTTATCAACAAACTTGGACTATAATTTTTTCAATTGATTATGCTGAGGCCACAGGGAAGAAAAAAGAATGGGAATTAGTTTCAGCTCCTATATATTCCCTGGCACCAGATGTAACATTGGTTTAATCAGCATCTGGTCAACTGATAGATTTGGTAAAATTATGACTTGGTTACTATTTATCAATTATATGGTCTCACAAAAGCATATTTTAGAAAACCTGACAAACCTTTTTAAGAATGAAAATAAATTGAGAGGTTTGTTGAATAGTGCTATGTATTTCTGTGTTTATTTTGAAATTTTCTAGACTATTAAGTTGATATGAACATAGTATCACAAAAGAGCTGTAGAAGCATGTTGGCATTTTGGCATTGAATATCCATCTGTTTTTAGTCCATTTAGTTCTCTCCATGTACCTTTCCCTAAAATGCAGAAATGCATTTCCTCTAAATATTTGTCTATTTCCCTTTGAACTATGTCCCTTACCATGAAATAAGTGTTCCTTTCGTCGTTTTCGCTAATGTCTCCTTCTCTATTGAACCTTCTCCACTGCAATCAACTGAAATGCATGTCCCTTGGTTATCAGCCATTCAGCCTCCCTCCATTTTATCTGAACCCTATTTGATTCTACACACCTTTGTCAAACCTTTTCACAGGATTAATCACAACAGGTTTCTCTTTCCACAGATGCTACTTGATAGGCTAAATTATTCCAGCATTTCTGTTTTTGTTTCAGATTCTAGCTGATGCAGGTTTATTTGTTTTCCTTTTCTCAAGTTTCCCTGTTCGAGGAAGAGAAAACTTCTCCAATCTATTCAGATAGATTAAAAGTAATCCCTTTCTGTGGAACCATTCCAGTAAATGTGTTTTATATCATCTGCAAAGCCTTCATATCTCGTTCCTACGATACTCCAGCTGGAACTGAACAAATATTCAGTAAAACTTCTTAATTTTTCACTGTGACTGTATTTACCACCTGCACCTACAGAGAATGGTGAACAAAGGCCAATGCATCGCATTCTTCCATCCAGTCCATCTCCACAGTGTGTTTGATGATCTCCCTGTCTTGTAACACCTTTAGAAATGTCCCATTGATCACATCCAGGTGGAATTATGACACTGATTGGGAATCATTCAAATCAATGGCACGAGGGGCTACGTTCCCTAATGCTGCTATGTTCCATTTGAAATGAAATAAAGCAACGTTATTTGTGTATTTTTGTATTTACAACATAAAGTTCCTATATGGAATCTGACATTCGGGAATCTGCAGTTAAAATGCTAAATGCTGAAAATATTCACCAATTTTGAAAGCTTGCCTGGAAAAATATATATTTGTGGCCTTCGATCTACAGAAAGTAAAGGCCCTGTCCCACTTACGTGTCCTTGGCACGCAAATTACGCGACCTCGTCGTCGCGTTGAGGCACACGGGCATCGTGTGGCTGCGCGGGGCCGGTCCCACTGAGAGGCGCGGAGAGGTATGGAGTTGTGTACCTGCGATGGACCGGGCAATGTATGTAACCTCCTTCATTCCTGGGCATTCAAGTTGCCAAACGAAGCTATGATGCAACCAGTCAATATGTTCTCTAATGTAACCAGTAAAGGTTTAAAACTCTAATCACTGACATGCTGAATCTCCTTAATCTTCAGAGGAAATAGGCATCGATGATCTTTCTTGATAATTGCATCAATGTGCTAGGTCCAGGCCAGATCTTCAAAGATATGCATGCCCATGAATTTGAAGTCGTTGACTCTTTCTGCCGCCAACCCATCGATGAAGACAGGTTTGAACCAAATTCATTTCCTGCATACCCCTTATAACTAGCCAACTTAAAGCAATCTTTTAGAATTACTTAACCACTTAAAGAAATACATTTTGCAAATAACTTTCTTTGTGGTTGAGAGAAGCCAACAATAGGTGGAAGATGGCCAAAGGACGTACCATAATAATGATATTTTGTGGATATGCTAAAAAAGATATGCCATGCACCTTTTCCATTTACTCGTCCCTTTTAAGACTTGCATAACTGCATATTACTGCGATCAAATCTGTTATTGTCCTGATTTAATTGCTCAATATTAATAGCATATCCCCCCTGAGTGACAATTATAAATTTATAAGATGTCATCTTATAAATGGAGTTAGTTAATGAATATTAACTTTCAGTTCACTTTTAAAATATGGAGAATATTGACATTGATGTGATTGTTAATGATTTGAAGGAAGGTTAGGATGCACAGTATTCTGAGGCTACTTAAAAAATGGACTCAGCAGCCTTGAGCAAACAGTTCTCAACAGATTGTTAAACAATACTAATTGATTTTGCCATCAAAATTACATAGAATGCAGCAATAATGAGGTCATCAGCCTAAATGAACCATGCAAGTGGATATGCTTCACACAAATGTCCTCCCATTCGACTTCATCTCAACCTCTGCCTTTCTCGACCCATTAGTGATATTTTATGATCCACAGGTTTGTCTCTCCCACAAGTGAGCGGGCAATGGTCTCATAATGCAGATTATATATGCATAAAATCAACTTGTTTCATCAGGTCTTAATTACACGGTCTCCAATAATGATTCATGATGGAATTACTCAGCTATCTCAATTCTAATTGCACAATGTGACTATACACAGTACTTAAGATGCCACTTTACAAATGTTAAAACAATGGAACCGAATGTCCTATAACTGAGATGCTTACATTTAAAAACATACAATTAAAACTAAGGTCCATCATTGTCCACTGCCATCTAGTTTTCTGCTAAAAATATCAAATATAGACAAATATATATTTTCCTCTAATCCCAACATTCCTCTTCCATCACATCAAATTTGAGCAAGATGAAATAATGTGCATCCATTTATAAGAAATTTCATAAATTCATAAGACATAGCAGAATTAGGCGATTCGACCAATCGAGCCTGCTCCACCATTCAATCATGCCTGAACTATCTGTCCCTCTCAACCTCATTTGGTTCAATTCAGTTTCAGTTCAGTTTAATTTATTGTCACATGTACCCAGTCAGCAGAAAGACAATACATGCTTCCAATCGAGCCATTTACAGTGTGCAGATACATAAGGGAACAACGTTTAGTGCAAGGTAAAGCCAGTAAAGTCTGATCAAGAATTGTCCGAGGGTTACCAATGAGGTAGATAGTAGTTCAGGACTAGGATGATTCAGTTGCCAGATTACAGCTGGGAAGAAACTGTCCCTGAATCTGGAGGTGTGCATTTTCACACCTATACATTTTGCCTGATGGGAGAAGGGAGAAGAGGGAGTGGCCAGGGTGCGACTCATCCTTGATTATGTTGCTGGCCTTGCTGAGGCAGCATGAGGTATAAATGGAGTCAATGGAAGGATGATTGGTTTGTGTGATAGTCTGGGCTGCTTCCACAATTTGCTGCAATTTCTTGGGGTCTTGGATGGAGCTGTTCCCGTACCAAGCTGTGATGCATCCTGATAAAATGCATTTTATGGCGCATCTGTAGAAGCTGGTGAGAGTTGTTTGGGACATGCTGAACTTCGTAAGTCTTCTAAGGAAGAAGAGGCTTTGGTTGCTTTCTTGGTCGCTGCTTCAATATGGGTGGTCCAAGAGAAGTTGATGGTGATATTGACTTCTGGGAATTTGAAGTTTTCAACCATCTCTACTTTGGTGCCGTCAATGCCACCTGGGTTATGTGTATCACTTCGCTTCCTGAACTAAATCACAATCTCCTTTACTCTGCCACTATAGACTCTCCCACTAGTGGAAATATCCTGTCCACATCCACTTTATCCAGACCTATCATTATTCAGTATATTTAAATGAGATACTCCACTCATCCATCTAAACTCCAGCGGGTACAGGCCCAGAGCAATCAAATGCTCATCAAACGGCAACCCAAACATCCCAGGATCATTCTTGTAAACGTCCTCTGGACCCCTTTCAATGCGAGCACATCCCTCCTCAGATATAGGGCCCAAAACTACTCACAATATTCCAAATGCGGTCTGTCCAGTGCAAAGCCTCAGCTTTTATATGAATGAATGAATGAATGAAGTTTATTGGCCAAGTATTCACAAACAAGGAATTTGCCTTGGTGCTCCGCACACAAGTGACTACATGACATACAGTGACAGTTATGAATGACACATAAACATTAAACATTAATAATAAAATATCATTGATTAAACATGTAAATTAAATAAAATATCAGAGCAAAAGGAGGTAAAGATTTTTGGTTGCTACTACTCGTGGAAAAAAACTGTTTTTATGTCTGGCTGTGGCAGCATTGACAGTCTGGAGTCACCTTCCAGAGGGAAGTGATTCAAAGAGTTTGTGGCCAGAGTGAGAGGAGTCAGAGATGATCTTACCCGCTCGCTTCCTGGCCCTTGCAATGTACAGTTCGTCAATGGAGGGAAGGTTGCAGCCAACATCCTTCTCAGCTGAACGGATAATTCACTACAGCCTCCGGATATTGTGCTTGGTGGCTGAGCCAAACCAGACCATGATGGAGAAGGTGCGGACAAACTCTACGATGGCCATATACAATTGGACCATCATTGCATGTGACAGATTGTGCTTCCTCAGCTGCCACAGGCAGTACATCCTCTGTTGTGCCTTTTTGACTGTGGTGGCCCCCCATTTAAGGTCCTTGGAGATGATGGTTCCCAGGAACTTAAAATACTCCACAGATGTGACTGGTGCTGTTGGTGGTGAGTGGGGTGAGGTGAGGGGGAGCTCTCCTAAAGTCTACTATCAATTCCACTGTCTTAAGAGCATTGAGCTCCAGGTTGTTGCGATGGCACCAGGCCGCTAGTTGTATTCAATTACAATTACAATATTTCAATTACATCTCTACTTTTATATTCTAGTTCTCTCAAAATAAATGCTAACATTGCATTTGTCTTCCTTACTACCAAATCAACCTGCAAATTAACCATTTAGGAACCCCACACGAGCATTCCATTTTGCACCTCTGCTTTCTGAATCCTCTGCCCATTTCAAAACTAGCCTACACCTTTTTTCCCTCTACTAAAGTGCATGACCGCACTTTGCTATGCTGTATTCCAGCTGCCACTTCTTTGCCAACTCCTAACCTTTTCTGCAGTCTTCTTTGCCAACTCCTAAGTCTTTCTGCAATCTCCTCTTCCTCTATAGTATCTGCCCCTCCACCTATCTTCGTACCATCCGCCAACTTGGCCACAAAGCCATCAGTTCCATCGTCCTAATCATTTATAAAATGAAAAGTAACATGAAAAACACCAACTACTGTGGTACTGCCCTAGTCTCCAGCAACCAACGAGAAAAGGCCCCTTTTATTCCCACTCTTTGCCTTCTGCCAGTCGTCTATCCATGCTCATATCTTCCCTCTAATACCATGGGCAGTCTCACGTGCGCCACCTTATCACAGACCTGAAAATCTGTAATCAACACCCGCTGACTCCTCGTTGTCTATCCTGCTATTTACTTCCTCAAAGAATACCAACAGATTTGTCACGCAAGATCTCCCCTTCACAAAACCCTGCTGACATTTGCTTCTAAGTACTTGGAAACCTCATTCTTAATAATAGATTCTAAAATCTTTCCAACCACTGAAGTCGTTGACTTCCTTTGTCAGCCACGGTCGTCTCATTCTCCTCTTGGAATCTTTCTTTCTCTTTGGGAAGAAAAGACCTTGCATCTTATGAATTACTCTCAGAAACCCCTGCTATTGCTGCTCCAGTCATTCCTGCCAGGGTACCCTTCCAATCAACTTTAGCAAGCTCCTCCCTCATTTCTAGCTTTATCCCCCGACAATTTGGGCTTGTGCAGAAAGAGGAAAGGAAACACAACATAAACAAATGTTTACTCAGCAGGGTATCAATTATTTAGAACAATTGCTAATTGACATTGACTGAAGTTGTTTAATAACTCATGGAGAAGAACAGATGGATAAAGCTCTTAGTTAATCACATGAATGGGTTTGCTATCATTCCCATCAGAGACCACTGGATATATACTCATTCTCAACTATTTGCATGCATCATTGCCTCTATATGCATTTGTGGTTATGTGTTGCCTCTCTCATAAAAAAAACATTTTAAAGTGTTTCACAGAATCATTATCAGATGTAAATGGACATCAAGCCAAAGTACAGGATGGGGAGAGATATTTATTTGGAAACCAAAAGCTTGGTTAAAAGCTTGATCACCAACTAAGTGCAGAGACAGGATATAGAACATGTAATAAATCTGCAGCTGCGTGATTAAGACAGCTGAAGACCTGGCTGTCAATACCGCAATAAAAGACGGGTGGTCATAAACACTCCGATTAGTTTGACAAGGTTACAGAGAAAGGGGGACAAAGCGCTACATCAGAAGGGCATCAGAAATGTCGACTTAGATGTTGGGGAATTGAACACCATGCAGGTAAAGAAAACCATACTTCACAGCTAGCAACAGATTACCACAATGTATTTATCGACTTGAAGTTAAGAGGTAAACATAAATATCTGGTATAAAGTCATTAAAAATCAATTATCATTAAACTGGTTTCCTGCAAATCGCAACCATCAGGCACTTAGTTGGCTGAAGACCAAATTTGCATTCTGGATGTCACCTTTCCAATAAGAAGTAATCATTCCAGATTTGCCTGCTGATTAACCAAATGTCATTAGTCAGAAACTGCATATGTTTTAACCACTAGGTTCAAAACAAAAACACATTTTTTTAAAATCCTATTTATACAGGGTAGGCCCTCAAAAGATCAATAAGGTCAGCTTTCAAATTTATGAAGCAAAAACTTGAATTCTTGCTTTAATGTGAAATGTTTTTGAGAATTGAATCTGTGCTCCTCGACTTTTTCGATATGAATCAGCCAATTGAATTGGTTGATGTGACTATTCCTCCTGGACTAAAATAAATAGCTTATTTCAGCACATGCCTCTTTTCTGTCAAATCTATGATTGAACTTTAAATCTGCTGTAATGGAGAAGAATGACAATTTTAGAAGCAGAATCAAAAAGGGAACAAATTGGGATTAATTCCCCAGATTGGATTTCACTTATTTTTGGCAGACTAAAACATTGTTGTATTTAATGACTGAGATCAAAGCTCCGCAAAGAATTGCAGTCAAAGATCTTTATAACAGTGTAAGGGTGGTTTATAGCCAGAACGAAGTGCACAATTCCTGGCAGGATCTCATTCAATTCAGTGCAAGTATCATCCCTTTAACGTGCACCAATTAGATGAGGGCATCAGACCTTAACGGCACACTCCAAAAAGCCGTGAGATTGCAACAAAATATGGCTGAGAGATACCTTGCAGACTAGAGAGAAGGAAATTCCCAGATTTACTCAGAGGGATTTAGAAGACCTGGTTAATGAAATACACACCAGGAGGTGGGTCTTTAGTACCCGAGAAGGCAGGAGACCTCTCAGGGATATTGTTAGGGGATGGCCAGAATAATCTCTTATAAAAGTAAATATCATGGAGCAATGTTGAAAGAAATTTCATATTCATACGCATATCTAAAAGTTTTTTAATGCCACTAATGCATCTTCGTTAACCACCATCACTGGCAGTACATTCCAGGCACTCACCACCCTTTGTATAAAAAAAACCTGCCTCACACATCTTCTTTAAACTTTTCACCGCCCTTAAAGCTATGGCCTCTAGTATTTGATTTTTTTCACCCTCAGAAAAATATTCTGTCTACCCTACCTATGCCTCTCATAATCTATCTATCTATCTATCTATCTATCTATCTATCTATCTATCTATCTATCTATCTATCTATCTATCTATCTATCTATCTATCACTAAAACTCTGATCTTGTTATCTTCCAGTTTGTGCGGTCTTTCTATTAGCGCAAAAACAGTTCGCGATAGCGCTACGATTTTCCACCAGTTCACTCACCATTCTCCTATGCTGCGATTGCACCAAGTTTCGTTCCAATCGGTTGAATGTTGTAAAAGTTAGGGAAGTTTCAAAAATCTTAAAAACCGCGCATGTGCAGATCGATCTCTTCTCCTGCTGTTCAGTGCCGCGCAGATTAGTCTCTTCCCCTGTCACTCACCGGGACAGTCCGCCCCTTCGTGCGCCATCGCTTCTTTACTGAAGCTGAGGATGGCTGGCGGAGGTTTCCAACCGGACACAATTTTCGGAGCGACCCGAAGCAGCCCAGACCCAAGCAGCCCAGCGTCGGAGACCCAGTCCAATCCAGCGTCGGAAACCCAGCCCTGCCGGGAGTCGGACATGTCCCCAAACGGAAAGCCGAAACTCTGATCCCGGCGGAGAACGACCTACGACCGCTGTCAGTCCCCATCGTACACTGCAATTCCAGCCACTACCCCTCTGGTCCCCCTCGCTGGCTCCTGCCCCTCCCCCGTGATACCCCCTCTCGCCCATGGCTCTTCCCGTCTTTTCTTCAAGCTCACTCCCCGTCCCCTCCTCCACAGCCCCCCTCCCCACACCTTTTCCCAACAACCCCCCGCCCACACCCCCCCGCTCACAACCCCACCTCTCCCCACAACTACCCCCTGCCCAATCCCCCCCCATCCCCCACACCCCTCCCCCCGCCCACGACCCTCTCCCCACCCACACCCCCCCCCCCCCCCGCCCCCGCCCAACCCTGCCCCCCACACACCCCCCCCGCCCACACACACCCCCCCGCCCACACACACGCCCTCCCACTCACACTCTCCCTCACATCCTCCCCATATCCCTCCCGCCCACATACACACCTCCTCACCGCCACATAATCCCCTCCCCAACACCCCCCTCCCCCCACACCACCATCTCCCCCCCTCCTACACATCCCCGTCCACATGCACACGTCCTCCCCTCCCCCACCCCACACCCCTCCTCCCCTCCCACCCCACATCCCTCCTCCCCTCCCGCCCACACCCCCCCACACACCCAACATCCCTCCCCCCCTCTCCTCTCACATGGGAAAAGGAGGGGGAGGGTGTGCTGGGGGATGAGGGGAAATGAGCCGCTCCTGCGCAGTTAGGGGCTATGGGTGAGTGGTGGAATGTAGCGTTGGGGGAACGAGTGAGTGGTGGAATATTGTGTTGGGGAATGGGTTGCGTTGGGGGACCGTGTGACTGGGACCCAACGGGTCCCACTTGGTTTTGTTTTATATACTGCTCCCAGGTCTTCTCGCAACCTCTGGCGTTCCACAGAAAACAATCCAAGTCCGTCCAAACTTCCCCTACAGCTATTACCACGTAATCCAGAAATCATTCTGCTAAACCCCATCCTTCCTGTAATGGGGCTATCAAAACTGCACACAATACTCTAAATGAGCCTATTCAAAGTCCTATAAAGTTGCATCAGTACTAACGATTTGTTTTAATATTTCTTGCTTCTTTACCTCCATTTTGCTTTTAGTCTCCTTCAGTTCTTTTCATCATCCTTTGTAAATTTCCAAAATTATCCTTACCTTCATCCCTGGGAAAATCGTGGCAATTTTAAGATTTTTCATTAAAATAACTTTATTACTAAAGAATAAATTTTCCTGTGGCTCCTATATTCTTCAATAGAACATTGAGATGAAATATTTATTTAAACATCTAATACTACTCATGTATTTAGATCTCTTTCAATCCAATTTCCCATCAATCTTCCTCTGTGACACTGCTTGTATTGTAAATATCATATTATGCTGTTTCCTTCACATTTCCTTGTTACTCCCCCCCCCCCCCACCCAGTACAATGCTGCCTCTTACCAATGAAGTATTCAAAATTAAGAAAAAGCTGCTTTAATGACCTGAAGATCTTTCGAAATGCCAGTGAACAATGTGATAAACAAGTAATTGTTGAATTGTTGTGATCATATAAAGCTTATTATTAAGAGAAAAATTCAAAAGGAAATGAGGTGATGAGAACAAATTAAAAGAACGTTTTCTTGTTTGAAAGTATGAATGAGGACCTCCATTTTAGAGTATCCACTCAGACTTAAATGCCGAACAGTTGATGATCTTTAACTTATTCAACCAAGAGTTCACACTAGAACAATAAGGAAAACAGAAACTTAAAACTATATATTTCCTTATACGTATTTCTCAAATATCAGCTGTGCATATGTCTAAATATCTTATATAAGCCAGCATTTTCAGTAGTAATCTTACATCATCTATGTTCAGTTTGACTTTTCCTTGTGTCCAACAGCTTAAAATAATTTTGCCCTCAAAATTGCTGAAAACGTGAGGCCGTAATATCCAACTGAAGGAGAAGGTAAAATATTTGAGACAAAGTACCTAGATAAGGAGTACCTAGATAATACCTAGATAAGGAGAAATGTCTTCAATCAAACAATTCTCTATCACAGGTCAAGTCAATGGATATATTTAAGAGGGAGACATATGAACTTCGGAACACAGAAAGCATAAATGGGCATGACAAAATATGATGTTCAGATGGAGGATCACAGATCATCCTAATGAATGGCAGAGCATGCCCAAATGGCTGAATTGTCTACTTCCTGTTCCACTTCTAAGTCAGGTGGAAAGATAGATATTAATAAATGGAAAGAATTACTAGATGACAACAGATGCAGTGAGAGAGAGAAAAACAAGAATTGAAAATTTCCATCAAAATCTCTAAGATATTCAAAATCTGAAGGAATGAGAAGACTCCATGGTTGGTATTATATTTTTCTTGCACTACAAATTATCAGCCCTATATTATTGTGGAGTTGGGCTGTTGGTTACTATTAATTTTGAAACAAATTTATAGTTCAGTAATTAAAAACATAGAAATTAGGTGCAGGAGTAGGCCATTCAGCCCTTCGAGCCTGCACCGCCATTCAATATGATCATGGCTGATCATCCAACTCAGTATCCCATACCTGCCTTCTCTCCATACCCTCTGATCCCCTTAGCCACAAGGGCCACATCTAACTCCCTCTTAAATATAGCCAATGAACTGGCCTCAACTACCCTCTGTGGCAGAGAGTTCCAGAGATTCACTACTCTCTGTGTGAAAAAAGTTCTTCTCATCTCGGTTTTAAAGGATTTCCCCCTTATCCTTAAGCTGTGACCTCTTGTCCTGGACTTCCCCAACATCGGGAACAATCTTCCTGCATCTGGCCTGTCCAACCCCTTAAGAAGTTTGTAAGTTTCTATAAGATCCCCTCTCAATCTCCTAAATTCTAGAGAGTATAAACCAAGTCTATCCAGTCTTTCTTCATAAGACAGTCCTGACATCCCAGGAATCAGTCTGGTGAACCTTCTCTGCACTCCCTCTATGGCAATAATGTCCTTCCTCAGATTTGGAGACCAAAACTGTACGCAATACTCCAGGTGTGGTCTCACCAAGACCTTGTACAACTGCAGTAGAACCTCCCTGCTCCTATACTCAAATCCTTTTGCTATGAAAGCTAACATACCATTCGCTTTCTTCACTGCCTGCTGCACCTGCATGCCTACTTTCAATGACTGGTGTACCATGACACCCAGGCCTCGCTGCATCTCCCCTTTTCCTAATCGGCCACCATTTAGAAAAAAGTCTGCTTTCCTGTTTTTGCCACCAAAATGGATAACCTCACATTTATCCACATTATACTGCATCTGCCAAACATTTGCCCACTCACCCAGCCTATCCAAGTCACCTTAGTCTCCTAGCATCCTCCTCACAGCTAACACTGCCCCCCAGCTTAGTGTCATCCGCAAACTTGGAGATATTGCCTTCAACTTCCTCATCCAGATCATTAATATATATTGTAAATAGCTGGGGTCCCAGCACTGAGCCTTGCGGTACCCCACTAGTCACTGTCCGCCATTGTGAAAAGGACCCATTTACTCCTACTCTTTGCTTCCTGTTTGCCAGCCAGCTCGCTATCCACATCAATACTGAACCCCCAATGCAGTGTGCTTTAAGTTTGTATACTAATTTCTTATGTGGGACCTTGTCAAAAGCTTCTGGAAGTCCAGATACACAACATCCACTGGTTCTCCCCTATCCACGCTACTAGTTACATCCTCGAAAAATTCTATAAGATTCGTCAGACATGATTTACCTTTCGTAAATCCATGCTGACTTTGTCCAATGATTTCACCACTTTCCAAATGTGCTGCTAACCCATCTTTAATAACTGACTCTAACAGTTTCCCCACTACCGATGTTAGACTAACTGGTCTGTAATTCCCCGTTTTCTCTCTCCCTCCCTTCTTAAAAAGTGGGGTTACGTTTGCTACCCGCCAATCCTCAGGAACTACTCCAGAATCTAAAGAGTTTTGAAAGATTATTACTAATGCATCCACTATTTCTGGAGCTACTTCCTTAAGTACTCTGGGATGCAGCCTATCTGGCCTTGGGGATTTATCGGCCTTTAATCCATTTAATTTACCCAACACCACTTCCCGACTAACCTGGATTTCACTCAATTCCTCCATCTCCTTTGACCCGCGGTCCCCTGCTATTTCCGGCAGATTATTTATGTCTTTCTTAGTGAAGACGGAACCAAAGTAGTTATTCAATTGGTCCGCCATATCCTTGTTCCCCATGATCAACTCACCTGTTTCTGACTGCAAGGGACCTACATTTGTTTTAACTAATCTCTTTCTTTTCACATATCTATAAAAAGCTTTTGCAGTCAGTTTTTATGTTCCCTGCCAGTTTTCTTTCATAATCTATTTTTCCTTTCCTAATTAAGCCCTTTGTCCTCCTCTGCTGGTCTCTGAATTTCTCCCAGTCCTCTGGTATGCTGCTTTTTCTGGCTAATTTGTACGCATCATCCTTCGCTTTGATACTATCCCTGATTTCCCTTGTTATCCACGGATGCACTACCTTCCCTGATTTATTCTTTTGCCAAACTGGGATGAACAATTTTTGTAGTTCATCCATGCAGTCTTTAAATGTCTTCCATTGCATATCCACCGTCAACCCTTTTAGAATTAATTGCCAGTCAATCTTGGCCTATTCACGTCTCATACCCTCAAAGTTACCTTTCTTTAAGTTCAGAACCATTGTTTCTGAATTAACAATGTCACTCTCCATCCTAATGAAGAACTCAACCATATTATGGTCACTCTTGCCCAAGGGGGCACGTACAACAAGACTGCTAACTAACCCTTCCTCATTACTCAATACCCAGTCTAAAATAGCCTGCTCTCTTGTTGGTTCCTCTACATGTTGATTTAGATAACTATCCCGCATACATTCCAAGAAATCCTCTTCCTCAGCACCCCTGCCAATTTGATTCACCCAATCTATATGTAGATTGAAGTCACCCATTATAACTGTTTTACCTTTGTCGCACGCATTTCTAATTTCCTGTTTGATACCATCTCGAACTTCACTACTACTGTTAGGTGGCCTGTACACAACACCCACCAGCGTTTTCTGCCCCTTAGTGTTTCGCAGCTCTACCCATACCGATTCCACATCCTCCAAACTAATGTCCTTCCTTTCCATTGCGTTAATCTCCTCTCTAACCAGCAACACTACCCCACCCCCTTTTCCTTTCTCTCTATCCCTCCTGAATATTGAATATCCCTGGTTGTTCAGCTCCCAGCCTTGGTCACCCTGGAGCCATGTCTCCGTGATCCCAACTATATCATAATCATTAATGGCTATCTGCACGTTCAACTCATCCACCTTATTACGAATACTCCTTGCATTGAGACACAAAGCCTTCAGGCTTGTTTTTACAACGCTCTTCCCCCTTATACAATTATGTTGAAAAGTGGCCCTTTTTGATTTTTACCCTGGTTTTGTCTGCCTGCCACTTTTACTTTTCACCTTGCTATCTATTGCTTCTACCCTCATTTTACCCTCATTGCCTCTCTGCTCTTGTACCCATCCCCCTGCCACATTAGTTTAATTAACTCTTCTCTATCTATCTATCTATCTATCTATCTATCTATCTATCTATCTATCTATCTATCTATCTATCTATCTATCTATCTATCTATCTATCTATCTATCTATCTATCTATCTTACGGCAGATGGCAACTACTAAATTAACAAGACTATTATTAATAAGGCTAAAGATTTTCACCATCTTAAAAAATAAACATCAAGATTGAGCAGGGTTGCTTAGTTTTCTTGTTTCGTCCATCCAATAAGTGATTTGAATGAGCAGCTCAGCGTCTTTTAATCAATGTGCTATGATCAGCTTTTTGGAAAAGTATCCCCTGGAAATAGAGACTACACAAAATATTGGCAATTCCCTCATCCACTTTTCTAATTTGTCCAGATCAGCCTTAGATTCCCATGGCTCAATTGCTAAGGCATAAACTGTCTTCTGTGGTAGATTGAACAAGTCAAACAAACCCCGAGTGATGAATCTGCATGCAATGAAATGCCATTTCACAAAAAGAAATTCCAACTCTATCGTGGAAACATTTCGGAATTACCATTTTAACAACTGTTTTTTTGGTGAGGAGCTCCAATATAAATAAAAGAATCAAATCATTAAAAAACAATAACAGCTGTAAAATTCCAAATTACTACCTTATGTAAGTATAACAATTACTTCAACATTTTTGAACCCATGGGTCTCAATATTTTGAGCAGAATACTTGACTGAAAGAAATGTCGTCATAAATATGCAGACACTCAAACAGCCCTGATTGCTGGAATATTGTCCTTTCAGCTGAAGGATATAGCTCTAAATCCATCTTAGATAGAATGCATTAAGATCTATGTTGGTGTTAAGAGTTGTGATGGTGTGATGGAGCTGGTCAGCCTGAATACATTTTCCAATAACACTCTGAACATACAACATATAATTACTCTCTATTTTGTAATCTGAATTGGATTCTATAAAATAGTTTTAAAAAAGTGGAAAGTTGGACTGCAACATTTCGAACAGGTTTGCAATGCATAAGTGATGTAGGTTTAAAGCACGAAAAAAATAATAACATTTCATGGATTCTCAATGGTGACTCTGAGTAATTGTGACTCAGTGACCAGAATCCCCAAGTCCCATAGATTAAGTGTTCTAGACCTGCTCTTCATCTTTGGATGGTTTATTTATTGTGATTGTTAATTAGTATCAATCCAACAGCTTTTAAAATGTTCACGTGTTATGACGGACAAAATCAAAGGGAGCAGATAACAATCCTCAGATTGTAATGAATGCACTGATGTCATATTTGAGAGGTCAGTGCAAAGGCCAACAGCATCTATCCAGGCTTTCTTGAATTCAGACCTAAAGTGGGAGGAAATAGGTTCTCTCTTTTTCAACGTCATCATTCCTCACCTGGAAAAGGACATGGAAAAGCTCATCATCCTGGCACATCAGTCATAAAAGGTCAGATAATTAATCTGGTATAAATGCATTAAAGCCATACAATTTAGCTTAGGTTCATGTAATATAATTGGTAGTGGCCCCAACATTAATATAAAGATCATTTGGTGGTGAAAATAATCAGTAGACAATTATTATATATATATATATTTTAGTCCTTTAAGAATGCAAGTAGTAAGATGCAGAAGTAGGTTATACAACGCCTCACTATTCAACAGATGAGATTAGACCATTCCAGACTAGACTTTTCCATAGGCCCTTAGATGATACCAATCTTCAATTCCATTTTGCTGCCTGATCTAATTTTCTCCCCATCTTCCTTAATGTCCAAAAATGTCTCTCAACTTCATATATACAAACCACTGAGCATTCATACCTCTCTGAGAAGTTGAGAATTCAAAACAAATTGTCATAGTTTACATGAAGAATATTATTTTTATCTCAATGCTATAATACACCATTTGCCCTTTAATTATGCTTCCAAATTCTAGGCTAACCAGGTACTGCCACATGTCAATCCTTTTTCAGAATTTTGTACGTATCAGCGAGAATACCTCTTCTTCTAAACGAATGAATGTGCGCCAATATCATTCTATTTTTTAGGATGAATTGCTTGAGTAAAGCTACGCCGTATCTACTCCAAGTATATCCATCTTTAAGTAAGATTATTAACGCATGCACATACACTGAAGGAGGACTAACTGAACCCCTATATAATTTAACATAACTTATTTTGTCCTCTAACTCTCCACAATTTGCCTTCAGAACTGCCTGGTGTCCCTGTGTTTTATAAACCACAAAATAGGATAATCATGACACAATGTAAATTTTGACAACTTATTTCCTCCGTTTAGTATAGAGATACAGCGTGGAAACTGACCCTTTGGCCCAGAGTCCACGCTGACCAGCAATCTCTGTACACAAGTTCTATCCTAGACACCAAGGACAATTTCCAGAAGCCAATTAACCTACAAACCTGCATGTCTTCATGCCACGCGATCACAGGGAGAAGGGACAAACCCCATACAACCCATGGTTAGGATTGAACCCGGGTCTCTGGCGCTGTCTTCTTCTTCTTTTCATGCCCATCTTGTTACAAATGTTGACCTCGCTGTCATCGTCCGTCCTGAAGAAAACGCAAGCTTCCGGCGACAATCAGTGGAAGCCATCATGTCGCAATAGATGATGGTAGTAGCAGAATTAGCTCAGGATTCTGTGCTATGGGGCCTCAGGCGCTGTAAGGCAGCAACTCTACCGCTGCATCACTATGCCACCCTGGCCTGTTCCTGATTAAGCTAAAAGTTCATAAAATGGATTGGCCATTGCCACATTTGTGCATACCATATAGTTCATATTCAATGAAAAAGAAACATTAATATAGAAAGGTTTGTGCACAAAATTGAAGGTATAGACAACATAGGCTACAGGAATCTGGAATAGAGGGGTAGGATATTAAGAAGCGGTCTGAGTGCACTCTTTTACCACGCAATCCTCAGTATACACTTATCACTATTCAAAAAGGATTAATCTCTCTAGACCTCCCAAAACAATTCAGTTTTCCCGTCCTTGCACCAAATCTACACATGGACTGACATTTCTGATTGTGGAACATACACCTGTTTAAAATGTCATGTGTATTTGGACTGATTAGATGTAGTTAGCAAGTGCTTTACAATTTTTCTTTCTGGTTACTATAACTGAAGTTCTCTAGTTCAGAATTTATGCAAAGATTATCTAATTTGTTCCATTTCATATAATCATTATTTTCCAGATTCAGCATGGGAATGTTCTCAAATATACTGAAGTTTTGATGACTTCACACTAAAATGTCAATCTCAGTCATTACCTGAAAGAGTCAATTTCGCAGTCACCAAGTTTAAATTTATATCTAATTTGCCAACTTTGTGGCAAGGTCAAGACACCTAGTTTTAGAATCATTAACGTATAGGAAAACCATATTTATTGTTTTGTGACTTGTAAAATCCTAGCCTGTTCCAAAGCACTCAATGTCACAAATAATTTTTGAAATGTAATCACATAACTATAGAAATGTAATAAACCTGGCAACTAATTTGCACTCAGCAATATATTACAAATAGTAATGAGAGTCTAGATAATTCATTTAATGATTTTTGAGTGTATGGCATTAGTTGTAAAATCTATATTTGCGTAAGTAAATGGGATAATTCTCTGGATTTCTTCATAGTTCCACGGAGACGTTTATCTTCATCCGTAGGGCAGATTGAACACTACTTTAACATCTCATCCAAAATACATTTTCTCCGACAGTACTCAATGCTTGAGTATCACTGCAGATTATATATCACACCAGCAACCCACAATCTAACTCGAGACAAGAGGTCCACCACTGTGACACAGCTGACAAAACCGGTAAGTGAGAACTAAAGCCAAGTCTGAAAGATTAAGTAAATAATTCTGGCAACTGCCTGGAATTGACTAAACTCTGTAGCTGACTAAAGAAGAAGTAACACTGTGGAGGAAAAAAAAGGATGTGCAAAAACCTTTATGGTACAAAGATTAAGCAAGCTTGTTACAAAAAGAGGCAGAAGCAAAAATATCTAGGATTGCAGAAAAACACTGTAATTTTTATCTGTCCAATAATCACAGGAGGCCTGCAGTATCTCTTGGCTCATAAAGACTCCTCACACCCTTGTAATGGACTGTTCGAACTACTTCCCTCCGGCAGACGTTACAAGGCCTTCTACGCCTGAACCTCCAGACTCAGGAACAGCTTCATTCCCAGAGCTATAGCGGCTCTGAACCGGCCCTGCTGAGTGCCCCCCATCCCCCTGGACTGTCTCCCTCGGATGGTCACGTCGCACAGACACATCTGCACTTTAGTCTGCTGAACTGTTTTGACTGTTTTACTGTTCTTTTTACAATCCATGTTCTCGGGATATCTAAATCCAAATTTTATTAGTTATTTATGTTATGACATCGGTTGGAAGCTGCATACCAAATCTCGTTGCGCTTATGTGCAGTGACAATAAAAGATATTATTATTATTATTATTATTATTATTATTATTCTATCTTGATATAGATGTAGTTTAGTGTTAGTGTCATGCTCACGTGAGGGTGACCCGGCTTGGGGCTGGAACGGTGCTCCGGTGGCTGAGACGGCGTTTTGGCAGCGGCGGCCTGAGTGCGGGGTTCGGCCGCGGGCCAGTGGACGACGTCGTCAACAGCTGTGTCCACTGGACTGGAGAGCGGCAGCTTCAACCACCCCGGTCCGCGGTGTTTGAACCGGCCCGTTCATGGAGCTCGGTGAGCCGCGGGACTGATTTTACCATCGCCCGGTGGGGTATCGCCTCAGCGCAGAGGGAGAAGAGGAGGGAAGAGACTGCAGCCCTAAGGTTTTTGCCTCCATCACAGTGAGGAGGTGCTTGGTGGACTCAATGTGGTGGATGTTAATTTGTGTTTACTGTCTGTTCTGTTGTTTATTATTGTATGTATGGCTGCAGGTAACGACATTTTGTTCTCTGAATGACAAATAAAGGATCTAATTCTAATTCTAATAATTTATATATAATTACTATGTAATAATTTTCAACCATGCTAGAAATATTACACGCTGTAGAGAATATTAAAGATAGACACAAAATGCTAGTGTAATTTGGTGGGTCAGGCAGTATCTCTGTCAAAAATGGATATGTGACGTTTCGGATCGGGACCCTACCTCAGACTGACTGCGGGGGATAGCGGGAAAAATAACTGGGAGAGAAGAGGCGGCTGGACAAATCATAGTCGGCAACAGATCACCTCAGACATGGGGGGTTCCCTGATTGGCAGATTGCTGAACTGTAAATCTTGTTGAAGCACTTGCATGACCCCAAATATAGCTCCCTGTTTGTTGGTTGTGTCAAACAGTCCTTGCTCCAGGTTTATAAAGGCCCTATTCCTCCAACTCTTTCTCCACTACATCGATGACTGTAGGGGTGGGAGAATGCAACCTTCACGTGGTCCGCCCTGTTTCGACGAATGCAATCAACTTGGCGTGCACAATCAAATAAGATCAAATAGAACAAGCTGTCCTACAACTTTAGGTCATGAACGCCATACGCAAGAAGAAGAAGAAGATGATTGTATCAGGGCTGCCTCCTGCACCTGTGCAGAACTCATGGACTTCATGGCTGACACCTAACCCCATTTTCCTGCCTTCTCCTCATAACCTCTGATTCCTGTCGAGCATGTGTACATTATAAGTGCAATACTTGTGGGTGCTGCCATTGGGTTCAGCAAGTCTCGAGGTTCAATAAACAGTAGGTACTCACCCCTGCTGCATATTACCCTTTGACCCATGCTAAAATGTGTAGTCAAGAAAAGTCCTTCTGCTCTGTGTCTGGGAAGAACTACATCTACAATAGTTTACAAGAACAAATAGTTTGTATTGCAACACATGGCCAACAAGAGAAGGGCTTGGGATGGCTAATGCTAGACAGAACCATTTTCACACAAAAGGCTAGATCATTTGAAAAACATGGAAATGGATTGGTCTCGTTGTAAGATCTCGTGATCGCGTGGGTTTTCGCCGAGATCTTCGGTTTCTTCCCACACTCCAAAGATGCACAGGTTTGTAGGTTAATTGGCTTAGTATAAATGTAAATTTTCCCTAGTGTGTGTAGGATAGTGCGACAATGTGCAGGAATCACTGGTCCATGTGGACTCGGAGGGCTGAAGGGCTTGTTTCTGCACTGTATCTCTAAACTAAACTAAACATATACCCTGGAAGAGCAAAATAAATTACATTAAAATTAAGATACTCTATTGTTTGAAGCACAACAGATGAAGTAAAACAGAAGTATAGATCTGAGCCTAGCTAAGTTTATTATTAAACTGTGCAGAAAATGTGAGCAAAGGTTATGAACTTAGAATTTGCAATATGTCATGATAAATTGCAACCAGTTAGTACAACATCATATAATTAGGTAACACAAAGTGTAAGGGATTACCTAAGAATGCATTTAAAATTGGACTCAATATTAAGGCAGTTACGTTCTTCAGCCATGCAAGCCTGGCCTTGTTGCTTCTACAGTCCAGCACAAATGTAAATTAGAATGCAAATATTTTAATGTAGTGCATAACTTACACTGCAAATCCACCAACCAGCAGCCAGAGATGATCCCCATCAAACACTTCTTGGTACAGGGAGCATTATCATTGGGAACAATAATGTGCGTCACTAAAAGCAAAAATAAAATAATAACTTGTGATTAAAAATACTTTCGAACAGACTTTAACATAATAATTCATTATCTTCCTTTCCCATTGGACTTCAATTTGGAGTTCATGGTATGATAGTCCAAATAATAAGATTTGTTCATTCATAGAAGATACAGTGGAGCAGCCATGACCACCGAGTTGAGTTACATGAAGGACACACAAACCTTAAACTATGTTCTATTGCATTACCAAATTAAGATGAATAACTGAATTTTCCTTGTTCATCTGCCAATATTAGAACCGACAATTGAAAATGAGGATACCTTCTCTATAGGCAATGAAATTTCAAGAGAAACACTTGTAAAAAATAGAAATAGTCAGCTGATAAATATAAGCACAAATTAAACCCATCATAAAGTACCTATAAACTGGTGAGCAGTTATCGATTGACTATTATTCTGCCTTTTTTGGGGGGAAATGCAACAAATTACTGCAAAATGTTTCCACTAGCTGTTTTTACAAGCATTGACCTAGTCACTAGCAAAACAGCTAGTGGAAACATTTTTGATTCAATTGTTGCCCCCCCCCCCCTCACATCTCACAAACTAGTAAACCTGAAATAATAACAAAAGTACTGAAAATTTGCTCTCCAATGCCTGTGCTGCATGAGCACAGCTTGGTTGCAAATCATGCCGGAGGCAAACATTTTCAAATGCAAATGTTGATACAATTGGGGGAGTTTATATTGAAAATATCTAATTGGTACTAATGGAAATCCTGCTGGGTGCTGAGGTTTCGAAATGTGAGTGAATGATTGAGTAGAGGGTGCCTATCAAGCAAGCTGGTAAATCCTACAACGTATCATGATGGGCTGAGAAAGATACAGGACATTGGTTACCGCATTTCCTGGCAATGAAGACGCTATTTTTTACCCTCACATAAGGCCGGAAAATTTACCTGCGTCTTGGAGGCCGAAGGTTAACTTGTTAGCCAGAAAGATAGATCGCTTTTAAAACATGGGGGGGGGGGGGGGGGGGGGGGTGACACAATGAGGCCTAACACAGGGGTCGGCAACCTACGGCCCGGATCCGGCCATAACCCAAACTCATCCGGCCTGCAGCCGTATTTTTTTCCAATTAGTTTTCGCGACCTGGGAACTTCAGCCAGTCCCGGGGCACGCAGGGGACCTGGGTGCTACAGCCAGATCTGCCAGCCGACCTCGGCGCTACAGCCAGTACCGGGGCAGGTGGGCGACCTGGGAACTGCAGCCAGAACCGGGGTAAGCAAGCTGACCTGGGAACTGCAGCCATTCGCGGGGCACGCAGCCGACCTGGGTGTCACAGCCAGACCTGGGGCAAGCGAGCCCTCTCAGTACGGCTAGGGAGGGGGGGAAGAGTTTCTTTCACAGCGTGTGGGGAGTCTGGCCTGGATCAGCATGGCCTGGGCTGCACAAAGTAGTAAACTTGGCTGGGCTACCAGGGGTAAAGTTGCGGGGAAGGCAGGAGCGTTGAGAAGGAAGGGGTCAGGGATCATGCCAGCAACTCACTCAGTAGATTGGGTGGCTGCAAGCGGCCGCCGGGACCAGACAGCGGAACAGGCCGCCACACCAGCGCCTTCTGCCGGCCAGCCAGCCATGGTGTCCTTCGGCACAGGCGCAACCGGTGGAGGTGGTGGTTGGTGGGTAGCTACTGAGCGGAAGGCTAGCTGCTCCGTCTCGAGTTCTCTCTCTCTCCCCGTTATGTGATCTCCCTGAGCCAGGAAGTCTCCGTCACTCAGACTTGCGCATTGTGGGACAGGCGAAGATGGAAGCTCCCTGGTCCTCCTTGCCTCCTTGAAGGAGTTTCACATCTTCCTTTCTACTGACTAAACCAAATCCGTGATCCTGGCCCGCCAGCCTTTTTTCAAAATTTAGCAACTCGAAATGGGGGTGCGTCTTCATTGCCGGGAAATACGGTAGGTGAAATGGCAAGGATATGGCTAATGGTGTATAATGTAGAAAATCTAAGGCCATCCACTTTGATGAGAAAAATAGGTTGTTTTTTTTTTAAATCTGAGAGATTGAAAGGTTTTGGTGCTCAAAGGAATTTGGATGCCCTTGTACAAGAGTCATTGATCATTTTAGTGCAGCACAGTGGTTGATGCCTTACAGTGTCAGAGACCCACGTTCGATCCTGACTATCTGTGCTCTCCATACGGAGTTTGTACATTCTCCCTGTGACCGGGTGGGTTTTCTCTTGGTGCCGGATCCTCCAACACACCAACGACATACAGGTTTGTAGTGTAATTAACTTCTGTAAATTGTAAATTGTCCCTCTTCTGTCAGATAGTGCCAGCGTACTGATCGCTGGTCGGCACAGACTCGATGGGTCGAAGGGCCTGTTTTCATGCTGTATCTCTAAAGAGACATTTATGACAATAAAACACTCTTGACTCTCTTGACTAAAGTTAATATGTAGCAGCAGGGAAGCAATCAGAAAAGCAAATTGTACTGTTACTGCAAGAGGAGTTGAGTAAGAAGTAGAGAGATCTTGTGCCTCACGAATAATGTGTCTAGTCTCCCTTGGTAAGGAAGGATGTGCCTGCGAGAAAGGGAGTGAATCTTCACCAAATTGGTTCCTGGGATGACAGGCATGTTGGATGAGGAGAGATCAGGCTGTCTGGACCTATATTCTTTTCAAAAGAATATACATTGAGCTCATTAAAATGTGCAAAATTCTTAAAAGGGCTTGCCAGGGTTAATACTGGGATCATGCTTCTCTGACTGAGGGGTTTTGAACCAAAAGTCTCAAAATGGGGGATAGGCTATTCAAAACAGACAATGGGGTATTTCTTCACTCAAGTGACTGATGAACTTTTGGAATTCATAATCAAAGAGGGCTGCAATATCTGAAACAGATATCAATCAATATTTCTGATAAAAGGTCACTGATCTGAAGCAGCAAGTCCTTTTTTCTCTTCACTGATGGTGCCTATCCTACTGAGCGTTTCTAGCATTTGAATGGACAACAAGAAACAAAACTAAGGTACATTGAGACATGGTATGGAAGGCGATGAATTGAAAATGAACAGCAAAGAACGGACATCAGTCTGAAGAAGAGTGCTGACCCAAAATGTTGCCTGTCCATTTCCTTCCAGTGACACTGTCCATTTTCACTGTCCAGTGGCTAGTGGGGTGCCATAGGCTCAGTGCTGGGACCCCAGTTATTTACAATATATATTAATGATTTAGACAAATGAATTAAATGTAACATCTCCAAGTTTGAGGATGACACAAAGCTGGATGGCAGTGTGAGCTGCGAGGAGGATACTATAAGGCTGCAGGGTGACTTGGATAGGTTGGGTGAGTGGGCAGATACAGTGCAGTATTTCATGAGGATAAATATGAGGTTATCCACTTTGGTGGCAAGAACAAGAAGGCAGATTATAATCTGAATGGTGTCAGATTAGGAAAAAGGAGGTGTAACGAAACCTGAGTGTCCTTGTACATCAGTCACTGAAAGTAACATAGCGAGAGGATTTGAGAATAGGAGCAAGGAGGTCCTACTACAGTTGTACAGGGCCCTGATGACACCACACCTGGAGTATTGTGTGCAGTTTCGGTCTAATTTGAGGAAGGACATTCTTGCTATTGAGGGAGTGCAGCGTAGGTTCAGCAGGATAATTCTCGGGATGGCGGGACTGGCATATGATGAAAGAATGTATAGACTGCGCTTATATTCACAGGAATTTAGGATGAGAGGCGATCTTACAGAAACATATACAATTCTTAAATGATTGGACAGGAGCAATGCAAGAAAAATGGTCCCAATATTGGGGGAGTCCAGAACCAGGTGTCACAGTTTAAGAATAAGAGGCAGGCCATTTAGGACTAAGAGGAAAAACTTTTTTTCATCCAGAGAGTTGTGAATCTGTGGAATTCTCTGCCACAGAAGGCAGTGGAGGCCAATTCTCTGGATGTTTTCAAGAGAGAGTTAAATAAAGCTCTTAGGGCTAACGTAATCATTACATAGGGAGAAAGCAGAAATGGGGTACTGATTTTGGATGATCAGCCATGATCATATTGAATGGCTGTGCTGGCTCAAAGGGCCGAATGGCCTACTCCTGCATCTATTTTCTATGTTTCTGTGTTTCTTCACACAAATGTTGTCTGATCTGCTGAGTTCCTCCAGTAGTTTTTTTTTACGCAAAAGGACAATGCTATTATGTGAATAATTAAATTAGAAGAAGCCAAAGGTTCTGTTCACCTCAGCAATTGATTAAATTCACAGCTTGCCAACTCATTTATCACAAGGTGAAACTGGAAGCAGCTGAAACTGCTAAGGATGGCAAAACAGTAGAAACGGTGACACTTCATAAATTGCATTCCAGAAATGTATAATCAATCATGAAGTTAAATAAGCGGGAGATTTGACTCCATAAAAGGCATGATTACATCAGTGCTGCAACAGTCTGAAAATGTCATATCTAAGCTTGAAGATATCCTGCTTATTAAGACCGCAACACTAAAATAAAGGCAGGAAAAGCAATGAGTCTATCCTTCACTTTACCCAATGGATTTCACTTCATTTAATGTAAGGTTCCTTAAGATATATCTAACAGAACATCCTCTTTTTCTGCAGTAAATACTGAGGCAAAGCAATTAATTAATGTCAGCTATTTCCTTGTTGTATAACTTACTAAAGCACCTTTGGTTTAGTTTCGAGATACAGCATGGAAACAGGCCCTTCGGCCCACCGAGACTGCACTGACCAGCGATCCCTGCACATTAACACTATCCTACGCACACTAGGGACAATTTACATTTATACAAAGTAAAGGACTATTAATTGCAACTGTTCTGTCTGGAGGTGGTGTACGCAGACTGGGATGAATGAGGGCAGAGGAAAGAGAAAATACACCAAAATTGGTACTGCAAGATACTGAACACTGCAGTTGCTGGAAATCTAAAATTAAAATAAAATCTTGAAGATTTAAAATTGGCTAAGTTTCAGCATTTTAAAAAATGTCACATTTGTATCTAAGAGTTCCAGCAATTTACCTCTTATCTCCTGCTGACCGACTTACTGGGAATTTCCGGCATTCCTGGATGATCAGCCATGATCATATTGAATGGATGAATAGCCTACTCCTGTACCTATGTTTCTATGTAGACCCAGTCTGATGACCTAACATGCCAATTAACCCCCACCATCCCTTGAGATGTTACCTGACTGTTTAGTATTTCCAGAATTTCCTTTTCTTTTATTTCATATTTCCAGCGTCTACAGTAACTTGCATTTAAAGGAATGCTTGCCTTGGAAGTGATTTAGTTTGGATTCACCAAGATGATTTGTTAGGGAAGTTTCACTGAAATAACCTGGGAGAAGGAGTGGAGCCAACTTTTAAGAAGTCAGAGATACACGGCTGTGAAGCTCGCCGGGCATTAAGGGTCTACCCCGCTTACGCGACTTTTCAGCAAACTGTCTGCGACCTTCAAGCTCGGGGGCAGTCGCCTGAAAAAACCGCGAGTTGGAACGACCGTCAGCGCGAACACACACACACACAAACACATCGCAAAGGCAGGGGAGTGCTGTCTGAAATTCACACGGTGCAAAGCCAAGGTGATACCCGCGATCAACAGTAAGGTTAAAGACGGCTAGCACAGTGTACAGTAAGTCCTTTAAAAAGAGCGGGGGGGGGGGGGGGGAAGGGAGAAGGGGGGAGAAGAGGAGGGAAGGGGAGAGAAGGGAGAGAATGAGTGGAGACATTTTTAAGAAATCAAACAACTTTAAATGAAAGCCAGAGATACACAGCTGTGAAGTTTAGCATTACGGGTCGGTTTTCCTTGGTTCTGAAAACTCATGCTTACGTTTTCTTTCCCCCATGAGCCAATTAAAATGCCCGGTAGGTAAAGGAGATTACCTATGGCTACCTCGACTACCTACAATGACATGGCGACCACCACCACTGCACTATGACTTCAAAAGTATCAATTTTCTCCGTGCCGACCAATTTTTGCTCGCAGAAAAATTTTCAACATGTTGAAAACATTTCCGCTACCAAACTGAGGCCGCGAGTAGTAACCACTATGCGGGAACTCCTCTTGACCATGAAGGAGACTTACCAGAGACCACCTACGACCATTTGTCGACCATGCTGCGAGCTTGTGGCGAGTGCAGACTCTCCTAAACTCGACAATAAGGTCGCCATAGTAGGACAGGCCCATAAATTTTACCAGTCGGTTACCCTTGGTTCTGAAAACTACTGATTACCTTTCTTTTCCCCAATGAAATTCACTGGGTCAGCACCGGCTACAACCTACGAGAACCTGCAAGAACCTTCGGCCTCCTGGCAACCCACCTATGGCTCGAAAATTCTCGCTACTCTCCATGGAGGTTTGATTCTAGTCGCCGCTAATTTTTCAACATGATGAAATATTCACAGAGATCATAATGAGGCCGCGACTAGTTCCCAGAATGCGGGAATTCCTCACGACCATGAAGGCGACTCCCCAGCAACCACCCGCGAACATGTGGCAACCATGTGGCGACTGCATAGTCTCCTGCAGTCGCCTAAGTGGGACAGGCCCATTAGGCTATGTATGCTCAAATCACAGAGTATTTTGAAGGCTAAAATCAATATGTGTTTGGGTATTAAAGAAATCAGCCCAAAGGGTCAGGCATGACTGAATTATGTATAGAGAGCAAGGCCTTACTTTCACATGTTACAACTATAGAAAAGTGAGAACAGAAATGGGTATTTGCCTTGCCAAGCATGAGGCCCATACACAATTCCATTTGCCCACATTAGGCTCATACCCACCATGCCATTCCTATCTATCCAAATGTTTAAACATTATAATTGTAGTTGCCTCAAACACCATCTCTGGCGGCTGGTCCCAGGTAACCTCCACGCTGTGTGTATAAAACCTACCCCTCAAGTCTCCTATGAATTTCTCCCTTCTCACCTGACACCTTTTCCCTCTAGTTCTAGACTCCCTTGCTCTTAGAAATATCTATCCTATCTACGCCGTTTTTTTATTAACTTTTACAAGGTCACCTCTCAGTTTCTTTATCCATGGAAAGATTTAATCTAGCCAATCTCCCCTTATTACAATAGCCCTCCAATACAGGTATAATCATGATCAATCTCTTCTGCACTCTTTTAATTTCTACATTCTTCCTGTCGTGTAGCTATCAGAACTGTCAACAATGCTCCATGATCCGGAAGTGGTGGCGCTGGTAAACGGCTGCAGCTCGCCTGCAGTCCGTTTGTCTTTACTTTTTTATGTTGTTGTTTTTCGTTTTGTCTAGTTAGTTTTTGTTTTTAGGTTGTGTTTAGGTGGGGGTGGGGGTGGGGGGTTGAAACGGGGCTTGCTGTCTCTCCCTTCGGGGGAATCCGACTTTTTTGTCGTATCCCCCTTCTCTGCCTCCGTCTACACTGAGGCCTAATGGCGGAGCTGGCGGCCTCGAGACTCCGGAGGCAGAGCCAGTCAGGACTTGCCCTGGGCTCGCTCCCGTGAGGGCGGTCCGACTCGGGGTTGAGACTCTCCCGTGAAAGCGGCCCAGCCCGAGAGTGGAATGGCGCTCCCGTCGGACCGGCCCAGCTCGAGGGTGGTACGGCGCTCCCGTCGGAGAGGCCCAGCTCAAGGGAGGAACGGCACTCACGTGAGGGCGATCTGGCTCGGGGCTGGAACGGTGCTCCGGTGGCTGGGACGGCGTTCTGGCGGAGGTGACCCGAGTCCGGGGTTTAGCCGCGGGCCAGCGGCTGCGTCCGTTGGACTGGATGGCGGCAGCTTCAACCACCCCGGGCCGCGGTGTTTGAGCCGGCCCGTTTGCGGGGTTCAGTGAGCCGCGGTACTGTTTGTGCCATCGCCCGGTGGAGTATCGCCTCAGCGCAGAGGGAGAAGAGGAGGGAAGAGACTGCAGCCCTAAGATTTTTGCCTCCACCACAGTGAGGAGGTGCTTGGAGGACTCACTGTGGTGGATGTTAATTTGTGTTTAGTGTTGTTTATTATTGTATGATTGTATGTATGACTGCAGGCACATAATTTCGTTCAGACCGTAAGGTCTGAATGACAATAAAGGTATTCTATTCTATCCTATTCTATGCGCAGCCTAACCGAGGTTTTGTATATCAGCAATATGATGTCCCCTGTTGAAAGAACTCAGGGAAGGATCTCGGTTCTCGAAACTGGGCTGGGATTTGTTAAGGGAGCAGCCATTTAAACAGTTTCGCAACAAGCAGTGCAATTACAGTGCTGCATGGAAAATGTTACTGTCACATATATATCCAATACAGAAAACAACTACCCTCATGATTTGCATCAGGTAGCTCCTGGTTGAGGTTCAAAGTGGTATAAAATTCCCAGGAAACCATCATAATCATATTTCATTCCAGGAAACAGTTTCATATGAATTGTAATAAATGAAAGAGCATTATGCTATCAAGATCCAAGGTCTTGATGGATCAATACCCATCAAAACATCTAACAAAACCCCTGTTGAGGTTCAACATGTTTTAAAGAACAATTTCATCCTTTGATATCTTCCATTCTCAAAACTCCTTGTATCAAAGATTTCCCTACTATCATAGACATTTCTTGACTGTGACATAATCCTCATTAAATCCAGCTCATTGTTCTTTCTTCTGTAAAATGTAATCACATTTATCTTACTCATTATAAAGATGCTGTTGCTAAGTTAAAATTAGTCATCACATGTAAGTTTAGTTATCAAAATATTTTCAAGAATAAACTGCCATTTGACTGGTCATTTTGTCCATAGGAAGATAAAAAATAGTTACGTGTAATTGTAATAGTAAGTCCTACGGCCATCGAGCATTTTGCTTTAGTAATTTAGTAATGGCTGATCTGATCTAATTCTGGCTGCATTTCCACTTTCCACATGCCTGTTACATCGACACTGAAAATCAAGTCATTTAATGTTGCAGCACAACATAATTCAAATGTACATCCATATACCTTTCAAATTTGTTTCCTTATTTCTAGTGTCTCCAACATAAAGGTGTTGCTATTCCCACGTATCTGTATGTTTGGCTTTAACCAAGCTACTAGGATAATATTTGGAACACCTTTGCAGGTAAACGTACCTGAGCTGCTAAATTCAGTACAACTCCCAAAGTTTAGTTGCTTTATTAATTTGTCCATTTTATTCTTGTCAGCTGGACGGAGCCCACTTCCCAGCAACATGATAGGTTCATCTCTTCTCTGGCTTGCAGATGACTATTCATTGAAAGATTCAGAAAAATATCTCAAATACAGCAAGACAAACATTTTGCAAATGCACAAATAGCTAAATATTTACTCTTAATGATTAAACATGTATTTAAAGCATAATGCCTGACATTATGGATTTGTAATTAAGATGCCATTAATTGTATCTCTTCCTTTGAAAGCGTGGTATAAAATGCTTTTATTGTTATCTATTTAAACAGAATTGGAACCAAATATAATTATTTGCACAAATTACGCATGTATTACAAATTCCACCCCAATAATGACTACTCCTTACTGGAGTAAGATCCATGATAAAATTAAGACCTAAAATAAACGATAAATGAACCAGAAAATAGAAATACGTAGACCAGGCTATATTCTGCTTGCATGAACATGCAACACCTGGTATATGAATTATGCAGAAGAAATAAAGAATAAACCGGGGGATTTGTTCCTAAACATTGTTCTTTTGTAAGCATGTGGGTATTGAAAGAAAGACTGGGCTCTTCCATGAAACCCCTCATGCAAAATAAAGTGGCATTCATACGTTTGGCTAATGTACAAATAAATCTTCCATTGCACATCAAACTGCACACCAATCAACTGACAAATGTGATGCGATAATAACATTTCTGAAAGGAGCTAAATGCTCATTTAATTATCTATGAAAAATAATTAAAGAACAATTCAGTGAAAAGATTGTTTTTAAGCACTAAAGACAATTTTTACACATTGAAAGAATAATGTCAAAATACAGAATACACACCATAAAACACTGCTCAACAAGTGGATTTTCATCTTCCGGGGATTGCTGCAGAGCGGCAATCAGTTCTTCTGCATTTGCATAATCCTTAGGCCGCATTCCAAAGATATTGCTGGGGACAAAATATAAAAGTGAAAATGTCAGTAATCTGCTGCATGTTAGATTTATTCTCAACAGGCAAGATAAAATATGGTGTTCAATTTTTCATCTCATTTACACAGCATTGCCTCTACTTACTCAGGAGACTATGCAACCTTGGCATGTCTCCAACAATGCTACTTCTATAGATGCATCGTAAACAGTCTTCTATCGGGTTGCATCACAGCTTAGTTTGGAAACAGCTCTACCCAAGACCCCAAGAAATTTCAGTTGTGTAAGTAGCCCAGTCTATCACACAGACCAGACACCCCACCATCAACTCTGTGTACACTGCACACTGCTTTGGGAAAGCAACTAACACATTCAAGGACCTATTTCACCCCTGGCTCTTCCCTCTTCTATCAGGCAGAAGATATAAAAGTTTGAAAGCATGTACGATCAGACTCAGAAACAGCTTCTTCCTCAGTTATCTACTACTGAATTGTCTTCCTATAGGTTAGGTGGTTGTCCTCATCTTCCATCGCGAACGCTGGACCTTTTCTCTGTAACTGTAATAGTCCAATGCTGCAAAACTATATTATGCACTCTGGTACTTTTTCTGTTTGCATTACCTGTTGTACTTGTGCAAGGCTTGATTGTACTCTTGTATAGTATAATCTGATTTAATTTGATAGCACACAAAAGTTTTTCATTGTAACTTGATATACTGACAATAATAAACCAATAACAATACACTATTTTTATAAAAATCTATATCTCATGCTTTTGAACAACCAGTTTTTCAAAACAAATGGCATATAAATATCCATTTTCAGATTACATGGTTGCATGAAGGACATAATTTTAATCGCACCAACTCTGGATGATTACCCATATGCTTCACTGACTGATCATAGCTAGTCAAAAGGTAAGAGCTTTGAGGGATGAAATAATCTATGCCTGTTTGACCAATCAGAAAATTTTCAAGAAAATATGCTTTGAAGTAATTTTGAAGAGTATTTACTTTTTTTCCTAAGTGTTCTGACTGCAAGTATTATCATGGAATTCTTATACAAAAGGTGACAAATTGAAAGTCCAATATATATGATATTTAAATAGGTGAATCTGACGAATGTAATGGATTTAACATGTCCTCAGCAGGTTAATCAGAAGGATATGGCAGAGACAGAGGAACTGTGCTAAATAGATCCCATCTTGCAGGAAGGTAGGCAAGTGGTTACAAATGGCAGCAGCGGAGGTCCGCGGAGGTCCGGAGTGGCCAGCGGTGTTTAAAAGTAACGGTGAAGCCAGAGGGAGCAAGCGAAAGCAGCAGCTGAGGCCAGCAGCAAAAGTACCGGTGGGGACAGCTCGAGAGGTCGAGGATGCACCAGAGTCCATAGGCCGGTGGGTCCTTCAAAGTAAAAGCTGGACTGGTGAAATCCTTCCCAATAAAAGCCCTGTTGAATGTTATGCATTATTCACTATTCCTTCACAGTAAAAGCGGGACTGTTTGGATGTAATGCATTGGTCACTGTTATTAATAGTAAATCTGTGTGCATAGAAGGAATATGGTTTAAAATGTTCTAGTTGGCTATTAACATGAAATGTTGGTTAATAGTATAAATCTATTATTATAAGGATTGGTAATAGTCAGTGGACTGGATCACTTCTTAGTGTGTAAAATTATTAAGTCCAGTGCAGAAAACACAGTGAGAGAACAGAAGATGTTCTCAGAAGAATGAACAGAAGAACAGAGAGAACACCTGAATAGCACCAGGCTTTTCAAATTGTGAGAAAGGTGCCCCAGTTTGATTCTGGGTGTAATTTTGAGAAATGGACCAAAGTCTTGGAGGCTTCGTTCATTTCCAATGATATCTCTGCAGAGGAGAAGAAGAGAGCATGGTTCATATTAGGCTTAGGAAGAGAGGGTTATCAGACCTTACGTATGTTACTAAAGCCAGCAAAGCCCACAGACAAAATGTACGAGGAGTATAAGGAGGCATCAATGGTTCATTTCTCGCCAAAACCTCCAAGGGCATCCAGAGACAAGGAACCTGAACTAAAGAGGGCAGGGAGTCCTTCAAAGGGCAAAAGTCAAGAATAAAGTGACAAAAGTATGGGCAAAGTGACAAAAGTCAAGTGCCAAGTGACGAAGGTCAAGTTCAAAAGGCCAAAGGTAAAGGGACAAAAGTCAAATGCAAAGGGACATTACCATCCAGAGGGCAACCCTAACTATTCAAGCTGCAATCAAGGGTATGAAGGTACGGAGAGAGATCCGGAACAAACAGAAGGCAGCAACAGTAATACAAGCAGCATTTAGAAGGCACAGAGTATACCGTCCATACAGGGCAATTAAATTAGCAGCTATAATAGTGCAAACCCATTATAGGGCACACCTTCAAATGGAAAGTGATCGCAAGACTTACATGAAGGTACGCAGAAGCGTTGTACTGCTTCAGGCTGCCTACCGAGGAATGCTTGTTCGAAAGCAATTGCGGAGCATGCACAAATCTGCCAAGGTCATACAGACTTATTATCAGATGCATAAACAGCGTCAGTATTTCAAGAATCTACGCTGGTCTGCCATTGCTGTACAGCAACGATACAGAGCTTGCCAGATAAGAGATGTCCACGTGAGGCATTATAATAGTTTGAAATAAGCAGTGGTTTGTATTCAGGCCTTCTACCGCAGGATTAAAGCCAGAGAATTGGTTGAGAAAATCAAGGCAGCATGCCATATTGTCAGTCTTAATGATGTGCATTACAAGAAATAAATTCTTGATGCAAAAGGCGGCTGTAGTCACTCTGCAAGCTGCATACCGTGGTTACTGATCAAGGGTATGCTACAGAGCTATGCGACAAACAGCCATTTCGATCCAGAGATGGTACAAAGTATGCAAAATAGGGCATTCCCAGTTTGTGCAATATCAAGTCAATGAGGTATGCAACCATTAGTATTCAGGCTGCCTACAAGGGTATGGTGGTTAGGCAGTGGGTTAAGCTACAGAGGGCTACTGTAAAAGTTCAGTCAGTACTTTGTATGAGTTGGTATAGGAAAGACCTAAGGAGACAAATAGATGCACAACAGAAAAGCTGAAACGATACAAAAGGCTTAAAAGATATCGGAAAGACTTCCTCAAACTGAATTATACAGCAGTTGTAGTGCAGTCTCACTACCGTGCTTATGTAGTAAGAAAAATATACAGATCGCAAATCAAAGCCACTGTTGTATTGCAAAGACAATATAGATCCTACTTCTTGAGGAATAACCAGAAAGGTGATTTAAGAAGGCAAATAGATGAACAACATAAAAGGCTTAAACGATACAAAGAACGGTTAAATAAATGTGTGACAATGACCAAAAACCTGTTAATAGTAAAGTCTAAAGAAGAGAGGCTTGTCGGTCGAGACAAAAGTATGCAGGACCGATTGCAATTAGGCCACTTCACTATAGTCCAGCATGGAGCTTCCTTCACCGAGCAATGGACAATGCATTGCAATGGACATTATGCATTGCAGAATCTCATTAAACAACAAGAGCCGATAAATACGCAGCAAATGAAAATTGAACAACAGAGGAAGCTGCTAGAAAATGAAAACTTGCAGCCATGAGTCAGATCCCACCTACAAAGAGGAAAACAAAGCAAATACATGAACCAGAAAATGAAACGCAGAATATCAGGAACAGGAAGAAATTTGCAAATTAGATTAGGACATTTAAAAGGGAAGAAGCAGAGATACAGGCAGAGCTAGAGCGATTAGAAATTGTTTGCAATTTACACATAAAGGAACGGAAAATGATAACACATAGAGCAAGGGGTAATGTATTTGGTTTAAGGAAGATGAAGATGAGTGGAATGAAAAATTATAAGTGCTAAGTTTAGATACGATTATTATGTAAGATGACTGTAATAATATAATTTTTGCAACAGCGTGTTAATAAATTATATTTAATGTAATCAAAATGGTGTTATCCGCCTCCAAGTTAAAGGGGGAGCAGTATGGTGTATATTATACAAATGGTGTTACCTGCCTCCAAGTTAAAGGGGGAGCAGTGTGATGTATGTGATATAATTAGCATATGTTATGTCTTGTGCGAGGGGACACATGTGCTGGGGGAGACTCAAGGTGGCGTCCTGGAATAAAGAAGCTTGCTAGTTTACTCCCGTATCTGAGTGTTCTTTTAAGTCAGTTCCAAGCACCCAAATACACAACACAGACCAGCCTACCATGTCTGACTGACTTTGGTACCTTCCCACACAGTGGGAAAACTTTGATTCTGCTGTGTGGGGATGTTTTATGTCAAATTCTACAGTGTGGTGTGTTCTTTATTTTTATTGTATGGCTGTATGGGAATTTCATTTCACTGTGCCATCTGGCACATGTGACAATTAAATGTATCTTGTATCTTGTATGTGGTACTTTGTCAAAGGCCTTGCTGAAATCCATGCAATCTATATCACGCTGCCCTCATCAATCCCCTTGTTCACCCCTTCAAAAATGTCATTACTTTACATATCGTGGAAAAATCAAAATGATCTAATGTTGGCTGGATCCACAGTGTTTTTTGAGATAACAATTTAAAAAAATATTCCATGAATTTGTCCTCAAGCCAATTCGATTCTATTTAAATCAGGGAAATGGGGGAAGGTCCACAGCAGGAATGGCAACCTACGGCGCTCGGGCCGAATGCGGTCCGTAACCCGAAATCATCCGCATGCAGGCGGTTTTTTTTCCCCGGAATTATCTGGCCCGCAGACTTCCTCCCGGGTCCGAGGCCGTGCGCCCAAGTGTGGTGATGCAAGAAGGCTGCAATGGCAGAGCCGTGCCGAGCAGTGCCGACGCCGAGCTCTGGCTGTACCGCATCCTGCGCAAAGCCGCCGGCACGGCTACGCACCTTCTGTGTCTGGGCTTCAATGTTGGGATTGGAGTGAGTGTGAGTATTTGAGCCACCACCATCAGGACAGAGCCAAGGCAATAGTCCCTAAGTACGCCATGTTCGTGAGCGCCCATAACTAGGGGCCAGAGCTCTGGGTGGCGTCCTCGAAGGGGCGGGATCTATGTGAACATGTGATTTGATACCTGCCATCTGGGGTGGGATGGAGATGGGATCCATGTGTACACGTGATAGATGTGGCCCGTCATCCGCTCACAGACATGCGTCCCGGCCCCGATGCAGAAAAAGGTTGCCGACCCCTGGTCTCCAGTATAAAAGACAAAATGGATTTAATGATGAGGTTTAATAGCCCAAGGGACAACGAATGACAATTTGACAAATAAAGAAAATATACAAAGATAAGGACGAGAATGGAAACACAAAAAATATTTTCTGAAAAATGTATTGAATTAGACCAGAAACTTAGACTCTTGGATATAATCTACAGTCACCCAATCTGCATTTGACCCTCAGACACACAGGAGACCACATTTGTGAGCAGTTAATCTTGTTTGTTAAATTGGAAATTACTGATTCACTGCAAAGAATGCTTCAGGTCTCAGTGGAGTAAAAGGTTGAGAAAATAATCAATTGTCTGCAGTTATAGTCATAACCTACATCAATTTAATTTATATTTGTTTGGTTCTAGCATACCTCAATTCAACATTTCTCCAGCATGGATAAGTACATTAATTATTTTTTTTTTTTCAAATATATTTATGAAAACCTGAAAAAAGGGGAGGCTTACTTTATTCTGGAGTACTTTTTAAATAATTGTATACAAAACAAGTGATCTAAATAACAATTTAAAAAACAGTCACCTATTGACGGAGGCCAGGATATTTCAAACGTATCTAGGCAGGGTCAAGCTTTTATCCAGCCAGAGTTGCCGTGCAAAAGATCAGGAGCAAGAAAGAAATATAGTCATAAAATATTCACAGTTGATGTGCTTGCTCTCTCTCTTCGATAAGCTCCATCTACAGTTTCAAACTAAATTGAAATTCCAGAAGCAAGTCTCTGGCTATACAATAAATATGGAACAATTCCCTCTTGGGGATGGCAGCCGGTGAATCGTGGATCGGCTCTACGTGGATCTTGACCTCAGCCACAAATACTGCAGCATTCTGAATTTTTGTAACCTCTTGTGCTTCTGATGTCTCCTGTGAAAGTTTGGATGGAATGTGTACAAAGTGAAGCATTTGATTCAGAGACCAGAGCTTGTGTGCTAACTCGAGGCAGATTTTTACAGTTAGTTAAAGAGCCCAAGAGACAATGCACAAATGGCAAAGAAAAGTTCTCCATGCTTTGCAGAATCAGCATTTAAGAAAACTGATCACATTAAAGGTATAGAAAGGGGAAAATACCCAAAACAGTAATTTCACCTATTACCAATCAGACTATTTCCAAACTAAGCAGCACAGTAATTGCTTGAATATAACATAATACATGAAATATAAAGTCATATCAAATGGTCACTTTCATAGCAGTAAGAGCCTAGAGCGATAGCACTCACATGGTGATTACATGGAATGGCAAGGGAGCATAACCTCACTGCAGAGATGACTACCAAATGTTCATCAATACCGAAAAATAACAGGGGTAATATATTTTCCCCCAAGTTCTTCACATCTGCCCATCACCTGCACACTCCTCCATTGGGTCTGCATTGCTCTCATCTGCTCACCGCGACTCCATGATTTAGTCCAATACTTCACCTTGCTTTCCATTGAAATCCCATTGTCACCCCCGCCAAACACTTCCCAGCCTCTGCCACTATCTGCACAAGTCTTTCCCTCCCCTGGCCACACCCATTAATCCCCCCTCCTCTCCTGGATCCATCCATCGCTTGCCAGCTGTCGCACCATCCTCCCCCTCAGTTTTTGGAAGTGGCTAACTCCCCTCCATTCTTCCAGGCCAAATGAGGAGTCTCGACCTCCAAATATGCCGCCTAACCTGCTGAGCAGGCTACAACAGTTTGTTTGTTGCTTGTAAAGTATTGGTCTGTTGTGATGTTGGAAATGTAGCGTCTAATTTACCTATAATTGTCCCACACCGTAATTAAATAAGATTAGATAATCTGCTGTATGATGCGGACTAAGCGAGAAATGGCACCGAGACATCAGGCTTTACAGCCTTTTTTGCCAATAGATCTACAATTTTTTTTACATTCAGCTGAGAGGATGGGCAATAATTGAATTTTTTGAATCAACCAAATTATGTGTAAATCTTGGCAAAAAAGGAGCAGGAATAGAATCAAAATTTAGTAAAGGATTCATGCATTGCTAGCCCATTTTGGTCAAGTCTGTGTTTCTGTGTATAACAAGACAAGCTGCTGAATGGTGCCAGTAAGTCTAGGTCCCAGATCAATGTTGCAGAAAAGAAATGTAGAGTATCTCTTCAATTGACAGAATGAATGAGATTTTTGCAGAGGACCTCCAATGTAGTCTAGATAACCATATAACCATATAACAATTACAGCACGGAAACAGGCCATCTCGGCCCTACAAGTCTGTGCCGAACAATTATTTTCCCTTAGTCCCACCTGCCTGCACTCATACCATAACCCTCCATTCCCTTCTCATCCATATGCCTATCCAATTTATTTTTAAATGATACCAACGAACCTGCCTCCACCACTTCCACTGGATGCATGAAGTTGATTGGATTACTGCAAACAAATTGTAAATAATGTAAATAATGTTGCGAGACAGTTACCCTGCTGTTTGTTGATTGGTTAAAAGTGTTAAGTCCTGGCAGGTTTGTTTGAGTTCCAGGGTAAATGTTGCAATATTGGGTTAAGTTAGCTTCCTTCCAGAAGCTTATCCTAGAAACAATGTATGGGGGACTCTGTAATTGGTTTGGGGAACTGTCAATAATGTATTGATGTAATTAATATGTTTGATTGGATTGTAGTTTATAGTTTTATAGGTCCATGAACCGTGAGGGGCCAAACTATGTAGTTCGGCCCTCACGGTTCGTGGACCTATAAAAGGTGTTTCAATCTTGGATCGGTGTCGATCTGCTGGAAGTGCGCTTGGCACTGCGTGACCTTTTGTAGTGTTTCTGCTTACACGAGGCTGAAGGGCATGGCCAGGCAGATACAAGGATCAAACCTGCGGTGGTTTAGGTATAGTATAGGGGAATTTGCTGTTCAATCTAAAAATAAAGTTTAGTTGTTCCAGTGCTTGACTCAGTGGTTTTTGACTGAACTAGACTGGGGGGTAAGCTTTGGAATAGCATATTTACAGATGCACTTCTGACAGGACAGTAGACACTGGATTGATGGCATTGTGGATGGACTAAACAGGATGTTAACAACTTTTGACTTCAATTGCATTTTAAGCCTTGGAGTCATGGATGAATATGGCAGTGACATGAAAACATGTTTTGAAATGTAACAAAATTATGGTATAAAATATAAAAGTAGAGGTAACAAACTTGACCAATTCATTAGCTAATTTGCAATAGAAGCTTCATTGTTTGTTTTATTTATAAAGCGTATTACACCATTTCCCTTCCATGTTCTCCCATACCTCCCTCCCTTTCTCACTCTCACCCTGTCCCTGTGTCCGTCACCACTCTCTTCCCTTCTTCTGCTTGCTCTATGTCTCATGGGTATTCCCAGTAAACCATTTACTTCAAATAGCCTGCGTAATGCCTCCCTCTATCACACTGCTCCCCGGAATTGAGTTGCACACATTTACTTTTCCCCCTTTATAATTATGAAATGTACAGAGTGCATTGGTATCATTTCCCTTCTGATTTTAATTTTAAATTATACAGCACCCAAACAAAAATATCTGTAAGAGGCTTGGGGAACTCTGAAGACTTGACAGGTATGACTGGTTCGGTACTTAAACTTGTGACCTTCTGCGTTAATGTAACGGTGCTGCCAATGAGCCAAAGCCAATCTTCTCAGCTGCCTGCCAGGCTCAAGCTCACCACAACTCCTTCGCTTCTCCTTTCAAATCTGGCTAATCTAACCGACCATACATTCTCCAAACGCTAATGATAGTTTCTCTGGCAAAGTCCCCCACCACCAGTCCGCTATCTGACTGTTCCCACCTTGGGTTCTTCTCTTTTCTCTCCATCATTGTAAATCCACAGTCGATCCTCGGACCCTCTCCCAATGATCCACTCCCAACATCTTTACCTTCACCATCTGCACAATGGGGGGATTGTGGAGGAAACAACATTAGGGCCTTACTTTCAAAAACATGAAGGGATCTTTCCAAATCATGTTGTGACATTTAATACCAAAAAGTAGTTTTTAACTAAAGTGTGAGCTAAACTTGCACCGAATTCAATAAAGTCTGCAGAAAAGTAGTCATTTTATATACAGTGCTATAAGAGGAAAGCCAAGCATTGCTTCAGGGAAATGAAAAAAAAAAGGCAGAGGCAATTGCACGTACCTGACAAAAAATTTTGAACACAGAGCAAGTTACAAAGGTGAGTTACAGGTTAGAAACGACCAAGTGCATCTTTAATTATGACGAGACCAAGTACAGACCCATTGGGTCTGTTCCCCCAACGCGTGGTTGCGGGGGAGGGCGGCATGCGGCGTCACGCACACTAACTACATCTCCGCACACACACTATCTACCCCCCTTGATATATTAATATTATTAATTTGCTCCTTTAGCTCCATAATCGCCCTATCTACTCACGCATAGCCCCCAACTCGCAGGCGCGTCTAGAGAGGGGGGGGGGGGGGAGTGAGGGTAGAGAGAGAGAATGGGGAGAGACAGAGAGAAGGGGGCAGAGACAGAGGGAGGGGGGTGGAGGGGGATGGGTGGGGGGGGGGGGTGTTGTTACCGAACTGAGCTCACTGGAATGAAAAGTCAGTGAAAGTGGCGCGATTAGAGACTGTGAGGCCTCGCATCCTCAGCACTTCTGAGACACCGGCTCTGTCGCGCTGGCTGTTCCCCCGCTGCTGGAAAAACAGCGGTTGAAGATACGATGTTTGGCTTGAGGCAGCGTGACAGATCCGGGCCGGGCACCTGCGGTAAGGAAAAATGTCGGCGTTTTTGGCGCAGAGCCGGGCGTCAGCAGGCGTTCTGGTCGCTGGTCAGCAGGAGGCGACAAAATGAGTGAGTGGGGGTGGGGTGGAGGATTTTATTAAAAAACGGGTACATAAAAAAGTCTAAATGTTTTGAGGAGTGAAACCTTGAATGTAAAAGAGAATTAGCTAGCAAAATGGAAAAAATGACGGAGATTCAGCGTGTGGTGCTGACGGACCAAGGAATCAAAGGCCGAATCTGACACTGACACACACACACGCACGCACGCACACACACACACACCACACCACACACACCACACACACACACACACTTTTGATAGATAGATAGATAGGTAGAGATAGAGATAGAGATAGAGATAGAGAGATAGATAGAGAGACAGATAGAGAGACAGATAGATAGATAGAGATATAGATAGATAGATAGATAGATAGATAGATAGATAGATAGATAGATAGATAGATAGATAGATAGATAGATAGATAGATAGATAGATAGATAGATAGATAGATGATATGATATAAAGGAGAGCCTCAGATTTCCTGGAAATTGCATTTTTTCCTTTATTCTTTAAGCCTAGCTGGGATATGTACATTGTTTATATAACTTTCTAATCAGTGAAAGGTAACATTTACTAAACTTTGAAATTAATATTTTGGGGTTGATTCTGCAAACTGGCAGAAGTTCTGACTGCAAAATGGGCACATACATTTCAATTGAAACTACCACTTGAACATTTGTAAATTTCACATATATTCCTGCCGACAGATTTGATGCTAGACTCATGGAAACAATTTTTGACGTGTACTTCATGGTCTGATGAGCTGAGCTGCTTAATGAGTTATACAGCTGCTAAACTTCATTGATTAGCTTACTAATATGCCATGGCTTGAATTTCAGACATACGCTTTCATTCAAATTTATTGTAACAGTTAAAACTTATTAAATGACGCATGTGGTTTTTAGGCTGCGATTATAATAATTAATTTAACACTCTTACGTTCCTGAAAACCCTTGAGTAGCTAATGAATGGAAATTTGGCACATTACCAATTCCTTCAAGCCTTCCACTCAGATGAAATGTAATTGTTTAAACCACAGCAATGCATCACGGGAATTGCAGCTCACTTACTTTAGTGTCATGACTCAGGACCATGTACATAGTGAACATACTGAATCAAGGCATTCGGAGAAACAGTAATAGCTCCCCTTTGTTCCCAACTACCGTTATCCACCCAAGTCAACCCAATGGTGATTAAGATTTCTAAGCAGCTGCCCAAAGTCCGTTTACCCTTTCAAACGTTTACATATAGTATGACTTTGTTGCAACATAAATGTTTACATGTTAGTGGATACATATCAGATTAAATATTTGAGATGCTGAGCTCATCTCTTCCTCCATCCTCCTGGGAGGAATGCCCTATTTATTTTCCTTGTTATTAAAACAATATCAGATAGCATTGTGGATTGCCACGAATTAGGAAGCTTTGAAGTTATTGACTTTATAATTTTCCACTAATAAATTGTATTTGGTGTTAAAAAAATCTTGAGAATATCAAATTTGTTGACTTCATTAACATTAATTTTTAATTAATGTAACATATTATTCTGTGTGCAGGCAGATGGCTGAGCAGTTGCTCTGAATGTAGAGCAGTTAAAACATCAGTAAACTCTACATTTACTTGGGAACCAGTGACCTGAAGTGGATTTCAACTCCAAAGATCGAACAGAAATTGGCCCCTGATCCAGAACTTGTTATGTATTAGAAGACAATGATTTCACTGTGATAAATGCATTAGGTCACAAAAACAGGACGGATCTGAATTAGACTATTTACAAAATGCATTGTTTAGGTTCAGTTTAATGAAGCCCCAAGAGAGTAGGCAATTTAACTTAGTAAAGAGAACCAGCAATATTATAAATTAGTCATTCAGAACTGCTGTAAATTCCTGAACAACCAAATAATTTGCGGCTGAATAGATTAATTGAGGCTTGGATCTAGAATTACCTTATGTCTAGGCAATAAATGTGCCTCCAGTAGCAATAAATGACAGATCATCAGAATACTACGCCTACTTACATATATTGAAAGAGCATGCGGGATTCTCTTGCATGATTAAGATGTCTTCTTTAATCCTTGCCGCCAATAGTTTAAGCAACTTTGTCTATGTTTCTCTGGCAACCACCTAAAACTGAACCATATTATTTCCAAAACAAATATCAAATCTGACTAAGACCCCAATCAAATGATTATCAAGACCCCTAAGAGTTTACTGTGAGCCCGACTCACCTCACTGCAACACCTACCCTTGACTCAACTACGCAACTCCTTGTAAATCTCAACAGCAATCTTTCTATCTCCTGTCCCCACCTGTTCATCACACAATGGCCTCTTCTGAAGACCTAGGTGCAGCCCAACTTGTTCAACTCACAAGAGAAAGGCCATCCCTTGTGTAAAGCAGATTCACTAAATCTCACACCATACACGTTACCAAACTTGCATGCCCGCCCTCCAGTGCTGCTCCTCCGTGTTTGCCATTGAATCCTAGGCTGTAATGTTTATCAAATTTTATTTACAAGTATTAGCTTCAAGAAATTATACAGTTAAAATTACCATCTTGATTTGGTCTTCTTCTGAGAAGAAATATTATTTTCTGTGACATCTGTACAAAGATGGACATTTGAACATGCTTTCCAAAGATTCCCTCAAGCATTTTATATATTACTCATATCAAAATTATTTGAGATTTAACTCAATTTTTTTTTAAAGATTGAAAGTCAGATCTACTTTGCCGACAGTAATTATAGGCATAAATTAGTTATTAAAGATTTAGACTAGAGACCTGCATTGCACTTTATCCATCTTCCCATGGAACCTCAGCAGAATATCATCCGGAATGACTGCCTCATCATTTTGAGACTCTTAACCCTCCCAAAGTATTTTCTTTTTCTTTTCAATATTGCTAGATTTAATTGTCATAATTGAATTCTAGCAGTTGAATGTTATCTTCAATAATGAAGTTCAATACAAAGTACACATATAGTATGCTGCCATACCCTGTGTACTCTTCTTTAATCAAGAGGTAAAACAACGGAGTAGGTGTTTTGTAGAAATGACCTAAAATTGGAGAATTCAAGATGCATACCCCTGGGTTGGAAGCTGCCCCAGCGAAATACGAGGTGCTGTTCCTCCAATTTGCATGTGGCCTCACTCTGACAATGGAGGATGCCCAGGCCAGAAAGGTCAGTATGGGAATGGGAAAGTGAGTTAAAATAGTTAGCAACCAGGAGATCCAGTAGGCCTTGAACGTCCGAGCATAAGTGTTCAGCGAAATGGTCATAGAATCTATGTCTCGCCAGTGTACAGGAGCCTACATCAGGAACACCCGATGCAGTTGATGCGTCTAGATGAGGTCCACCTGAACCTCTCGCTCACCCACGAGGACTGTCACGGTCCCTGGATGGAGTCAAGGAAGGGGGTATAAGGACACGTGTTATATCTCCTGCCATTTCAGGGGAAAGTAATGGGTGGGGTGGTTTGAGTGGGAAGGGATGAGTGAACCAAAGAGTTGAGTAAGAAGTTGGGATGTCATGTTACAGTTGTACAAAACGTTGGTGACCAGCACTTGGAGTAGTGTGGTCAGTTTTGGATAGAGGAAAGATACCATTAAACTGAAAACCATACATAAAAGATTTACGACGATGTTGCCAAGACACAATGGTCTGAGCTATAGGCATCGGTTGGGCAGGCTAGGACTTCATACTGTGGAGTGCAGGAGGCTGAGGGCTAATCTTGTTGAGGTATGAAATCATGAGGGGAATATATAGGTTAAATGCACACTTTTTCCCCAGGGTTGGGAAATCAAGAACTAGAGGGCATAGGTTTAAGGTGAGAGGGGAATGATTTAATAGGAAGCTGAGAAGCAACTTTTTCCACACAAAGGGTGGTGGGAATTCGTAACAAGTTGCTTGAGAAATAGTGGCAGGTGCAATAATAACATTTAAAAAGCAATTAAATTGGTGCATGGATAGGAAAGGTTCAGAGGGATACAGGCCAAATGCAGGTAAATGGGACCAGCTTAGATGGGGCATTTCGATGTTCCTGGCATGTTCGGAGGAAGGACCTGTTTCCGTACTGTATCTTGCCAACTACAAAGGTAATTTATTAGTTCAATTATCTCTGACATGCACAAAAAATTGAAAATTGTAAAATTTAAAGGTGTACAATGGTGGTGAAGTTACTGCTTCAATAATCCAGAAACCTTAGCTCAAATCCCACCACTAGAACGTAATTCCAGTTAAAACCTAGAAATAGAACTAGCTTCTAAATATGCTGAAAGAAACCGAAGAAGAAATTGAAAAGTCGAGGGATAGAAATTATATGGTGAAACTGCAACCAGTTTGGCATTATTGCATATCGTTGGCAGTCTTCGTGTATCAAAACCAAATTCCACAGAAAAAAAACCAGCGGGTAAGGTAGCATCTTTGATGAGAGAATAATTGAGTTAAGGTGACACCAGCAGAAAAGGCTGGATATCTGCAATTCACTATCAAAACGTGTGGGCTGGCTAAGATTTTTTTGCAAAACGAAGCTCAGGTTCCCCATGCGGACTAAAAACACATACTAACATTACATGACAAGCAAAAAAGAGTTTAAATAGTGAGAACAGGGTCAGTTACATACACGGAAACTCTCAGCTGGACAATTTCATGAAAAGCTTATGTTAGCATCTGAAATGTGGGAAGAGAATGGCCATGTGTTTGCAATGTGGAGATTTCATGGAGTTCTTGCCTTCTCTGTAGCTCACAGTAAGATTAAAGTTTGGAGAGTGGGTTGGGAGGAGAGGGAGATAATTCCATTTAAGTTGTGCAATACTTGGCCACACCATTTTATGTTGGCAATTTACTTCAAAATCTAGGGGTATTCCACTCACGGGCTCCTCATCATAATTTGATGAACTCAGATATTCTTCTTGCAAGAGGTGACAAGAATGGCTAAAATGCCATGTGTCTTAAGGGGTTGTTCCACTTGGGCGACCTAATCTGCGAGTTTAGAAGAGTGTGTTTGACCTTCAAACTCGCAGCATGGTCGACACGTGATCCTAAGAGGTCACTGGAACTCTCCTTCATGCTCGAGGGAAGTTCCCGAATACTCATGGCCTCAGCTAGGTCGCAGAAAAATGTTCAGCATGTTGAAAATTTTTACGCGAGTAAATTTGGTCGGCATGGTTCTTTTGAACTCGTAGTGCAGTGGAGTGGGGTCACTATTTAGTTATAGGCAGTCGAGGGCAGCCATAGGCAATCTCCTTCGCTGACCGGGCATTTTGATTGGCTCGTTGGAGTTTTCAGGACCAAGGAAAACTGACCGGTAGGTAAAATGCTCGCTAAACTTTATTGTACTTCTCAAAAGTGCCTCCATTCCTTCCTCCCCCCCCCCCCTTCTCTCCCCCTCTCTCTCCTTCTCCACCCCCCCCCCCCCCCCCCCTCCACGATCTCTAAAGGACTTACCATTACTGTGCAGCCGTTTTACCTTCCTCTTCATCGCGGGTGTGAATTTCAGACAGCGCTCCCACGCTTTCCCTGGCCCCTGCCTTTGTGATGTGTGTGTGTGTGTGTGTGTGTGTGTGTGTGTGTGTGTGTGTGTGTGTGTGTGTGTGTGTGTGTGTGTGTGTGTGTGTGTGTGTGTGTGTGTGTGTGTGTGTGTGTGTGTGTGTATGTGTGTGTGTGCGTGCACATGCCGAGGGCACTCGCCTGGATAGCCTCGAGCTGGATCGACCGCCCGCGTTGAAACAGCTAGCTGGATCGAAACGCTCGCGCGGTCAATTCAGCTCGAGGCTTTCCAGGCGAGTGCCCTCGAGCTTCAAGGTCGAAGACACCCTTCTTAACTCGCGGATTAGGTCGCCCAAGTGGGACAGCCCCTTTACAGCATACAATTACTGAAAACAAATCAGAACTACTAGAATTAGCTACTTAAAAAAAGCAAAATCCTGGGAGGATAATGATTTAAAAAGCAAATCGTATGCATGTTACTGTAGACCTATCAGTTGATATGGCAGGAAAACATCATCGTGACCACTGTGTTCCGATGTTGCAAAATCGGTTTATCTTGGATTTAATAATACGGCTTGAAAAATAGATGATTCTTATTACAAATAAATAGCAGGTTTTCAATACTACCAGCCATGGCTTTATTGATCTAATTCTGAACCAGATTTCTGGCAAATACTACATTTAACACTGTATGACTGAATTTTCTGCTATGCCAGACTTAAGTAAAGTCAGTCTGAGTGAATGCACTTTCCACCCAGTGAGTACACCCTATCCTGCATACCTCCGTAGAGACACTCCAAAAAAAAAAAATAATGGTAGGTGTATTTAAGAGTAAGTCGTTAAAAGCACTTAAAGGATTGTACACTAGAGAATTTGCAATTGATTTTCAACGTTCAAAAAGCAGAACCATTTTCAGAGTACATCTAAATCATTTTAATGGCTTATTTCTGCACTACTGTATATTCAGGTTAATGTACACATTTTATCAGATCATTTAATACAACTAGATTATCGCATCACCATTTTGGCACAAAGAAAATGTCTACATGTTCTTATTTTTCTTCCAGCATTAATTTTCTTTATCCCTTGACCCCAAAGATAATGAATAAGAATGAATGAATAAATGAATAAGTTTATTGGCCAAGTATGTACACATACAAGGAATTTGCCTTGATGCTCCGCTCGCAACTAACAACACGGCATACAATAAACAATTAAGAATAAAACATAAAACATTAAGAATAAAACTTTATAGTTTAAACATGTGAATGCAATAAAATACCAGAGCAAAAGGTGGCTACAGACTTTTGGTTATTGAGTAGAGCTACTGCTCGTGGAAAAAAGCAGCTTTTATGTCTGGCTGTGGTGGCTTTGACAATCTGGAGTGCCCTTCCAGAGGGAAGTGCTTCAAATAGTTTGTGGTCAGGGTGAGAGGGGCCAGAGATGATCTTACCTGCTCGCTTCCTGGCCATTGCAGTGTACAGTTTGTCAATGGGGGGAAGGTTGCAGCCAACAACCTTCTCAGCTGATCGAACGATTCGCTGCAGCCTCTGGATGTCGTGCTTGGTGAGCCAAACCAGACCATGATGGAGAAGGTGAGGACAGACTCTACGATGGCAGAATAGAATTGGACAAACATTGCCTGTGTCAGATTGTGTTTCCTCAGCTGCTGCAGGAAGTACATCCTCTGTTGGGCTTTTTTGACTGTGGTGTCGATGGTGGACCCCCATTTAAGGTCCTTGGAAAGGATGGCTCCGAGGAACTTAAAAGACTCCACAGATGTGACTGTGGTGTTGTTGATGGTGAGTGGGGGAAGGGGAGGGGGAGCTCTCCTAAAGTCTAATTGTATTGTAATAGTCTAATCCTAATGTAATTGTATTGATAAATGTCCACCCACTCACCACAGTAAAAGCAGTAAATAATCACACAAAACGTTTTCAGATAGAAGCCAAAAATATTACAAATGAATTGTGTGCTGTGCCTCATCTCCATTTAAGAAAAAACTAACGGGAGTCCTTCATATCACTCGCCATCTACAAAATGGTTAGTTTTGAAAGTCAAAATTGCAGCCAATCAATTATTTTTGGAACTTAGAGACAGATGCAGATCTATCTGCTCTTAAGATCAGAATGTATACTTCTGGGGATGCAAAACCAAGTGCCTTAGTCTTTAATAAATCCAACAATGGATTCAAGAGTAACCTCTTTTTAGAGTGGAAAGACTGGAATTTGCGAGAACATGGAGCAACTCAAGTAAATATTTAAATGTAGAGAATTGAAATGCAGAATATGTTGATATACAGTAGTGCGAAGTAAAAAAGTAGGATATTCATGTGGTGCATAAAGATACTGAATCCAATTACTAAAGAGAGCTAATAATGAATATGGTGGAGCTAATGCAATTTGCTCCAACTTTTTTTGTATCTCACATTAACCATATAACATATAACCATATAACAATTACAGCACGGAAACAGGCCATCTCGGCCCTACAAGTCCGTGCCGAACAATTATTTTCCCTTAGTCCCACCTGCCTGCACTCATACCATAACCCTCCATTCGGATTCGGAGTGGCAGCACGGCTCTGGCTGCAGCGGCTTACCGGCGGTCCCGTTGTTTTGTGTTTTTTATGTTGTTTATTTTGTTTGGTTAGTCTAGTTTTTTGGTTTTAGCTTGTGTTTTTGGGGGGGGGGGGGTTGAAACGGGGTTTGCAGTCTCTCCCTGCGGGGGAATACGACCTTTTTGTCGTATTCCCCTTCTCTGCCTCCGTCTGTGCTGAGGCCTAATGGAGCTGACGACCTCGAGGCTCCGGAGGCAGAGCACCGTCAGGACTCGCCCTGAGCTCGCTCCCGTGAGGGTGGTCCGGCTCAGGGCTCAGGGCTGGAAGAGGTTGGGACGCTCCCGTGAGGACGGCCAGCCCGAGGGTGGAACGAGGCTCCCGTCGGAGCGGCCGAGCTCGGGAAGGTGCGGCGCTGGCAGCCCGAGGGAGGTTCGGCGCCCAAGTCGGGGCAGCCCAGCCCGGGGAAGAAGCGACGCCCAAGTCGGGGCGGCCCGGTCCGGGGGAGAAGCGACGCCCAAGTCGGGGCGGCCCGGTCCGGGGGAGAAGCGACGCCCAAGTCGGGGCGGCCCGGTCCGGGGGAGGTTCGGCGCCCAAGTCGGGGCGGCCCAGCCCGAGGCTGAAGACGGCGCAGTACTCACGTGAGGGTGGCTGGGACGGTGTTCTGGCGGCGGTGGCCTGAGTCCGGGATTCGGCCGCGGGCCAGCGGCTGCGTCTGCAGGACTGGTGGGCGGCACCTTCAACCACCCCGGGCCGCGGTGTTTGAGCCGCGGGACTGTTCTTAACATCGCCCGGGGGGGGGGGGGGGGGGGTATCGCCCCAGCGCAGAGGGAGAAGAGGAGGGAAGGGACTGCAGACCTATGACTTTTGCCTCCATCACAGTGAGGAGATGCTGGGTGGACTCACTGTGGTGGATGTTAATATGTGTTTATTGTTGTTTTATTGTATGGTATTATATGTATGACTGCTGCAATTTCGTTCAGACTTCGGTCTGAATGACAATAAAAGGCTATCTATCTATCCATCATTCCCTTCTCATCCATATGCCTATCCAATTTATTTTTAAATGATACCAACGAACCTGCCTCCACCACTTCCACTGGAAGCTCATTCCACACCGCTACCACTCTCTGAGTAAAGAAGTTCCCCCTCATGTTACTCCTAAACTTCTGTCCCTTAATTCTGAAGTCATGTCCTCTTGTTTGTATCTTCCCTATTCTCAAAGGGAAAAGCTTGTCCACATCAACTCTTTCTATCCCTCTCATCATTTTAAAGACCTCTATCAAGTCCCCCCTTAACCTTCTGCGCTCCAGAGAATAAAGACCTAACTTATTCAACCTTTCTCTGTAACTTAGTTGTTGAAACCCAAGCAACATTCTAGTAAATCTCCTCTGCACTCTCTCTATTTTGTTGACATCCTTCCTATAATTGGGCAACCAAAATAGTACACCATACTCCAGATTTGGTCTCACCAATGCCTTGTACAATTTTAACATTACATCCCAGCTTCCATACTCAATGCTCTGATTTATAAAGGCTAGCATACCAAAAGCTTTCTTTACCACCCTATCTATATGAGATTCCACCTTCAAGGAACTATGCACGGTTATTCCCAGATCCCTCTGTTCAACTGCATTCTTCAATTCCCTACCATTTACCATGTACGTCCTATTTTGATTTGTCCTGCTAAGGTGTAGCACCTCACATTTATCAGCATTAAACTCCATCTGCCATCTTTCAGCCCATTCTTCCAAATGGCCTAAATCACTCTGTAGACTTTGGAAACCCTCTTCATTATCCACAACACCCCCTATCTTGGTATCATCTGCATACTTACTAATCCAATTTACCACACCTTCATCCAGATCATTGATGTACATGACAAACAACAAAGGACCCAACACAGATCCCTGAGGCACCCCACTAGTCACCTGCCTCCAACCCGACAAACAGCCATCCACCATTACCCTCTGGCGTCTCCCAATCAGCCACTGTTGAATCCATCTTGCTACTCCTGCATTTATACCCAACAGTTGAACCTTCTTAACCAACCTTCCATGAGGAACCTTGTCAAAGGCCTTACTAAAGTCCATATAGACAACATCCACTGCTTTACCCTCGTCAAATTCCTTAGTAACCTTTTCAAAAAATTCAAGAAGATTAGTCAAACATGACCTTCCAGGCACAAATCCATGTCGACTGTTCCTAATCAGACCCTGTCTATCCAAATGCTTATATATATTATCTCTAAGTAACCTTTCCATTAATTTGCCCACCACTGAAGTCAAACTAACAGGTCTATAATTGCTAGGTTTACTCTTAGAACCCTTTTTAAACAATGGAACAACATGCGCAGTACGCCAATCCTCGGGGACTATTCCCGTTTCTAATGACATTTGAATATATTTCTGTCATAGCCCCGGCTATTTCTACACTAACTTCTCTCAATGTCCTAGGGAATATCCTGTCAGGACCTGGAGACTTATCCACTTTTATATTTTTCAAAAGTGTCAGTACTTCCTTTTACTTTGAAACTCATAATATCCATAGCTACTCTACTAGTTTCCCTTACCTCACATAATTCAATATCCTTCTCCTTGGTGAATACCGAAGAAAAGAAATTGTTCAATATCTCCCCCATCTCTTTTAGCTCTGCAGATAGCTGTCCACTCTGTCTCTCCAATAGACCAATTTTATCCCTCGTTATCCTTTTGCTATTAATATAGCTGTAGAAACCATTTAGATTTACTTTCACATTACTTGCCAAAGCAACCTCATATCTTCTTTTGGCTTTTCTAATTTCTTTCTTAAGATTCTTTTTACATTCCTTATACTCCTCAAGCACCTTATTTACTTCATATTGCCTATAATTATTGTAGATCTCCCTCTTTTTCCGAACAAGATGTCCAATTTCCCTTGAAAACCAGGGCTCTTTCCAATTTTTACTGTTTCCTTTCAACCGAACAGGAACATAAAGATTCTGTACTCTTAAAATTTCCCCTTTAAATGTCCTCCATTTCTCTTCTACATCCTTCCCATAAAACAAAATGTCCCAGTTCACTCCTTTTAAATCATTTCGCATCTCATCAAAGTTAGCCTTTCTCCAATCAAAAATCTCAACCCTAGGTCCAGTTCTGACCCTCTCCATAATTATATTGAAACTAATGGTATTGTGATCACTGGACCCGAAGTGCTCCCCAACGCATACCTCCGCCACCTGTCCCGTCTCATTTCCTAACAGGAGGTCCAGCACTGCCCCTCCTCTAGTAGGTACCTCTATGTATTGCTGCAAAAAACTATCCTGCACACATTTTACAAACTCCAAACCATCCAGCCCATTTACAGAATGTGTTTCCCAGTCTACGTGTGGAAAGTTGAAGTCTCCCACAATCACTACCTTGTGCTTACTACTAATATCTGCTATCTCCTTACATATTTGCTCTTCCAATTCTCGATCCCCATTTGGCGGTCTATAATTACTGCATTGGATGTTCAGCCTGGATTTCCTTGCAGGCCTCTGAAGTGGAATACATATCTACAACTACCACCAAGACACATGAACAAAAATGTACAGAAACATTATTTTCAAAGCTAAACAAAACTGATATCAGAGGGTTCTCTCACTGGAACAGCACAGTATTTAAATATTTCATAATACCATTGCATTCCAGACATAAGCTAAAATAATGAATGCTTCCAAACTTAAGTTTTCCATACCAAGATGGGATGAGAGGCAGGAAGATGCGAGGCAGCTTTGGCAAAAAGGTAATTGACAAAATATTAGCTAAATATTTCTCTTCACAGTTACCGAATTCACTAGCATTCCCCATTTTCATTTCTGAAATTGCTGATTAGAGATTTATTAGAAATTAGGATTAGTAGTAGTATTAGTAGTAGTGGTGGTTTGGAGTTTTTATCACGTCAGATTAAAAAAACATTCTGCTCCCTTTTGCTTTTAACAAAATATTTCAATATCTCATTGGGAAATTCTCTGTTCTGCTCCTTTGTTTGTTTAATGGAAGCAGGATGGAAACCTCACTTATGAGCATACAATTTCTCCAGACCACCAGTACTGCTAGGAAATATAATCAGCTCTGAGGAGTTTTCTGAATGACATGCATTGCAATGTCCTCACACTTCCAAATGTTTCACTGCTCTACCCCTGTGACTGATTGGGAAATAATTATCTGCAGCAGTTGCAAATTTAAAGGGAATATCAGGTCTGAAAATATGTCCTTGACAATCAAAAATCATGCAAAAATATCTACCAACATGTAGAACATACTTTAGCCAAATGAGGAACACAAGCATACACGCAAGGAGAAGACAATGGAGAGATGACAGAATGAATGAAAGTTAAAACAAAAAAAAAGTGCATTCAGGTCTTGGGATTTAGAAAATCCATTTTAGTAACAGCGTTCTAATTTTATCCTGGCTATCAGTATTCTGTAAGGAATACAAATTCCCAGAGAGTTCAATTAATTAATTTCAGATTGCATTTACAATCTGAGAAGCACAATTCTGAATTTAATCTCAAAGTTTCATTGTTTCCTTGAATAAAGTACTTTGAGAGTGCATTTTGAATGTGAGAGGAAACTGGAGCACCTGGAAAAACCCAGGTGGTCACAGGGAAAAAGTCCGAACTCCGTACAGACAGCACCGGGCGTCAGGATCGAACCCGTGTCTTTGGCACTACGAGGTAGTAATTATTCCTGCGCCAGTGCCGCCCCTTAAGAATATTTTAACCATACAAATCTCCATTCACAATTCTCAAAACACTTTGTAACCACAAGTAGTTTTGAAAGCCAGTTATTCTTATATTAAGAAGTCATTCATTTCGCTCTTCTCCTTGTTCACGGGAGGCATTTCTTGCAACATGCTGCACAATATACTCAAATTGGTGGACATAATATACCAGAAAGGATGTTTTCCAAGCAGGAAAATCTAAAGACTAACTGTAAAAATAGTTAGAAACAGGAAAGATGCTGGTTTACCAGGAAAGTCACAAATCCTGGTCACAAATTGCATCAAGCATCCCTGGAGAAAATTGTATTTTGGCGAGGCCCTTCATCAGATTGATTGCATTGGTGGGAAGATAGAAAGCGAAGATTGCAGGACAAAGCATTGTGAACATAGGCGAAGGGGGGGGGGGGGGGTTGATAGAGCAGATGGGGATAAAGGCCAGAATGAACATAATCTAGACAGAAAGCAAATTGTATGGCAAGGGGATTAACGAATTGCGAATTGTAGGTGGAAAGAGAGGGGTGAGAACTGATAGATGCAAGGTCAGCCATGATTTAAGGGTGGGTAGGGACATATATGGGGGAGAAATTGGAGGGGCAGTGGTGTTTTGTAGAGGTTATCTAAAGTTGGAGAAATTAATGTTCATGCCATTGGGCTGCAATGTACTCAAGTGGAAATATGAGGTGCTGTTCCTCCAGTTTATGTGTGGCCTCACTCTGGCAATGGAAGCCCAGGACAGAAAGTTCCGTATGGGAATGGGAGTAAAAATAGTTAGCAACTGGTAGTTGCCGCATGCCTTGGCGGACCAAGCGCAAGGTTTTGGATAGCCAAGTCTATGCTTGATCTTGCTGATGTAGAGGAGGCCACATTGGGAACACCGGATGCGGTAGATGAGGTTGGAGGTGGTGCAAATGAACCTCTGTCTCACCTGGAAGAACTGCTGCGGATCCTGGATGGAGGCAAGGGAGGAGGTATAGGGTCAGGTGTTACATCAGGTAGGATCAGCCATGATCATATTGAATGGCGGTGCAGGCTCGAAGGGCCGAATGGCCTACTCCTGCACCTATTTCCTATGTTTCTATGTTTCTATCTCCTGCAGTTGGGGGGAAAAGAACATGGGGAGGGGGCGGTTTGGGTGGGAAGGGATGAGTGAACCAAGGAGTTGCGGAGGGAGCGGTCTCTGCAGAGGGCGGAAAGAGGTGGAGATGGGAAGATGTGACATGGCGGGATCAGACAGGTGGTGCCGCAACTGTTGGAGGATGATGTTTAGATGTGGAAGCCAGTGGGGTGAAAGGTGAGAACCTGTGGGAGGGTAACTGTGGGAGTCGGTAGGTTTGTAGGAGATATCAGTTGATAGTCTGTCCCGTGACAGTGACAGAGAGATCAAGAAAAGGAAGAGAAATGTCGAAGATAGACCAGGTGAATTTGAGGGCAGGGTGGAAGTTAGAGATGAAGGCAGCTATTTGGCCCATCAAATCTGTGCGAGTAATTCCATCAATCTTATTCTTCCACTTATTTTCTTTCACATGCTGAGTCCTGAGTCTTTTAGCACTTACCTCTACCAGGGTAAAGTAATGTACCAAGCAGTAAGTCTTTGGGATGTGGGAGGCAATTTGAGCACCCAGGTAAAAGCCACATAATTCCAGGGAGAACATTAAAACTCTAAACAGGCAGTAGAAAATCAGGATTTTCTCAAGTTTTTCTCTGCTCCACCGCCCCAACTTTTTCTCTGCTGCTTCAATGAACCCCAATTATTTTGCCACAACACAGATGACCCCCAATTCTTTCTCCGCTACATTGACGACTGCATCAGGCTGCCTCCTGCATCCATGTCAAACTCGTTGATTTGTTTAACTTTACCACTGATTTCCACCCTGCCCTCACTTGGGCAAACTCTGACCCCTCTCTCCCTTTTTTTGATCTCTTGGTCTCCATCACAGGGGACAGATTATCGATATCTACTACAAACCTACCGACTCCCAGAGTTATCTGGATAAAACTTCTCCCAACCCTGCCTCTTGCAAAGACGCCTTCCCCTACTGTCGATTTCTCCATCTCCGCCACATCCGCTCCCAAGAAGAGTCTTTCCATTCTGGGACATTTAAGATGTTCTCATTCTTTAGTAAATGTGGTTTCCCCTCTTGCTGTCATAGCTGGATCCCTCACCTGTGTCTCCTCTGTCCCGTAGTTCTGATCCTGCACCCCCTCCCCGTAGATGGAACAAGGATCCTGGTCCTCGCCTTTCACCAGCCACTGCATCAAGACATCATCCTCTGACATTTCTGTCACGTCCAACATGATCCAACCACTAATCACACCTCCTCCCTCACCCCTATCCAGGGACCCCAACAGTCTTCCAGATGCGACAGAGGTCCACGTGTACCTCCTCTAACTTCATGTACTGCATCCGATATTGCCGATGTGATCTCACACCTTTTTTTTCATCACTGGTCTTTGTCCAACCATCTTTCCAAATAACCCTACTTACCTCTGTCAGTCTATTACCTGCCACACTTTGTCCTGCCCCTCCCACTCCTTCAGCTTTCTTCCCCCCCCCCCCCCTCCTTAAGTTCTTTTGAAATGCTGCATGACCTGCTGAGCTACAGCAGCACTGTTCTCATTTGTAAGTCGGCATCTGCAGTTCCTTGTTTCTACGATTTAGCGCATGGCTGGAGCTGCGAGACTCCATACTTACTGCTGCAACGCTGCATTCACACACACCCCCCACCACCACCCCGCCAATGCCTTTTCTTCTTTTCTACCATTTTAACTATGGTCCAAAAAGAGCAGACCTTATTAATCAATGGCCATATAACGTACACCTAGATATGTCATATGTCATAAGCTTCAGTCTCTATTTGTTTATTTAATTAGTGACTCCAAATATTGCAAGCAATTAAATTGTAATTTAGAAAATTTAGAATTTTAGAAAAACACCACTCAACAAAGCCGTTGACTGCACCTGTGTATTCAGCTTCCCTCCCCTCACTGATTAAGATACAAAAGTTGTCAATATAACGTGACTCCATGCTTATGACAAGCCATTTCCAGTGTTTTTGAACAGGGCTTGAGGTTAGCTAAGGAACTTGTAAAATGTCATATAGACAGTCATAGATTCAGATTCAGATTCAGATTCAATTTTAATTGTCATTGTCAGTGTACAGTACAGAGACAACGAAATGCATTTAGCATCTCCTTTGAAGAGCGACATAGCAAACGATTTTGAATTAAAAAAATAAAATAAAATAATAAGTGTCCGTGGGGGGGGGGGGTGATTGGCAGTCACCGAGGTACGTTGTTTAGTAGATTGACAGCGGCCGGAAAGAAGCTGTTCCTCGACCTGCTGGTTCGGCAACGGAGAGACCTGTAGCGCCTCCCGGATGGTAGGAGGGTAAACAGTCCATGGTTGGGGTGAGAGCAGTCCTTGGCGATGCTGAGCGCCCTCCGCAGACCGCGCTTGCTTGGGACAGACTCAATGGAGGGGAGCGTGGAACCGGTGATGCGTTGGGCAATTTTCACCACCCTCTGCAATGCCTTCCGGTCGGAGACAGAGCAGTTGCCATACCATACTGTGATGCAGTTGGTAAGGATGCTCTCGATGGTGCAGCGGTAGAAGTTCACCAGGATCTGAGGAGACAGATGGACCTTCTTCAGTCTTCTCAGGAAGAAGAGACGCTGATGAGCCTTCTTGATCAGAGTAGAGGTATTGTGGGTCCAAGAGAGGTCATCGGAGATATCATTGTCTACTTCAACTTATTCCGACCTACAGGCAGAAACTAAAATCTGCTAAGTCTATGGTCACAACAATGAAAAGGTGGACAAGCGAGGGCATTGAGAACCTACAATCCTGCTTTGACTGCACGGATTGGAATTTGTTCAGGGAAGCAACCACAAGCCTCGATGAGTATACAGACACTGTATCATAATATGTCAGTTTTTGTGAGGACAGTTGCATTCCAACTAAGACCCAGATCTGGTTGAACAAGCCCTGGATTACTGCAGAACTCAGACAGCTCTGACAGTCTAAAGAGGAAGCCTACAGGAGCAGGGATGTAGACCTCTACAGGCAGGCAAAGTACAAGCTGAGAAGAGGAATCAGAGCTGCCAAGGAAAGGTACTCTGAGAAGTTGAGGAGCAAGTTCTCAGCTAATGACTCTTCTTCAGTTTGGAAGGGGTTGCAATAAATCATCAGCTACAAGAGGAAAGTCTCCCGCACTTTGGACAATCGTCAGCTGACCAACCACCTGAATTAGTTCTATTGCAGGTTTGACAAGCAGAAACATAACACTGGTACCCCCACCCCAACCAACACTTCAAACCTACTCACAGACTGACCCCAGTCTGCAAAGACTGGACTCTTCTACAGCCACTCCTCCCCAATCACCACTTCACACCTACTTAAAGCAAGACTCGAGTCTGAAAAGACTGGACCCTTTCCCATCCACCCCCCTACAACTTAACACCCAATTACCCACCCCCTCCGTGCTGCACAACATCACTTCCCAATCATGAACAATAAAAATAGAAGAGGTGGAGAGGCTGTTCAGAAGACAGAAAAGCCGGAAAGCTCCAGGACCGAACAATGTTTCCCTCTCTACTCTCAAGCTCTGTGCCAAACAACTGGCTTCTGCTGGCCATGCTGAAAAATATCACAAACCCTTTGCTGGACAGTTTGCATATTGGGCCAATAGATCTGTGCATGATGCAGTCAACCTGGGCCTGCACTTCATCCTCCAGCACCTAGACCGCCAGGGGACCTATGCGAGGATTTTGTTTGTTGATTTTAGCTCTGCATTCAACACCATTGTGCCAGAGCTACTACACTCCAAACTATCCAAGTTGACTGTGCCTGAACCCCTCTGTCAGTGGATCACCAGCTTCCTGACAGACAGGAAGCAGCATGTGTGGCCAGAAAAGCATATCTCGGACCTGCAGACCCTCAGCATAGGAGCACCGCAAGGCTGCGTTCTCTCCCCTCTTCTCTACTATACTCTCTCTACACCAATGACTGCACCTCCACTGACTCCTCTGTCAAGCTTCTCAAGTTTGCGGATGACCCAAACCTGATTGGACTGATCCATGATGGGGAGGAATCTGCATACAGACAGGAATTGACACAGATGGCATCCTGGTGCCATCGCAACAACCTGCATGGAGCTCATTGCTCTGAAGACAGTGGAATTGATGGTAGACATTAGGAGAGCTCCCCCTCCCCTCACCCCACTCACCATCAACAACACCACAGTCACATTTGTGGAGTCTTTCAAGTTCCTGGGAACCATCATATCCAAGGACCTTAAATGGGGGGTCACCATTGACTCCACAGTCAAAATGGCACAACAGAGGATGTACTTCCTGCGGCAGCTGAGGAAGCACAATTTACCACAGGCAATGATGGTCCAATTCTATATGGGCATCGTAGAGTCTGTCCTCACCTTATTCATCATGGTCTGGTTTGGCTCAGCCACCAAGCAGGACATCCGGAGGCTGCAGAGAATCGTTCGATCAGCTGAGAAGGCAATTGGCTGCAACCTTCCCTCCATTGACGAACTGTACACTGCAAGGACCAGGAAGCGAGCGGGTAAGATCATCTCTGACCCTTCTCGTAAGATCATCTCTGACCCTTCTCACCCTGGCCACAAATTCTTTGAATTAGTTCCCTCTTGAAGACGACTCCGGACTGTCAAAGCTGCCACAGCCAGACATAAAAACAGCTTTTTTTCCACGAGGAGTACTACTCAATAACCAAAATGGGGGGGGGGGGGGGGGGGGGGGGGAGGGGGAAACTGCTTTTCAGGATCCCTACCTGGTCGGAGAGGCAGCTTTTCTCCGGGCAGCACCTTCGAACCGTCCTCGCGGCCTACGAGCGCGCCTGGAGTGGCTTTTCCTGTCGGGACCAGCCAGCATCTCGGCTTCGGCGGCGGCACAGTGCTGGAGCGCTATCGCGGAGCGGGCGATGCCTTGCCCGGATCGCCGCGTGGGAGCTCCGGTGAGCTGGCATCGCCGATTAAACATCGCGGAACTGCGGGTCTGTGTAGCGGCAAGCGGTGCTGAACTTTACATCGGGAGCCTGGGATCTCTCGCTGAGATCGCCAGTGGTGGAGCTCCATATAGCGCGGCCTGTCGGCTTTGGAAGCCGTGGTCTCCGGTAAGGAAGCGGCCGTTTCAGGTTTCCCATGCCGAGGATTCTCCCGACGCCGGAGCACCATCATCCGAAGAGAAGGGCATGGAACATCGGGCCTCCGTAAAGGCGACTGCGGAGGCCATAATAGGCCCGACTATGGGTGGACATGGGATGGGGACTGGACACTGTGCCTTCCCTCATAATGGGAACCATTGTGGGGGGATGTTTTTTTATGTTTAAATTTCTTTATTATTGTTATATCTGTATTCTTTTTTTATGTGCTGCATTGGCAATAAGCATTTCACTACACCAATGGTGTATGTGACTAATAAATAACCTTTGAACCTTTAAACCTTTGTTCTCACTTGCCGGCGGAGCACCAAGGCAAATTCCTAGTATGTGAATATTTGGTCATTAAACTTATTCATTCATTCACTTGCACCTCTCTGTAAACTTAAAGCTGCTCTAACATTGATAACATGTGTCCTGTTGGTTAGTTTCATGGAGCAGAATGTCCTCACAATGTTTAGCCGATTGGGAAATTTACAACTTAAAAGAAATACAAGTACGGAAGATGGTGTATTTAAACAAACAGATGGTCTCATCAGGAAACTCTCTAACACAATAATAATAGATGGGAAATCAATTAAATTTAATGAAATGTCCTTTTGAGAACATAATGCCAAGTGTGATCTTCAAGCGGAGCAGATTATGGGTTGCAGAATCAAGCACACAAATATAAATTCACTTTTCGTACTGAACTGATTATTTTTCCGTTTCATTACAATTCCCAATTGCCACGTCGGGAAAACTCCTCACTATTGACTGCATTGTACCTGCAGTCCCAGTGTGGAAATGCAGATTGAAAAGTTGTGACAGACTGGTGCATTATATATTAAAGCTATTGTTTGGGCCACCAAATTGCATGCAAAAGCATTAAATATGGATGTCACCTCAATGGATGTATCCATTAAAAAAATTCAAACAACACTTGATATATCAATATTTTCCATACTTCAAGCAAGGCATAACGTATCATTTAATCGGATTTTGTCGTGCACTAAATGTTATCTCTTTATTCTGTATTTGTACACAGTGGACAGCTTGATTGTAATCACGTGTAGTCTGTAGTGGCCATTTGGCTTGTTTTGTGCGTCATTGATGATGGCATGCGTCTTTAAATTGTAGACTGTCCGTTATTATGTGGGTGGGATTTATGACGTATTTTGGGGCGTATTTGGAGCTAGGTTTCTTGCGTAGAAGCTTAGTTTTCAGTTTAGTTTTGGACGAGCATGGGGATGGTTCACCCTTTGACCATGCGAAGCGTAATGGAGACACAAGGAGTTTTCTAACCTTTAATGCAATAAGCTGGTTCGATGAAGATTATAGTGTATGAGTCGGAAGAAGTTTGGATGTACCTTATTGTTTTTCAACAACAATAAATAATTTATAATCAAAGGACTGTATTTTGAAGACTTATCTGTGACGAAGCTCTGAAGGTCTCTGACGGTGAGCTTGCATGCGTATAAAGACATACCCCATAACCATGCAGTCCATTTAGCGGCTAATCTCTTGAACAATATAAAAATCCACCGCTACATTAAGTCAAAGGATACCTCCGACCAGAGGGGTGAATACCAGTCCCAGAGAGTGGAGCAGAAGATTTGGCTAAGATCTCAGAAGAGGTTTTGGCCAACCGGTTCCAGCCGAGGAACTGAAGACAATACCGGTTCCCGCCGAGGAACTGAAGACAATACCGGTTCCAGCCGAGGAACTGAAGACAACAGAACTCGGCCAGAGAATGCCTTGAGGTCTATCGACAGCAATGAGACTGATCTGAAGACAATATCACAGAAATTGTGAGTAAAACCGACTCTTATTTCTTTGAAATTTGAAGCTGCAAAGCTTTAATTTTAAACGTCTTCTGTGAGAAGAGCCGGAATGTTTATTAACTGTCTGGAGATTCCAGCCAGTACGACCTTGGAGTATTTTGAACTCTTGATAACACGCATTCCTTTCGAAGTAGCGTCATCTTTAAGCTCATGGGTGTGTGAGAGAAGCTTTCTACAATTCCAGTTTGTTATGGTTCTGATGAAAATGTTGACAAAACAAAATTAGAACTACCAGCAGAGGACTTTGTTTGTTCAATTTAAAAACTTGGCGATCTGCCAAGACCTCTTTAAAATTATGGAATTAGAAGATAAAGAAAGTTTCAGGCCTGAGGGTGCACGAGGTGGCGATGTAAGACCAATTAGACAACTTAAACTCACTGAGAAAGGTTGAGTTCTAGCTCTGAAGGGAGCCGAGAAGGAGAGAAACAAGTTGTGGAGGAGGATAAGGAGGCTGTTTGATAGTGTGAAGGAATTAATGGAATCAGATGGCAACCTGGATAAGGTGGAAGGTAAATTAGGCCTGATATGCAGCCTTAATAAAGAGCTCAGAGATAAGCAGGATAAACTGTTGGAATCAGAGCCATCTCAGGAGGAACGTGAAAGACACAATAGGTGGAATTCGGAAAAAAATGAGTTTTATGATGATTTCATGCAAGGTGCCAGAACATGGTTAGCTGAAGTTGACCAGAGAACGCGTGTCGGAGAAGGAGGTACGAGGCAACTAGGTGCTGGAAAAGATGAAGATGAGATAGCACCTGGGGATAGTATCTCAATGGATCTTCACGTAGATCAGGACAGATCTGGTTTTACAGCCAGTTCGGTATCAAAGGCTTCTGCTTGATCTAGCCGCTCTCTCAATAAAAGCAGATATCTTGAAGATGAAACATGAGAATGAGCGAGAAGAAGAGATGAGACAACAGAATGATCAGAGGAAAGAAGAGATGAGACGAGAAGAAGAGATGAGGCGACAAAACAACTAAAACTAGACACAAAGATGGCGGTGGCCAAAACAAAGAAGGAGCTACTGGAAAGTGAGAGTTCAAGATGCAGTTCTAGAACATCGTGGTGATGAACTCCGATTTGGGAAGAAAGATTGCTCAAAGTGAATTAGCAGTTGGATCAATTCCACAATCGAGGTTCACCGGATTTATTGGCTTTGAAAACCTATTGGGACAGAATAAGATGGGTAAAACATCATCTCAGCAAATGGGTGCTAGACCGAAGCAAAGTACTTATGGGGGCATTGGAGAGGCCCGGGACAAAGATCGGAATACGCTTTTCCGAGGCCTGATGCACAGGCTCGAGCAGGCCGGTTTGAGTCACAAAGGCCTGTTTATAATAATAATAATAATAATAATAATAATAATTTATTTATAGAGCACTTTAAAAACAAACATAGCTGCAACAAAGTGCTGTACATCACTAATCATTGACAAAAAAGTTAATACACACCAAAAATAACAATCAAAAGAAATAGTAGGAAAAGACATGTAAAATAAAGAAACATCAAAAACACCACAAACAGAAGCAAAGCCTCAGGCATGGTCAAAAGCCAGGGAGTACAAATGCGTTTTAACACTGGATTTGAAGATGGACAGTGAGGGGGCCTGTCTAATGTGCAACGGCAGGGTGTTCCAGAGTGCCGGAGCAGCAACAGAGAAGGCTCTATCCCCTCTGAGCCTCCGACTAGACCTCGGTACCTCCAGGAGCAGCTGACCAGCTGACCTGAGGGACCGGGCAGGAGCGTATGGGTGGAGCAGCTCAGAGAGATAAGGCGGGGCGAGCCCATTCAGAGATTTAAAAACAAATAACAGGTGGAGCCAAGCCAAGGTTATCAGGTTGGATTATTGGCATCGGTGAAAAAGCAAACTGAATTCAACCAGATCATAGCTCGACAAAATACCTCTCTCATTCTACCACCAGCAGAAATTCTTACGTATGATGGAGATCCTTTGTGGTATGAAGCTTTTGTAAGGGCATTAGAAGAAGTATTAGAAACGAAAGTTACGGATGAAAAGGAGGGCTTACAATTTCTAGTGAAGTACACGTGGAAGTGTTAAGGTACTTGTAGAAAGTTGTCAAAATGAGCCAGAGAGCCATGGCTATAAAAAGGCGCGAAGGTTACTTAAAGAACATTTTGGTAATGAACAGAAGATTGCTAACACATACATGAAGAAGGCCCATGCTTGGAAAGGAATCAAGCCGGAAGATGGGGAGGCATTGAGTGATTATGCAATATTTCTGAGAGGTTGTTGCAGCTCGATGAAAAATCTCGGCCTCATGGAGGAAATGAATCTTCCAAGTAATACTAGAATCATCATAAGGAAGTTGCCCAGAAGAATGAGAGAAAGGTGGAGATATGAAGCAGGTGTAATAATGGATGAAAGGAAGCAAGTAGCCAGGCTACCAGACCTGGTGGAATTCTTAGAAAGGGTAGTACGGTACATGTTAGAGCCACACTATGGGACTGTTGAAGATCACAAACCACTTGCAATTAACAAAGGTTCTACCTTTACCAAAACTAAAGGAAAATCAGGAACTAAGAGAAGTAATTTTGCTACCACTATAATACCTATGGAGATGTACCAACTATTAAGAAGAAGGGATTTTGTCCGTTTTGTGATGAAGTGGGTCACACCATAAGATGGTGTTGAAGTTTCAGGGGAAGAAATATGAAGAAAAAATGGACCTTAAAAAGAAATGGAATCTGCTATGGATGTCTGAAAAAGGGGCACATAATGAAAAACTGTAAAAGTCCAATAATTTGTGACAATATCCTGATGTGCTTCACCTTGTAAAGAAGAAGGCAGACCATACAGAGCAGAAAGAGGAGCCAGCTGCGAGTGATGCTGTCACCTCGCCTCAAATAACTGCTCATATTGGGGCCGGGATAGAAGCATGCATTTTCTCTATCTTACCGATACAGGTGAGGAATAGAGCCACGAATGTAGTGTTGCAAACATATGCATTTTTGGACCACTGAAGTTCAGCTATATTTTGTACAGAGAACCTGATAAGAAGGCTGAACATTACAGGAGAGAAAGTTAAAATTCAAATGCGTACCATGAATAAAGAAAAAGAGTGCCCTAGTCATTACATTACAAGAATGGCGATATCCAGTTTGGATGTAGATAATTTTATACCAATATCTGAAGTGTTTACACATGGAACCATGCCTGTTGGTTGTCAAAACATACCCGGATGTGAAGACTTAATGCAATGGCCTTATCTGAAGAATGTCAAAATATCTAAAATAAATTCTGATATTGACCTGCTTATTGGAACGAATGCTCTGAAAGCATTGGAACCTATACAGATTGTTAGGAACCAAGGTGATGGACCGTATGCTGCGAAAACCCTACTTGGATGGGTTATCTATGGCTCCTTGAGAAAGAATAAAGGAAATGGGAGCCAGGTGAACTACCGTGCCATTGCTGATAATCACATATCCACTGGTAAATTAGAAAAGCTGTTGATGAAGTAATACAATCATGACTTCAATGAAAGTACCAGCAAAGAATCTGAAGAAATGTCCAGAGAAGAATTAAAATTCTTGGATATAATGAACTATTCAGTTAAGATGATCGATGGGCATTATTGTTTGGACTTACCTTTTAAGGAAAAAGTGTTCGTTTACCAAATAATCGTCGTATTGCAGAACAGCATATCCTGAATTTGAAACGTAAGTTTGTTAAAAATATGAAATTTCATGAGGAATATACATCCTTCTTACAGGATATGATTGATAATGATTATGCAGAAATTGTACCAACAAATCAACTATATCGGGGTTACACAGAAAGGCTGGAGAAACTCAGCGGGTGCAGCAGCATCTATGGAGCGAAGGAAATAGGCAACGTTTCGGGCCGAAACCCTTCTTCAGACTGATCAGGGGTGGGGGTGGGTGGGGACAAGAAAGGGAAAAGGAGGAGTAGCCGGAAGGCTGGAGGGTGGGAGGAGACAGCAGGGGAGCTGAGGAAGGGGAGGAGACAGCAAGGACTAACAGAATTGGGAGAAGTCGATGTTCATGCCCCCGGGGTGCAGACTCCCCAAACGGAATATGAGGTGCTGTTCCTCCAATTTCCGGTGCTGCTCGCTGTGGCCATGGAGGAGACCCAGGACAGAGAGGTCAGAGGCGGAGTGGGAGGGGGAGTTGAAGTGCTATATCGGGGTGATGGAGCGCTCTGGTATATTCTGCACCATGGGGTGTATCACTCAAAAAAAGGGACCCTGAGGGTGGTGTTGGAATGTGCAGCAGTCTTTAAAGGAACATCACTTAACGGTGAACTATTGCAAGGTCCAGATCTTACCAACTCACTCATTGGAGTTCTCATTAAATTTAGACAAGAACCGATTGATTTAATGGCTGATATCAGATTGATGTTTCATCAAGTGAAAGTAGCTGGTAAACATATTGATTACCTGCGATTCTTATTCAGATTCAGATTCAATTTTAATTGTCATTGTCAGTGTACAGTACAGAGACAACGAAATGCATTTAGCATCTCCCTGGAAGAGCGACATAGCAAATGATTTGAATAAATAATAATAAGTGTCCGGGGGGGGGTAGTGATTGGTAGTCACCGAGGTACGTTGTTGAGTAAAGTGACAGCCGCCAGGAAGAAGCTGTTCCTCGACCTGCTGGTTCGGCAACGGAGAGACCTGTAGCGCCTCCCGGATGGTAGGAGGTTAAACAGTCCATGGTTGGGGTGAGAGCAGTCCTTGGCGATGCTGAGCGCCCTCCGCAGACAACGCTTGCTTTGAACAGACTCAATGGAGGGGAGCGAGGAACCGGTGATGCGTTGGGCAATTTTCACCACCCTCTGCAATGCCTTCCGGTCGGAGACAGAGCAGTTGCCATACCATACTGTGATGCAGTTGGTAAGGATGCTCTCGATGGTGCAGCGGTAGGAGTTCACCAGGACCTGAGGAGACAGATGGACCTTCTTCAGTCTCCTCAGGAAGAAGAGACGCTGGTGAGCCTTCTTGATCAGAGTTGAGGTATTGTGGGTCCAAGAGAGGTCATCGGAGATGTTGACTCCCAGGAACCTGAAGCTAGAAACACGTTCCACCTCCATCCCGTCAATGTGGATGGGGATGTGCGTGCCGCCTCTGGACTTCCTGAAGCCTACAATGAGCTCCTTGGTCTTCTTGGAGTTAAGAGCCAGGTTGTTGTCAGCGCACCATGCTGCTAAGTGCTGGATCTCCTCCCTGTAGGCCGACTCATCGTTGTTGCTGATTGTGGTGGCCTGAAGGGAATGTGCAGCAAGATCTTGTTGAATACCGGATGAAGGTACATCTCTTTGGAGCAGTGTCATCTCCAAGTTGTGTGAACTTTGTTTTAAGGAAGACCGCAGAGGACAATAAAGATTATTTTCCAGAGGAGGTAATATCCACTTTGAAAAATAATTTCTACGTGGATGATTGCTTAAAATCCATATCTACTGAACAGGAGGCAATCCAAATGGTAAAACATCTGACATATCTCTGCGATAAGGGAGGATTTACGCTTTCCAAGTGGATCAGCAACAATCGTGTTGTATTGGAAAGCATTCCACCAGATGATAGAGCTAAAGAAACCAGAGAATTGGATTTGGACAAAGATAATTTGCCAATGGAAAGAGGATTGGGACTGCACTGGTGCGTTGAAACGGATGTGTTCAAGTTCAGAATGTCGATTCAAGAGCAACCATGTACTAGAAGGGGTATCTTATCTGCGATTGGCTCAGTATACAACCCTTTGAGATTTCTGGCACCATTTACACTGCCAGCCAAGTTAATTTTACAGAATCTTTGTAAGGAAAAACTTGGATGGGATGAGAGTATAACGCAAACTTCCTCACACCGTTGGACAGAATGGTTAGCAGACCACTTTAAGATTTCAAAATACAAGGTGGATCTGTGCATAAAGCCTAAAACCTTTGATAAAATCAGATGTGCACAACTGCATCATTTCTCGGATGCCAGTGAAAGTGGTTACGGTACTGTTTCATATTTAAGACTGCAAAATGACAACAAAAGTGTGCATGTTGCACTCTTAATGGGAAAAGCCAGAGTGGCACCACTGAAACAAATGACAATTCCCAGAATGGAACTCACTGCGGCAGTCTTAGCTGTTAAAGTTGACATAATGCTGCAAAAGGAACTACAATTTCAACTGGAAGAATCTATCTTCTGGACCGATAGCATTACAGTTCGTAAATACTTCAACAATGAAAACAAACGCTTTATGACATTTGTAGCAAATAGAGTCTCTTTTGTATTGGGAGTTACTAATGTTTCACAATGGAAATATGTTAACACAAAAGAAAATCCTGCAGATGAAGCCTCTAGAGGATTGACAGCGAACTGCTTTTTAAGCAACGAGATGGATTAATTGAATCCTTTATTTGTCATTCAGACCTTTCGGTTTGAACGAAATGTCACCAAAATAGACCAGAGTTTCTCTGTAAGCCAAACGGAGAATGGCTAAATCTTGAACTCGGATTTGAAATCTCTGCTAATAACCCAGAAATTAAACAAAACATTACGGTGAATGTGATTGCTAAAGATTCATCAGAGACTAAATAATTTAATTACCCGCTTTTCATCATGGAATAAATTGATAACTGTGGTAGCCTGGTTTCTTAAATTAAAAACAAGGTTATTTCTGTTGGAAAAGGAGAGAGATTACTGAAAGTATCCTGGAAGAGAATCCTGATATACGAAAAGAAAATATTGAAAGCCAGATGCAAGTTTTTGAAGCATCATATGGCATACAGGGTTTACGTCTTGATGATCTCCTCAAGGCGGAAAATGCGATCATCGCTTTCGGGCAAAGACAGAAATACAAAGAAGAAATATTAACATTGGAAGCTGGAGTACATGGCGTAAAAAGAAACAGTCATTTGTACAAGCTTGACTCAGTATTGTTGGAAGGTCTTCTGAGGATGGGCGATCGCCTATATAAATTGGCAATGCCCGAAGAAGCTAAACATTCTATTATTCTCTCAAAGGACTTTTACATAACAACACTATTATTACGACATATTCATGAACAGATTGGACATGGTGGAAGAAATTATATGTTATCCCAGCTTTGTAAAAAATATTGGGTTATCAGGGCTAATTCCGCCTCAAGGAAGATAATTAAAAATTGTATTATGTGTAAGCGACAGCGTGGGAAATTTGGTGTACAGAAGATGGCAGACTTGCCTCTGGAGAGGATCACTCCGGATAGACCTCCGTTTACAGATGTGGGGGTGGATTATTTCGGTCCTATAGAGATTAAAAGAGGACGAGGCTTTGTGAAAAGGTATGCTGTGATCTTCATTTGTATTACAAGTAGAGCAGTGCATCTTGAAGTTGCATCTACGCTTGACACAGACTCCTGTATTTATGCATTAAGGAGATTTATCTGTCAACGAGGTCAAGTTTTATCGTTAAGATCAGATAATGGTTCAAATTTTGTTGAAGCGGAAAGGGAACTAAAAGATGCACTGAAAAGCTTAAATCAGGATAAGATCCAGAATACTATGCTTCAACAAGGTATAAAATGGAGCTTTAATCCGCCGATGGGTTCTTATCATGGCGGTATGTGGGAACGGTTAATTCGCATGGCACGAAATGTGCTGCGCTCGGCTCTTAAACAACAAATTTTGGATGACGATGGATTGCAAACTTTGTTCTGTGAAATTGAGGCGATTTTAAATGATCGACCTATTACTAAGAGTTCTGATGACCCAAATGACCTAGAAGTACTTACACCAAATCATATTCTTCTGCTGAAAACCAATCGAACACTACCACCTGGACTTTTTGTAAAAGAGGATTTGTATATGAGACGCAGATGGAAACAAGTACAATATATGGCAAATATTTTTTGGAGGAGATGGATACAAGAGTATTTGCCTTTGATCCAAGAACGACAACGATGGTTAAGAATTAAAAGGAATTTTGTTCCAGGTGACAGTGTGTTGGTGGTTGATTCCACAGCATTTCAAGGTTCTTGGCTGATGGGGAGAATACTAGAAATCATGCCTAATGTTAAGGGTTTGGTGCGTACGGTACGACTACGGTACAAACAAAAAATAGTGTTTTAATACGATTAATAATCACGTTATGCTTGCTTCTAGAAGGCGAAAATGAAGATGGAAGAGTCGATGAAGAATATCGATTGCGGATATATAGTGCATGCTATTTTTTCCTTGTTAGTATAATGGTTAGTATCCCCGCCTGTCACACGGGAGGCTGGGGTTAAATTCCCTGACTTTTTGCTTTTGATACATGTTAAGCCTTCATGGCTACTTTTTTGATGTTTATTAATAATTGCCTCGTTCTATATTCCGAACAATTAAGGGTCGGTATGTAGTGGCCATTTGGCCTGTTTTGTGTGTCATTGATAATGGCATGTGTCTTTACATTTTAGACTGCCTGTTATTATGTGGGTGGGATTTATGATGTATTTTAGGGCTTGTTTGGAGCTAATTTTCTTGCGTAGAAGCTTAGTTTTCAGTTTAGTTTTGGACGAGCATGGGGAAGGTTCACCCAATGACCATGCGAAGCGCAACGGAGACACAAAGAGTTTTCTAACCTTTAATGCAATAAGCTGGAGTTCTATGAAGATTATAGTGTATGAGTCGGAGGAAATTTGGATGTACCTTATTGTTTTTCATCAACAATAAAGAATTTATTCATCAAAGGACTGTGTTTTGAAGACTTATCTGTGAAGAAGCTCTGAAGGTCTCTGACGGTGAGCTCGCTTGCGTATAACTTAACCATGCAGTCCATTTAGCGGCTAGAGTGAGTAATCTCTTGAACAATATAAAAATCTGCCGCTACATAGTCTTTTCGCTGACTGGATAGCATGCAACAGAAAACTTTTCACTGTTCCTCAGTACACGTGACAATGATAATAAACTAAACTAAACACTTTACGATTCAACAAATACAGAAAGGTAATCAGGATGTCCAGTGATTCTCTATGCCAGACAATACATTGAAGATGAGGCAGGACTTGCAGCAACAGTGTTTAAGAAGGAACTGCAGATGCTGGAAAATCGAAGGTACACAAAAATGCTGGAGAAACTCAGCTGGTGCAACAGCATCTATGGAGCGAAGGAAATAGGCAACGTTTCGGGCCGAAACCCTTCTTCAGACTGGAGAAGGGTTTCGGCCCGAAACATTGCCTATTTCCTTCGCTCCATAGATGCTGCTGCACCCGCTGAGTTTCTCCAGCATTTTTGTGTACCTTGCAACAACAGTCTAGTTTACTTAAACGCACCAGAAAACAACCCCTGAATCAATTTAAAAATACCTACATGCAGCAGAAAATTACTGATAATAGATAGAAGGATGACGTGTCTCTCCGTTTAACCAATTTGCTCATTTACAGTGAATGGAAAAAATATATTTATAAAAATTAAAACCTGTTACTTAGAGCATCATAGGTACAATTAATGAGAGAAAATATCCAATACCCCCATCCAATCTGAACATTCAATCCTCTTATTTTCCAACTATGGATTATTTTCTGAGCTAATATTTGATGCTGTCCTATCTCATTTTACTACTACTCAATAAATGGAGATGGGGAGATACTGTAAAGACGTTGAATTCTGGTACGAGAAAAGACGAATTTTTAGAGTGACTTTCACAAACTCCAGATGTCCAAAAGTTTTTTCCAGCGAATTAAATTTAATTTGTTAAAATGTGATCTGTGTAAGCTAGAAAACGCACGTGATCATGCAAGGCCCGTGTCTTACAAAACTCAAATAATCTAATTTTCTTAGCAAACATATTGATCAGGACCTTTTGAGCACAACACTTGTTTGCAACAGCTCTAAGGGATTCTTGTATTGGTCATCTGATGGAAATAGATAGGGCCTCAGTTTCATGCTTTTTCCAAATTATGACAACAGTACAACACTCTCTCAGGGAATGGCTCAAGTGGGAATGGAACTTGAATTCGCAACCCGCTGACTTATAGATAAAAACAAATCCAGTTGAGCCATGCTGACAATATCACAGCTAATTTGAAGTGGCACTGTTATTTAAAAAAATCACCTTTTGGTGAAAGTGAAATACTGATCCTGCTTCAACTATATAATTGTACATGTTGCCTTATATGATACAGTGTTGCAACAATGAAAATAATATTTGCAGAAGTATACATGCAAGAAAAGGGAACAAATGTCGATGAAATCTAACAAGTTGAATCATTCTCCCCAGTCAATGGAATTTAAGTGACATTTCACATAACGTTATAACTGAACTAACAAACAAGCTAACAATCATTTGCTGAGTTTACACTGGAATCACATACTGGAACTTGATTTAGGCAATAAAATGAGCTGAAATTTCTCATTTTCTTCATTGTACCTGTACTAGACTGTGCCCTCCATAATGTTAGGGACCCACCATTTATTTATTTGTCTCTGTACTCAATTTGAGATTTGTAATAGAAAAAAATCACGTGGTTAAAGTGCACATTTCAGATTTTAATAAAGGCCGTTTTTATACATTTTGGTTTCACCATATAGAAATTACAGCAGTGTTTATACATAGGCTCCCCATTTCAGGGTACCATAATGTTTGGGACAGCAATGTCATGTAAATGAAAGTAGTCATGTTTAGTATTTTGTTGCATATCCTTTGCATGGAATGACTGCTTGAAGTCTGTGATTCATGGACATCACCAGTTGCTGGGTGTCTTCTATGGTGATGCTCTGCCAGGCCTGCACTGCAGCCATCTTTAGCTTATGCTCAATTAGGTTCAGATCGGGTGATTGACTTGGCCACTCAAGAATTGACCATTTTTTAGCTTTGAAAAACTCCTTTGTTGCTATTGCAGCATGTTTGGGATCATTGACTTGCTGTAGAATGAATTGCCGGCCAATTAGTTTTCAGGCATTTGTTTGAACAAGCAGATAAGATGTGTCTATACACTTCAGAATTCATCATGCTACTACTATCAGCATTTGTATGGGGCTCATGTTGTCGACCTCCCCGAGGTGAGCCCTGTCAACTGACCTCAGTCAGGCGAAAGACACCAAACAGACAGCAGCAGCGCCACAGCTTGGCACCGACCCGGAGCATGCGCCCTTTTTAGTGCGGGCACCTACAGATGTCGAACCGGATGGCTTCACCCTGCTGCAGACTTCTGCTAGAAGAAGAAGCAGTTGTATCATCAATGAAGATAAGTGAGCCATACTACTTTCTGCAGCCATACATGCCCAGGGCATAACACCCCCATCACTGTGTTTCACAGATGAGATGGTATGCTTTGGATCTTGGGCAGTTCCTTCTCTCCTCCATACTTTGCCCTTGCCATCACTCTGATATAAGTTAATCTTCGGCTCATCTGTCCAAAAGACATTTTTCCAGAACTGTGGTTGCTCTTTTAAGTATTTCTTGGCAAACTGTAACCTGGCCATCCTATTTTGCGGCCCAAAACTTCATCCAACTAAACGAGAGTAAGTTTGAGGTCATCCTTCTCGGCCCCTCGGACTCAATCAAAATGATAGCAGGCAACCTTGGAAGCCTTACCCCATTACTCAAACCTCACATCAAAAACCTTGGCGTGATATTTGACTCAGCATTGAAATTTGACAAACAAGTCAATGCCGTGGTAAAAGCTAGCTTCTTCCAGCTTCGGACGATAGCTAAAATAAAACAATTCCTCCAGTTTGATGACCTCGAAAAGATCATCCACACATTTATCTCCTCCGGCCTCGATTACTGCAGCTCCCTTTACACAGGCATCAGCCAAATCTTCCCTGTCCCTCCTGCAACTGGTCCAAAACGCCGCAGCAAGACTCCTGACAGGCACCCGAAAAAGGGACCACATCACCCTGATTCTGGCCTCTCTCCACTGGCTCCCTGTGCGGTTCCGAATAAATTTCAAGATCCTTCTTTATGTCTACAAAGCCATTAACGGGCTTGCCCCCACCTACATCGAAAGTCTGCTTACCCACCACACCACCCCCAGGTCCCTCAGATCAACTGACTTGGGGTTACTGAACGTCCCACGGTCTAGGCATAAGCTTAGGGGCAACCGCGCCTTTGCGGTTGCAGCTCCTAGACTGTGGAACAGCATCCGTCTTCGCATCAGAACTACCCCCTCCACCGACTTCTTTAAGTCGAAGCTTAAAACTCATCTTTACTCTCAAGCCTTTCTTGATGTCCTCTGAGGGATCTTAATGTCCTCTGTATGTATTTATGTATGTAGTTAATCTATGAACCAATGTTGTATAACGTTAGTACCTCCACCAATGTAAAGCATTTTGGCCAAAGAGTTGTTTTTTAAATGTGCTATAGAAATGAAAGTGACTTGACTTAACCAATGGTTTGCATCTTGCAGCGCAGCCTCTGTATTTCTGTTCATGAAGTCTTCTGCTGACAGTGGTCATTGACAAATCCACAGCTGACTCCAGAAAAGTGTTTCTGATCTGTCGGGCAGGTGTTTGGGGGGTTTTCTTTATTATAGAGAGAATTCTTCCGTCATAAGCTGCGGAAGGCTTCCTTGGCCTGCCAGTCCCTTTGCAATTAGTAAGCTCTCACCAGTGCTCTCTTTCTTCGTAATGATGTTCAAAACAGTTAATTTTTGATAAGCCTAAGGTTTTGCTGATGTCTCTAACAGTTGTATTCTTGTTTCTCGGTCTCATTATGGCTTCTTTAACTTTCATTGGCACAACTTTGGTCCTCATGTTGATAAACAGCAATAAAAGTTCCCAAAGGTGATGGAAAGACTGGAGGAAAGACTAGTAGCTGAGAGCATTTAAACACACCTGAGCAATTACAAACACCTGTGAAGCCATGTGTCCCAAAAATTATGGTGCCCTGAAACGGGGGGGGGGGGACTATGAATAAACACAGCTGTAATTTCTACATGGAGAAACCAAAATGTATAAAAATACTCCTTAATAAATTCTGACAATGCGCACTTTAACCACATGTGATTTTTTCTATTACAAAATCTCAAATTGTGGAGTACAGAGGCAAATAAATAAATGATGGGTCTTTGGCACAAACATTATGGAGGGAACTGTATAGCACTAATGCTGGTTATCTGCATTCCTAATTAGATATAAATATTCAAATAAACTAAGCATTTTAAAAATTGAGTTTATTCCTCATGGTTAGTTAATTATCACATGTCAGCAGTAAGAATACCTTTTTAGTTTACTAGCAAGCTGTTCTTTTCAGCAGAATGAAGAAGGAAGAAGGTGATAAATGCATGCATCAATGAGCAAGTCAAATTGTTTTTTGTCTTTGTGGAGAAAATCTACAATATAATATCTGAGCCTGCACAAAATTAGTGAAAGTCATATTTCAGAACTACTGTTTGTTCTCCAACTTTAGCACCACCAGGCTAACATACACCAATAGGATTTAGATGACCGTATACAAATCAAGGATAAAGATTCAGCAGCTATGAGGACATTCAAATCTTTGAAGGGTGACAAACTATTGCTCGTATGACAGCAGTTGTCTGTCTGTCTGTCCGTCCCTCCGTAACTAAAATCCATCTATCTATCTATCTATCTCTGTCTCTATGGATAACTAAAACTCTGAACGTGCTCTTCCGGTTTGCGTAGTTTTTCTATTTGCGCAAAAACGTTACACGATAGTGCCACGATTTTTTGCCACATTCCTCACCATTCCCCTATGCTCAAGTGCAACAAGTTTTGTTCCGATCGATGGTATATTGTATGTTATTTAGGTTTAAAAATCGTAAAAACCACACATGCGCAGATTGGTCTCCTCTCCTGTTACTATGCCGCCACGCAGATTGATCTCATCTCCTGTCAGTCAGGAACCATCCTGGCTCCATCACTGCCCTGATTGGCCATTTCTGCCGTTAGGCAGCTGGAGGTCGCCAACTCGCCACGTTGAAGGAGTGGCGGCTGCTGGCCGTTCCAGGCCCCGGTGATGCTCTACGACCAGGGTAGGTGCTGGGGCAGGGAAATGGGAGGGGAGGAGGATGAGGGAAATGAGGAGGAGGGAGATGGGGTGGTGAGTGAGGTGTTAGAGAGAGATAGGGGTGGTGTGGAGGAGGGAGATGGTGAGGGGTGGAGGAGGGAGATGGTGAGGGGTGGAGAAGGAGATGGTGAGGGGTGGTGGAGGGAGATGGAGTGGAGGGAGATGGGGTGGGAAGTGGGTTGGTTGTGGGAACACAGCCCCCCCGCCTGCCCGCGAACACAGCCCTGCCCCCCCCAACAAAGCCATCCATGCATGTAGCTGCATGCTTACTTTCATTGACTGATGAACGAGGACCCCAAGATCCCATTGTACTTCCCCTTTTCCCAACTTGATGCCATTTAGATAGTAATCTGTCCTCATATATTTGATACCAAAGTGGATAACCTCACATTTATCCACATTAAGTTTAATCTGCCATGCATCTGGCCACTCCCCCAACCTGTCCAAGTCACCCTGCATTCTCATAGCATCCTCCTCACAGTTCACACTGCCACCCAGCCTTTTGGCATCTGCAAATTTGCTAATGTTACTTTGAATCCCTTCATTGAAATCATTGATGTATATTGTAAATAGCTACGGTCCCAGCATCGAGCCTTGCGGTACCCCACTAGTCACTGCCTGCCATTCCGAAAGGGACCAGTTATTTATTGACGTGATGATGTTACTCGCAATGCGTGGAAAATAGTGTGGAGCAGGCTGCTCATGGAAAACAGTGCGCACGGGCCAGCGCAAGCAGATGCATTGTGACATCATGAGCTCGTTTGTTTTCTAAGTTATTTGAAATTTTTGAACATTATTATAAATAACAAGAAATAAAGTTCTAAATTTTCAGGTAAGCTGATTTTTGACTTCACGGGATAAAACTCTACAGGAATATATAAAAATGTTACCGTCAGAGCGTAGTTTTTTCGAGCAGTATGATCACACACACACACCCCTACATCCAAGATCAGACTTTTAATAGTTACTAGACCAAGTGCAGACCCGTTGGGTCTGCTCCCCCAATGGTGTGATTCCCCCAACCCAATATTCCACCATGCACCCGTCTCCTCCAATGGAACTGAAGCCGTTCTCAAAAGTAAGATTCCAGCACTGCCCTGCCTCCCTCAGCAGTGGATTAAAAAAAATCCAATGGCACCTCCCCTGCCTGCTGCAGCAGTGAAAAGTTCAGAGTGTTCCTGTCTTGCAACTTTGTTTCGAAGTGTGTTGGAAGCTGGCATGTAAATGGAGAAGCCAGTTTCTTTTTGAAATACTTGGGGGTGGGGGGGGGGGGGAGAAGGATTTGATTAAAAACGTGTACTTCAACACGACGAAATGAAATGAGGAGCGGATACTTAGAAAGAAAAGCGAAATCTCTACCAAAATGGAAAATATCTCGGAGATTGAGCGTCTGGATTGGGCGTGGCATTGAATCAAAGGAAGAAATGCAGCCGGCAGCCGTACATGCAAATGAATCCATTCCGATTGGACATCTGCGAGCATCGGCCATTCCGATTGGACATCTGCGAGTGTCGGGCACGAATCGAAAGGCAGGAAGGGCGCCGGTCGGCAGTCGGTCGGCAGTCGGTCGGATGGCCCCAGAGTTTTATAGATATATAGATAGATAGATAAGATAAGATGTGCTGCGTGTTTATTTTTCCCCACACGGAGAGTGGAGGGGTCCTGGAAACATTGCCCACCAATCCCAGCAGTGCATTCCAGGCACTCACCAACCACTGCATAAAACAAATGCCCTACACACCTCCTGTAAACTTTGCCCCTCGCATCTTAAAGCTATGCCCTCTAGTGTCTGATATCTCCATCGTGGATAAAAAGTTATGAAGCAAAAAATTAATCAGAATTTCTATTACAATCTTTAAATCTTCCCTAAAAACTCACTTTTATTCACTGGCTTTCGACACTGGCTGAGACATTGTTCCTGTTTTAGTGCTTTTAATGTCTTTTAATTTTTACTGTTTTTATAGTCCTGTCGTCTTAATGGTTTTAGTAGTTTGTAATAACTTTTTGTTGACTTCCCATGTACAGCACTTTGTGGTAACTGATGTTGTCTAAAAGCGCTTTATAAATAAAGTTATTATTATTATTATTATTATTATTACAATCTGATTAGACATTCAAATACCAGCAGAATTTAAAAAAAGCCACATACATTTAATTATTTTAAACAAACTGTAACGTTAAAACATTTTAAATAAAACAGAAATGTATTTTGGCACACTGGAGCATCTTTCATGCATGAAGTTGGTTTATAGAATTCTTTGGCTGGGCTGATAATGTATGATTTTGAATAATTTATGAAATGCATTATCTCCAATGCAGGTCAGTGCAGAACAGAACAGACCTGCCAGTATGACTAAGATATTATTTCATATTGGTCTTGCAGTTCAGAGGTACAATGACAGTTTGTAAGAAGGTATTTTAAAATGTTGTAAGAATGTCTTTTAAAAAGTTTAAATATTTTTGCTTCAGAAAATAAGGGACTGGTTCAAAATATTTCCATGCCATATTTAGAGGAATGGTATTATGAACAGGGACATGAATTTTAAACTAATTCACCTTATGCATATGTGAAGCAGAGTATGAAATTTGGTGGATAGTGTGTGGCTTAAAACTACAAGAGAACCTGTTGTGAGATTAACTTGTTCCGTTGCTGAACCAAGCGGTCAATTAAAAGGTCCAGTGGTCTATAACATTTCATTAGTTTTCAACTCTCCCAGGAAAACAAGGAAGTTGCAAATCTCTTTAACCCTCAGCATCTATTGCAATTGAACTAACCAAATGCCAACATCATCATCAGAATCCTTTCCGAAAGAATGAAGTTAGAAATCACAACTATGCGAAAGATGTAAAGGAAAGTAAAAGGAAGATTAAAAACAGTCACACAGTGCCCTCCATAATGTTTGGGACAAAGGCCCATCATTTATTTATTTGCCTCTGTACTACCCAATTTGAGAATTGTAATAGAAAAAATCACGTGGTTAAAGTGCACATTGTCAGATTTTAATAAAGGCCATTTTTATACATTTTGATTTCATCGTGTAGAACTTACAGCAGTGTTTTTACATTGTTCCCCCATTTTAAGGCACCATCATGTTTGGGACACAGCAATGTCATGTAAATGAAAGTAGTCATGTTTAGTATTTTGTGGCATATGTGTCCATACACTTCAGAATTCATTATGCCACTACCATCAGCAGTTGTAGCATCAATGAAGATAAGTGAGCCAGTACCTTCAGCAGCCATACACGCCCAGGCCATAACACCTCCACCACCAAATGAGACGGTATGCTTTGGATCTTGGCCAGTTCCTTCTCTTCTCCATACTCTGCCTCTTCTCTTGCCTTTACTCTGATATAACTTAATCTTCGTCTCATTTGTCCACAAGACCTTTTTCCAGAACTGTGGTTGCTCTTTTAAGTACTTCTTGGCAAACTGTAACCTGGCCATCCTATATTTGCGGCTAACCAATGGTTTGCATCTTGCAGTGTAGCCTCTGTATTTCTGTTCATGAAGTCTTCTGTGGACAGTGATAATTGACAAATCCACACCTGACTCCTGAAGAGTGTTTCTGAGTGTGTCGGACAGGTGTTTGGGGATTTTTCTTTCTAACAGTGAGAATGATTATGTCATCAGCTGTGGAGGTCTTCCTTGCCCTGTCAATCCCTTTGTGATTAGTAAGCTCGCTTTCTTCTTAATAATGATTAGAAGAGTTGATTTTGGTAAACCTGAGGTTTGGCTGATGTCTCTAACAGTTTAATTCTTATTTCTCGGTCTCATAATGGGTTATTTGACTTTCATTGGCACAATTTTGGTCCTCATGTTGATAATCAGCAAAAAAAGTTTCCAAAGGCAATGGAAAGATTGGAGGAAAGACTAGGTGCTGAGAGCTCTCTTAAGGGCCTATCCCACTTGTGCGACCTAATTGTCAAGTTCTGGCGAGTTTGTCCTCGACTCATATTCGCAGCATGGTCGTCACGAGGTCGTAGGAGGTCTTCGTAACTCTCCTTCATGCTCAAGAGTGGTCTCCGCGTATTCAAGGCCTCAGCTAGGTCACGCCGTTTTTTTCAATATGATAAAAAATGCCTGCGAGTAAAAAAAAGTCACCATGGAAAAAAATCGATACTTCTTTTACTCATAGGCTTAGTCGTAGTAGGTCGCCATGTTACTCGTAGGTAGTCGAAGGTAGTCTAAGGTGGTCGTAGGTGGTCTTCATCATAGTCGAAGGGAGGTCGAGGGAGGTCGCCTTCACTCTCCACTATTAGGTGTCCAATTTTCCCAAAGTTAGTCGTAGCTAGTCATAGCAAGTCTTCAACATAGTCAAAGGAGGTCTTCTACACAGTCGAAGGAGGTCTTCAACATGTCATTTTTTTAAACTCTTCTATACTCGCCAATTAGATCGCCCAAGTGGGACAGGCACTTTATACCTGCATTAAGGAGGCATTTAAACACACCTGAGCAATTACAAACACCTGTGAAGCCATGTGTCCAAAACATTATGGTGCCCTGAAATGGAGGGACTGTGTATAAACACAGCTGTAATTTCTACATGGTGAAACCAAAAGATTGGTCTTTGTCCCAAACATTATGGAGGGCACTGTATAAAAAGTTTAACTATTCTGCCACTGTGAATTTTGATGACATAATTTGAAACAATATTATGAAGGAAAATGCTACTTTGAATATTATGAGGGATCAGACTTCTCAACAATGACATGTTTCTGATGTGCCTTTTTCAGCTCTTCAAACCTAACTGTTTGGGATGATTCAGTTTGATCAACGATCGATATTTTAACATCTAACATAGCTTTGTCATATTTCACCTAATAGCCAGCTCATCAAACAATGATTGATTAAGTGCCATGCTCATCCTGCAAATCCTATACCCTACCAGTCAAAAATAAAGCAATGTAGGGCATATTGACAAATTTGCATAGTTTAGTTTAGAGATACAGCATGGAAACCAGCCCTCTGGCCCACGGTATCTATACTGGCAATCGATCTGCTATTCGTACTAGTTAGGATCAATTTACAGCAGCCAATTAATCTATAAACTCGCACATCTTTGGGATGTGGAAGGAAACTGGAGCACGCAAATTTCACCCATGCAGTCACAGGGAGAATGTGCAAACTCCAAGGAGACAGCACACAAGGTCAAAATCGAACCTGGGACTTTGGAGCTGTGAGACAGTAGGTGCAACCGTATAATCTTCTAATCTGGGTTCAAAATCAAGAAAAGGCCATTTAATTGAGGTTCATACACAAAGATTTCATGCTTACAATGTGTGTGCATTTGAAACCCGTTTAATATCACTAGGTCACTATATATAAAGTTATATTTTGGTCATGTATTCAGATTCTAAAATACACTACAATTATCAAGCTCTTCAATGAAGATGAGAAGTGAAGCTATAACTTTAACAGATTTAGAAACGCAACCTTTACAAAACTAAATGTTTATCATTCCAACAACAGCACACATTTTGCCATTCTATGAAGTGCTATAGAATCAAAAATGAAGTAGTTGAGTCACATATCCTAGCTTAGCTCTGAGCCTTGCACAATTGTAATTTTCCAAACCTCTTTAGGACTCGCTGTGATTATCAGACTGGCTTATTATGGTCCACTGCCTTTCTGATGACAGTTTGGAAAAATCACTCTCTGCAGGCCTGAAGAAGAGTGGATTAAAATGTCCTGAGCTTGTGATAAAATGCTTTGGAAGGAAGTACAGTTGTTACAATTTTAATATGAGCAAAATGTTACATAATGTCTGCGCCTCAGAATCGTGCAGCCTGAGAGTAAAGTTTAATAAGAGTTGGCACAATTTCAATTCCTACCGTGAACATGATTCACTACAAGCTCACGTTCTCCATTTCAAGAGACCTATTAATGGAATTTGCAGCATCAGTGCCTCTTTGGAGGGATTATACACTATCTTTCTTCACACAATATAATTTTTTTTCTAAGAATCATATTCATTTCCTGCTCATTTTTTCTCAAGGTGCTAGCTCACCCTGTGATATACAGGATGCTACTCAATTACTAATCTGTGCATGAAAGTGGAACTTGCAAACAGTGCAACTGATCAGAGTGGAATAGATTATCAAACCAGATAGCATAAACAAGAAACTGCAGATGCTGGAATCCTGAGCAAAACATAAAGTGATGAAGGAACTCAGTTATATCTTATGACCCAAGGTGTTAACTGGTGGAATTAGCTCCACCTTATGACTCACTTATGATTTAGACGTGAATGTAGATGGGTTGGTGAGTAGGTTTGCTCACGACACCAAAATTCGAGGCGTTGCAGACAATGAGGAATGCTGTCAGAAGTTGCAGCGGGATATAGACCAACTGCAGAATGGGGTGGAGAAATGACAGATGGAGTTTAATCCAAGTAAGTGTGAGATATTGTACTTTTGGAAGTTGAATGTAAAAAGAGAATATACAGTTAATGGCAACACCTTTAGCAGCATTGGTGCAGAAAAATCTTGGGGTCTACGTTCATAGTTCACTGAAGGTGGCAGCACAAGTAGATAGGGTGGTAAAGAAGGAGTACGGTATGCTTGTCTTCATTACTAGGCGTATTGAATTATAAGTGTCAGGAAGTCATGATGCTGCTCTATAGGACTTTGGTTAGGCCGCATTTGGAGTTATTGCGTGCAGTTCTAGTCACATTACAGGAAGGATGTGGAGGCTTTGGAGAGAAGGTTTATCAGAATGCTGCCTGGATTGGAAGTTTTCAGTCACAGGGAGAGGTTGATAAACTTGAATTGCTTTTACTGAAACGTCAGAGGTTGAGTGGAGACTTGATAAGAGATATAAAATTATGAGGTATAGATAGGGTAGACAGTCAGAACCTTTTTTCCAGGGTGGAAATGATCAACAGTAAAGGGCATAGCTCTACATAAGGTGAGAGAGGGACATTTTAATGAAGATGTGCAAGAGGGGGGAAAGCACTGTTAGTGGTGGAAAATATAATAGTGGCATTTGAGGCTATTAGATAGGTCTATGGCAGTGCAGGGAATAGATGGATATGGACCATGTACAGTCAGATGAGATCAGTTTAACATCGCATCACATTCGGCACAATTGTGGGTCGAACGGCCCATTCCTGTGCTGTACTGTTCTGTTCTATCCGGGGAGGTAACAGACAGGTGGCCTTTCAGGGTAGGACCCTTCTTCAGACTTTAGGAGCCTCTAGAAAGGTCCCCAGGGAAAACATTTCCTGTCCATTCCCTCCCCAGAGGCGGTCCGACTAGTTTAGTTTTTCCAGCACTTTGTGTTTAGACCAAATGACGAGCCTGGCTTCAAATCTAGGCTGGTATCATCTACTGTAACGTCTCTCTAGCTCCCATCCCAACTCACTGATATTCCACAATCACATATTGTAACAATTTCTTTCAACGGTCAATATTCTGAATATTCAACGGACACACATTTTAGCATTCAAAGGGTGATACATAATCTAAGATCTTAAAGTTATGTTTGGCATCACAGCCACTAGTTGCAGTTGCAGAGTTTCAGCATCAGCGGCCATGCGGCTGATTAAGGAGGCATTTAAAATATATGATACACAGTAACCTGCTCTGAAAACACTTGTTACTCGAGATTCTTGATAAAATAATTGATGAAAGATACCAATGGTTTTCCTCGCTCAGAGATAATATGTAGCTTTCATGAGTTTGTACTGAAGCACTTAATTGGAAAAAATCCCTTTCTGGTCTAAAGCACCTTTACGCCATTTAAAACTTTACAGTTTTAAAAGTTTACAGTTTTAAATACTGATAGTTGAACAGAGGTATGATCCATAAATTTCCTTCTAGTTCCAAATAAAATCACACAAATAAAAAAAATTGTCCTCCCACTGAAGAACTTTGTAAGATGAAAATGATCCAATAACAACACTGTGTGCTATAAATAGACGTAAATAGCATCTCTGAAGAGAAGGAATGGGTGATGTTTTGAGTCGAGATGTTACCAATTCCTTCTCACCAGAGATGTTGCCTGTCCTGCTGAGATACTCCAGCATTTTGTGTCTATCTTTGGTGTATCTGCAGTTCCTACTATCTATCTGTATATTTATATTTATTACTAAAATTATTATATTAGTAAAATTCTCATCTTGTGTGCCAGTTTTTACCTATATTTGCACAAAAATGGTACACGAGAGTGCTACCATTTTTGGCCCACCTTGCTCACCATTGTCCTGTGATGTAAATTAAATGTTTCGTTCACATCGGTGCTATATTTTACAAGTTATTGACATTTTAAACAGAGCGATAGAGGTGGAGGAGGGGAGGAAGGAGGGGGAAGGGTTATGGACGGAGGGAGGGACTGAGGGTAGGGGAAAGGAGTGGGAGGGAGAGGTGAGGGAGTGGGGAGGGGAGGAGGAACGGGGAAGTAAGAGGCTGAAGAGGAGAGGGAGGGAGCGCTGGAATGGAGGATAGGGGTAGGAAGAGACTCGCATGCAGCATTTCAAAAACTATCTGAACGCACGGGGGGGGGAGTGGTTAGTGTGTGTGATGATGCAGGCTCCTCCCTCCGAACTCCAGGGACCTGCTGTGCATGAGACTCGCGCGCAGCATTTCGAAAACTTTCTGAGGGCTTCTGCCAAAGATCCTATAGCGAGCGGTTGAAGCCCGCTGGGATTTTGAGAACGTTCCACCAATCCCTCATCAACTGTCATTCTGATTTTGCTTGTGAAGAGCAGAGTGCTCAATTCCATCTCTCAAGATAAGAATCTGATTCAATTTCATTCCTTTGTTTTAACTTCAAAACCGTTGCATTTTTGTGTTCACTTAAGTCTACTGATTCTTAGTTAAGTTAATTTCACAGGCAGCTCTTTTTACTTTTTTCAGCAGTTTTTTTCTGTGTAAGACTCATTTTGAAACAATTGACCTTTCTGTCTCCATTGACTTAATAAATCTTAAAGAATACATTTCATTTCAAAGATTAATATTTATAGATTAATATCTGATTGAATTTCATTGTTAATTTCTTTTTTTTTCATTGCATTGAATTTCTCATTTAACTGCACTAATTATTGTTGATTGCATTGTTTTTCATTGAATTGACTCCCCTCCCCCCCCTCCCTCTCCCCTCTCCCCCACGTGCGTGTGAAGCCGCAGCAACCCCCCCCCCCCCCCAACGGCGCATTGGGGGAAACAGACCCAACGGGTCTGCACTTGGTCTAGTATACTATTAAAAGCCTTGACTTGTCTGTCTGTCTGTCTGTGATTACAGGAGCTACGCCAAAACGGTACACAATAGCTCAACCATTTTTTTGCAGAATCTTACTCAGCTTTTTCCCTTGGTCGTTCGTATCAATCTTACTGGTCGTTCGTATCAAGTTTCTTCACATTTCATGTTATATTTCACAAGTTATTGATATTTAAAGTTTAAAAAAAGCCAACTTGGAGACTAATAACTGAGAGTGAGACTTTTCTAGCAGCTTCCAGTGATGATGTCACAATGGCATCTCACACTCGGCCAATCAAAATGGGATCTCATTTACACAACACAGTTGACATTCCGACAACCGAAAATGACATCACAATGGGATCTCGGCTGCTATTACACAAACTATGAAAGTTGACGGAGTGGGGGATGGGAGGAGAAGAAATGGTATTTAAGCATTGTCTTTAGTGCAAAAGGGGAGAGGTGAGTGAGGGAGTGACTAAGGGTAGGGAAAAGGAGAGGGAGGGAGAGGTGACAGAGAGACAATGGGATCAGCAGCTTCAAGGGGAGTAAGGAGAGTGAGATTTTTTCGCCCCCCCCCCCCCCCACGTGGGAAGGATTGATTGCGTTGGGTGAACAGGAAGCGTTGGGGAAACGGGTGAGTGGTGGAATATTGCATTGTGGAAACGGGGCCCAATGGGTCAGGAAGGTAGGGAGGGGAGAGAGGTTATGGAGGGTGGGAGGGAGTGACTGAGGGTAGGGCGTGACTGAGGGTAGGGGATAGGAGAGGGAGAGAGAGGTGAAGGAGGGAGTGGAGGAGGTGAGGGGAGAGATGAGGGAGGGTGAAGAGGAGGGGGAGGGAGTGCTGGGGGATGAGGGGAAATGAGCCGCGCTGCGCAGTTGGGGGCTACGGGTTACGTTGGGGAAACGGGGTGATTGGCTTTGGGGGGGGCGCCTGTCTCCGTGGTTAGCGCCGACGCGCGTGCGGGGACCAGCCCTCCCGTGTGACGCCACGGCCCCCTCCCCTCCGCGTTGGGGAACGGGTCCCACTTGGTCTAGTATCTCTATACTATTTAAAGTCACATCTTATATGTATGTATATGAGTGTGTCGTCTGTGTCTTTCTACCTTCGTAGCGCAGGTATTTTCACACATTGTTAATCACATTAACCCCGTCGACAAAATAAACTGTGTCACTTCACATTACATGCTACATTTCACAAGTTAGTATTTTAAAAATACCCCAAACCAAGTCTTTAAACGGAAAATCTTTCAACCTGCTTCCAAAGTGATGTCACAATGCCCCGCAATGGGGACGGGAGGGGGGTTGGCACCAGCTTCGAGTGATGGCAGGGGGAGGGCTGCATTTAAAAGGGGGGTTGCACGTCATAAGGTCAAAGGGTGTGACGCACGGGGTCGCTCAAGCCTTCTGGAGTACCATACACACAACACGTACGTACTTGCCTGGTAAAAACTGCCAACATCACTGCTGCTCACGGATAGAAACATAGAAACTAGGTGCAAGAGGAGGTAATTCAGCCCTTCGAGCCAGCACCGCCATTCATTGTGGTCATGGCTGACCGTCCCCTATCAATAACCCATGCCTGCCTTCTCCTCAAATCCCTTGACTCCACTAGCCCCTAGAGCTCTATCGAACTCTCTCTTAAAACCATCCCGTGACTTGGCCTCCACTGCTCTCTGTGGCAGGGAATTCCATACATTCACAACTCTCTGGGTGAAAAAATGAGGTGAGAAAAAATGACCTCCCCTTTATTCTAAGACTGTGGCCCCTGGTTCTGGACTCGCCCAACATTGGGAACATTTTTCCTGCATCTAGCTTGTCCAGACCTTTTATAATTTTATATGTTTCTATAAGATCCCCCTCATCCTTCTAAACACCAGTGAATACAAGCCTAGTCTTTTTAATCTTTCCTCATATGACAGTCCCGCCATCCCAATGATCAATCTCGTGAACCTTAAATCTCTGTTAGAGAGAAGATACAAATGTGTTTAGTGACTGACTGGCGAAAGAGCAGCGTGCCGGCGGATTGAGGGCAAGTCCCGGCACACGACCGCCCGGGACTGGAGGGTGACTGCACAGTCTGAACCTGAGCCCAGGGGACACTCGGTGTAAGCGGTGGAAGGAGCGGATCCTTCTTGACTGCCACCACTCTCTTCCTGGGATCAGCGCTGTCCAGTGTGTGTGTGTGTGTGTGTGTGTGTGTGTGTGTGTGTGTGTGTGTGTGTGTGTGTGTGTGTGTGTGTGTGTGTGTGTGTGTGTGTTGTGTGTGTGTTTATGGTTGTCTTTACATCTTCACGAAAATACTACGCCGTAACGATTACATTTTTACATATTCCGATTGATATTTTTCTAGTCGAGGCTGAGAGCACCTTCCCTGAACATTTTATGCTTTATTTCTCGACATTCTCGACTCATTACTGATTAAAAGTCTAAAAATGTGAAATTAACACGACCAACTTCATCTGTTGACGTCACAATGGCTCAGCTTGCAGTGATCAGCCTCAATGAAGATTTCATCCTATATTTGACACGTTATTCATGATTAAACCATTAAAAATTTCAACTTTCACAAGATTTTAACATAATCTGATTCACATTTTTCCTCGCGAGGCCGAGAACACATTCACTGAACATTTTATGCTTTATTTCTTGACTTATTACTGATTAAAGTTTAAAAAAATCAAAAGACAGAATTTAAAATGACCAGCTTCAACTGATGACGTCACAATGGCTCAGCTAGCAAGGGGAGGGTGAATTGCTATTGCAACACACAGGGGAAGTGCAATAGGAATTTTTTTTAAAGAGCACTGCTGAGGGAGGCAAGGGGAGTGCTGGAATCTTACGTTCGGAAACGGCTTGAGTTGGAGGACCACGTCCCCCCCGTGGGGGCTACCAAACGGGTCTGCATTCGGTCTAGTGTATTACTAAACCTCTCATCTTGTTTCTATATTTCTCTATTTATTTTCAAAATCGGTACACAATAGCGCTACAATTTTCGACCACCTTACCCACCATTGTCCTGTGATGTTAATTAAACAAATTCCGTTCAGATTGATGGTATATTTTACAAGTTATTGACATTTTAAACTTTACAAAAAGCACTTTAAAAAAAAAAGTTCCCTCTTGCCCTGCCCGTCAGCAATATTCCACCTCACAATGGCATCACTATTGGATTTTATTTACATTAAAAAAACTCCAAGTTAAAAAACAGAGCAGCGTTCCACCTCAAAATGACATCACAATGGATCCCGAATTTCATTTACATTAAAAAAAAGCAGTTTTCAAAAAAAAAAAGCCATTTTCATTGTGGGGGGTTGGGATAGGGGGATGTTTCCATTTACATTAAAAAAAAACGCGAAAAAATACTTTAAAAAAAAAAATCTCGATTTTCATTGTTCGGATAGGGGGGGGGGGGGGGGGGGTTCATTTAAAGAAAACACCGCAATTTCCATTGTGGGGTGGGGGGGGCTAGGGGGAGGTTTCATTTTTTTTAAATGTGATTTTCATTGTGGGGGATGGGGGGGGGGGGGGGGGGGGGGGGGGGAGGTGGGGGAGGGGGGAAGCAGGGGGATACAGGGGGGGGGGGGGGTAGGGAGGGGAGAGAGCGGTTATGGAGAGAGGGGTGTGACTGAGGGTAGGGGATAGGAGAGAAAGGGAGAGGTGAGGGAGGCAGTGGGGGAGGGGAGGAGAGGTGAAAGAAGGAGGGTGAAAAGGAGGGGGAGCAATTGCTGGGGAATGGAAAAGGATTGGGATAGGAAGAGGGATGGCGAGGTAATGGAGGAGGGGAAAGAGGGGGTGAGGGGAGGAAGCAGAAGAGGGTTGGTGGAGGGTGGGGAGAGGGAGGATAATGGAGGAGAGGGAGGATAATGGAGGAGAGGAATAGGGGACTGAAGAGGGAGAGTTAGATGTGTTCACATTCATCTTATATTTTACAGGTTATTGCCATTTCAGATTGATGGTATATTTTACAAGTTATTGACATTTTAAACTTTACAAAAAACACGTAAAAAAAAACTGTTTCCCGCATTCATCTTATATTTTACAGGTTATTGCCATTTTGAACTTTAAAAACGTCGTAATCCCGCTCCCACTTGCCGACTCACGTCACAACGGGGATTTCTGGCGTCACAACGGGAACCCGTTAGTCACACTGCGCAGTTTGCTGGAATATTGCATTGGGTGAACGGTCCCACTTAGTCTAGTGTACTATAAATATCCTTTATAACTAAATAATTGCTTTGATTATGAGTGACAAGTTCCTTTAGCACAGCTGCAAAAGCTAGCATGTTGGAATGTCAAATCCAATAGTTGCCATCATCACATTACAAGCCATTAGTATGGAAGTACACATGTCTGCCATTCTGGATCTGTACCACTGTTGTAAAGGCTTCACGGCAGTCCAGCAAATGACCCATCAATATTGAATGGAAGTGCTGAGGCACCAACTCAGTTTAAGAACCTGTCAGTCTGTATTTTTGTTCACAATCCCCTTGATGTTGCCTGTTAGCCAATCTTGATGGTTGAAACCTTGTCCAAGATGGCACAGTTTGCAGCAAGGGCAAGAGGTGATCTTTCAAAGCAAACTGCAATGTTTGAGAGAAAAATCAGCCCCTTTCCTTCTTCCAAACGGCTGGTACTAGATAAACTGTCAGCTGCAGCATCAAGTTAAATAATGGAAATTACAGTGTGCATCCAGGTAATACACATGAATAGCTGGATTTAGTTTGGGTGAGGATGATGCAATGGTGACTGCAAGATAAAGAGAATGGGACTATTGGTGGATGAAGAGAGTTGTTGCTCCTCCAATTGATCCGTGATCAGCAGATTTCTTAAGGCTTAGCTCAAAAGGTTATATTAACTGCTGCTGTTTATCGTCCTGTTGAACTTACTGAAGTGCAGGTGGTAATGTGCAGATTTTATCCTAATGGCAAAACTGCAGCTGTGAAATACATGACCATAACTCTAGTTACCGAGAGCTGCTCTTGAGCAGTTCATGCAGTGGAAACTTTGTTTGAGGATACTAATCATTTGTTTGATGGGGATCCTTGCACCATATAGCTACAATTTATGCTTGTTGTGCATTAGTTCCTAAATGTCCATCAAATTGCCAGCCTTTAACTGGTTTGGAATAAAGGTGACAGAGGACTGAAGCAGGAAGAATGGTATGTGAAGTAAAACAGCCTTTGGAATAGTGGACACAGACCAGTATGATGTACAGCTCACAGATTGCAAACCAATTGAAATTTCAATAGTCAAATCCCTTTCAGCGGTGGAATTTTCAGTGTACTGCCATACAGCAAACAAGGCATCTGGCATGAGAGGCCTCATATGAGTATGAAGCTACAACTTTGTGATTTCGTAACTGATGAAGCACAAGAGCACCACAGCTGTCTTTGCCTTTTGGATATTGACTGTAAAATTCATCATCTTTTTTGCTTCGTTGAACTAGTCAACAGTGACTTGGAGCTTAGCTTCTGCGCCGGCACAAAGTCAGACATTGCCTGCAAACAGCAGCGCAACTAGAGGTTAGGGAGACTATTCTGGACCATAGTTGAATAGTTTCCCATTAGTCAATAACATTAACTCTACTCTTAACTCCAAGTTGAAAAATGTATGGGCAATGATGTTAAGCATTGTGCGACTCTGTTATAGTCATGTTACTTAGAATCCTGGCTTGTAGTGAAGCGAATGCAAGACTGAGTCCAGTTAAAATAGGATTTTTTTTCAACTTCCAAAGCAATCGTATTCCCCACAACTGCAAAAGTCATTTTTATTGCAATGGGGTCAAAATTTCGAAGACAAGCATTTCACAAACTCAGGTCACCTCAAAGCAGACCCCAACTAATTCAGATTCAATCTTCTGATGTATATTCAATGTACAAAAACAATGCAACTTATTTGTAGATTTCAGGGTCTTTCAAATAACAATGTAATAAATATGAAACCGTGTACCATTGTTCCTTTGAGGGATAAATCTTGACCATGACACGAAGAAAAACTTTCTGGTCTTCACTGAAATACTGCCAGGGGATTTTTTAATGTAAAAAAACAGATAAAGGCTTAGCTTGGTATCTCATTCAAAACAGGCATCTCCAAACCAGTGCAGCATGCACTCAATCAGTAATGATCTGTGTTCTGTTTCTGTATATTTCTGTGCTCAAGTCTCTGGGGTGGGCCTTGAACATACAATCAAAATGACGTTCTGCCAAAGACAAAATTTAGCTAATTACATTAAAGTTAGTAGCAGCTAAAACGCAATGTTTGCCAGACAAACAATAAATACTACATATTAGCAGGCAAATTCAGCTGCCATATTTGCTTGAAATGAAATGGTTTTAGCAGTAGACTAATTGTCACTATGTCAAGAACCTTTTAAAGCAGGTAGATACAACAACTTTTAAGTTGTCCAAAACTTTCCTGCCTGTGTCTTGCATCAACTCATAGTCACACATCACCTGTGATCTTTGACCTCTACTAGTTCTCTTTTAATCAACTCAATTTTTAAAACCCATACACCCATGCAAATTATGGCACACCAAACCAAAAGTGTAATTTGTTAATCATTCAGCCAAACAAGGTCACAAGTTACACAAAGACACAGAGCACCGTGGCCTACTGGCGTCGCCGCCGAACCGGAGCTTGCAGCCGAACGCAAGACCTGGTGGATCGATCCAACACAAGATCAGACAGACTGCGAGCTATAGGGGGAAGCCGACGGCCGGCCCCTGCTCAAAGAACCCAGCAGAACACGGCCGTGTTGGTAAGAACACTTCAGGCTCGATCATGCTGAGCACCGGCTCCCCTCAAGGCTGTGTGCTCAGCCTGCTGTTGTTCACATTGCTCACACATGACTGTGCTGCCAGATTCAGAGACAATAAGATCATAAAATTCGCGGATGACACAACAGTGGTGGGACTCATCAGCGGAGATGACGAATCAATGTACAGTGAGGAAGTAAAACAACTAGTGGACTGGTGCGGCAAAAATAATCTAGAATTAAATGTCGACAAAACGAAGGAGATGGTTGTCGACTTCAGGAGGGCGCAGCCAAAGCATACACCCCTCAACATCAGTGGCACTGCAGTGGAGAGAGTGGAGAGCATAAAGTTCCTCGGTGTGCAAATTACAGACAGCCTCACCTGGTCCAGGAACACCACTGGGACCGTCAAATGGGCCCATCAGCGACTGCACTTCCTGAGGAAACTAAAACAGGCCTCACTCCCCACCAACATCCACAGGGGTACGGTGGAGTCTGTACTCACGTACTGCATAAACACGTGGTACTCCACCTGCAACTGCTCGGACAGGAAGGCTCTGCAGAGGGTAGTGAGGGGAGCAGAGAGGATCATTGGCGTCTCCCTACCCTCGGTACAAGAACTGTTCCAGAGCCGCTGTCTAAAAAAAGCTCAGAGAATTGCTAAGGACAAACTGCACCCCCTCCACATACACCTGGATCTCCTGCCATCAGGCAAGAGATATCGAAGCATCAAAGCCCGGACTACAAGACTGCTAAACAGCTTCCTACCACAGGCTGTGAGGCTGCTAAATAGTCACTCTGTACTCACAGTCACTTGATTCTGCAGCTGGCACGGACACTTTAATAACTGGCACTGGCCACTCAAATCTGCTGCCCCGGACATTTTTATGATTGGTTTATTGTATTTTAACGCTGTGTTTTACCTGCTTTTAACTATTTATTTACACTGTTCCATCAGGGACTGGATTGTTTTTAGTGTTATTATGTGTGAAACGTTTTAAATTTCATGTGCGATGCTCCGCTATTCCCTGGGAAACGTCTTTTCATTTTGCACTGTACAACTGTTGCTTGCAAGATGACAATAAAGGTTGATTGATTGATTGATAGAAGGTGGAGTCGGCAGAGCTAACCCGTACTTACGACCAGAGGATGAAAGACAACACCATCGAGGTCAGCTGCGGGAGGCGCCCCCGGTGAACAAAGGCGGACAGACGAGGAAGGGCACGTCGGTTTGCAGGTAGACCTGCACGTCCAAGGAAGGTGACAACTGGAGGCCCACTGCAGCTTGGAGCTTGCCTGGATCGGGCACCGCTCTTAATGCCTAGAGCAAGGGCTGGAGCTTGTTGCCTCTGCTAACTATGAGCACAAATGATCGCCGATCGATAGTTGAAAATGGTGCCAAAACATGCATGCAGGATCAGTAGACTATTTCCGTGCAATTTGCCAATGAGGAGGGGTCAGGGTGCTTAGGTAAGGCAATACTCTACTGGAATATTTTTAAGAAAATTATTTCACTATGCGTTCACACCATGCATGTGACAATAAAAGCACAATCAAACCATTGAATTTAAACATCAAACGTTTTATTTTTATATTTATTGCATATGTTCTATATACAAGAAATGTTATCATCTATTTTTTATTTAACCATCTGCAGATTAAAATTAAATGTACCGGAACTATTATGATGTTTACATATTTCATGAATAATGTGCTTGAAATGTCTTTTGAAAGTTAATTGTTCTTGTTTCTAAAAATATTAATGAATATTTACTGAACTTACACAAGCATTAGCCGGAATGATACTTAAAGCTTAATTATATAAAAAAGGATATAATTTATTATTTTGAAAATGTACAATTATTGCACAGAAAATACCTTTCAACAAACTACAGTAATTAATTTGTAACTGCTCATTCAAAACTATTAAGCCAGAATAAGGAAGTTAAATGTAGTCTCAAATCAAGAATAAGGAATAGCTAAAAACAAATTTAATATTACACCTTCACTTAGTGCAGTTATGTGAAGCTGAAATATTAACCGTTTCTTCTATACTATTGATTCATTACCTATCTGTTCTCACCATGAGAGGATTGCCTGCTAGTGTGGTATTCTCAAAAAGCAATTTGACACAACTGAGTGATTTCAAAGAACAGCTGTAAATCAAACTGATATAGGAACTATAATTCATCAGAAGATAGAATATTAAAGTACATTAGTGAACTAGTTGCTTGAGATTACTTTGTTATTCAGCTATATTAATGTAATAATGCAATTTATGCCATTGGCCTTATTTATATATTAATAAAATGCCATAGGTATGTAATGATTAATTTCTACAAGATATTTGCATTTCAAACTTTTGCTTGGATCCTGATTACAAACAAGCTATTGTCAAATGGTCTCAATTGCTTTCTTCCATTATCAGTTTCGGTTCCAATTCTTTTTATAAGCACAGTGCTAAAAGCAAAATGACTGCTTATGAAAATACATAAAAAATGTATTTAATAGGTTTTTTAGCCATAGCCAAAATGAGCAATTTCAGTGATGGGTAAATTACAAATATATTTCAGAAACTTGCCTATGGCCCTGAAGTAATATTCTACCCAAATTTTCAGAATAATAGGACCAACTAATATTGTCATAGATTTGCATGCAGCACAGAACAAACCCTTCAGCCCTACGCCTATGCCAACCAAGTTGCCCCATTTACACTAGTCCAACCTGCCCATGTTTGGCCCATGTCCCTCAAAACCGTTCATATCCATGTATGTCCAAATGTATTTTATCATACACCTCCCACTGTGTGAAAAAGTTGCCCCTAGGGTTCCTATTAAATCTTTCTCCTCTCGTCTTAAGCCTACATCCTTTGGTTCTTAATTCCCTTACACTGGGTAAATAACTGCATTCACCCTATCTATTCACCTCATGATCCTATACAAGATCACCCCTCACCCTCCTGTGCTCCAAGCAATAAAGTCCCAGCCATCACTGCCTCTCCCTATAGCTCAGGCTCTCAAGTCCTTGGCAATATCCTCATAAATCTTTCCACTCTTTCCGACTTAGCCACATCCTTTCTATTGCAGGGATCAAAAATGAACACAATACTCCAAAAGCGGCCTCACCAACATCTTGGACAACTGTAATATAATATCACATTTTCTTTTGTCTATACTCTGACTGATGAAGGCCACTGCACCAAACGTCTATGTGACCAACCCATCTACCTGTGACACAATTTTCAAGGAATAATCCAAGAATTTTGACAAACACCTGGTTTGCTTGGCTATTCTGGAAAAACACAAATTTATGGGCATGAGTGAATTAAAAATCCATGAATATAGATGGAATGGGGCAACTGTTGGCAAAGGGACTAACAACATTTTCATATAGATGCATATTTTATGCCACTTTTTTCCATTCATAACCTTCAATAACCTTTTTGAAACCTATGTAATTATGTGAATCATATATGAATTCTATAAGCTAAAGAAGGTGTTGGTTTAGTTAAACTTTGTAATTTCCTGTTGGAATTTTGTCACTTTAGGATACTAGACTGCACAATCAGTACCTTTGTGAAATAATTCCAATCTATGATCAGTTTCTCAAACCTCATTCCATATAGCTCTTCATAAATTCTTCAAATATATGAGAAATGGCATGGTACCCTAATAGCATAGTATCAATAGGGAGCTCATTCAGGGGAAAACAACTGTATCGTCTGATTGACTGGTGCCAGAACAACAACCTTGCTCTCAATGTCGGTAAAACTAAGTAACTGACGGTTGACTTCAGAAGATTAAGGCCGATCCTCATCAATGGGTCGGTGGTAGAAAAGAGTCAACAACTTCAAGTTCCTGACTGTGCATATCTCTGAAAATCTATCCTGGAGCCAGCTCACTGATGCAATCACAAAGAAATTCCATCAATGCCACCTTAGAAGATTGGGGAGATTCGGTATGTCAACAAATACTCTGCACAACTTCTACAGATGTATGATAGAGAGCATATTGATTGGTGGTATCACAGCATAGCTCGGCAACAAACCCCCAGGAATTGACCATGGGGAACAAGGACATGGCAGACCAATTGAATAACTACTTTGGTTCTGTCTTAACTAAGGAAGACATAAATAATCTGCCGGAAATAGCAAGCGACCGGGGGTTAAATGAGATGGAGGAACTGAGTGAAATCCAGGTTAGCCGGGAAGTGGTGTTAGGTAAATTGCATGGATTAAAGGCCGATAAATCCCCAGGGCCAGATAAGTTGCATCCCAGAGTACTTAAGGAGGTAGCCGCAGAAATAGTGGATGCATTAGTGATAATTTTTTGAAACTCTTTAGATTCTGGATTAGTTCCTGAGGACTGGAGGGTAGCTAATGTAACCCCACTTTTTTAAAAGGGAGGGAGTGAGAAAACGGGGAATTACAGACCAGTTAGTCTAACATCGGTGGTGGGGAAAATTCTGGAGTCAGTTATTAAAGATGGGATAGCAGAACGTTTGGAAAGTGGTGAATTCATTGGACAAAGTCAGCATGGATTTATGAAAGGTAAATCATGCCTGACGAATCTTATAGGATTTTTCGAGGATGTAACTAGTAGAGCGGATACGGGAGAACCAGTGGATGTGTTATATCAGAAGGCTTTCGACAAGGTCCCACATAAGAGATTAGTATACAAACTTAAAGCACATGGTATTGGGGGTTCAGTATTGATGTGGATAGAGAACTGGCTGGCAGACAGGAAGCAAAGAGTAGGAGTAAACGGGTCCTTTTCAGAATGGCAGGCAGTGACTAGTGGGGTACCGCAAGGCTCAGTGCTGGGACCCCAGCGATTTACAATATATATTAATGATCTGGATGAGGAAATTGAATACAACATCTCCAAGTTTGTGGATGACACGAAGCTGGGGGGCATTGTTAGCTGTGAGGAGGATGCTAGGAGGTTGCAAGGTGACTTGGATAGGTTGGGTGAGTGGGCCAATGCATGGCAGATGCAGTATAATGTGGATAAATATGAAGTTATCCACTTTGGTGGCAAAAACAGGAAAGTAGACTATTATCTGAATGGTGGCCGATTAGGAAAAGGGGAGATGCAACGAGACCTAGGTGCAATGGTACGCCAGTCATTGAAAGTAGGAATGCAGGTGCAGCAGGCAGTGAAAAAAGTAAATGGTATGTTAGCATTCATAGCAAAAGGATTTGAGTATAAGAGCAGGGAGGTTCTACTGCAGTTGTACAGGGTCTTGGTGAGACCACACCTGGAATATTGCGTACCGTTTTGGTCTCCTAATCTGAGGAAAGACATTCTTGCCATAGAGGGAGTACAGAGAAGGTTCGCCAGACTGATTCCTGGGATGGCAGGGCTTTCATATGAAGAAAGACTGGATAGACTCGGCTTGTACACGCTAGAATTTAGAAGATTGAGGGGGGATCTTATAGAAACTTACAAAATTCTTAAGGGGTTGGACAGGCTAGATGCAGGAAGATTGTTCCCGATGTTGGGGAAGTCCAGAACTAGGGGGTCACAGTTTAAGGATAAGAGGGAAGTCTTTTAGGACCGATATGAGAAAATCATTTTTTACACAGAGAGTGGTGAATCTGTGGAATTCTCTGCCACAGAAGGTAGTTGAGGCCAGTTCATTGGCTATATTTAAGAGGGAGTTAGATGTGGCGCTTGTGGCAAAAGGGATCAAGGGGTATGGAGAGAAGGCAGGGATGGGATACCGAGTTGGATGATCAGCCATGATCATATTGAATGGCGGTGCAGGCTCAAAGGGCCGAATGACCTTTTCCTGCACCTATTTTCTATGTTTCTATGAATGAAGATGACAAAGAGTGATGAACACTGCCCTGTCCATCACGAGTACTCATCTCCCAACCATCAAAGGCACTGCCTCAAAAAGACAGCCAGCATCATAAAGGACACGCACCACCTTGGCCACACTCTCATTTCATTCCTACCACCAGGAGGAAGGTATAGAAGTTTAAAAACTGTGGTGTATCGGTTCAGGAACAGCTTCTTCCAGCTATTGAACACTACGAACAGCAATTAAACTCCAAACTATGACGAGGTTGCACGAGGGACATTACTTTATTTTCCAATATATCGAGTTTTTTTATTTATTGAACTTCTTTCTTTTGTTTATTTTGTTATATTATTTATCGAGTACTGTGTTTACAATCCTGTTGGCCTGCTGCAGCAAGTAAGAATTTTATTATTCTGTTTCGGTACATATGACAATAAAACGGTCTTGACTTGAAATGTTTTAGAAACATAGAAACATAGAAAGTAGGTGCGAGAGCAGACCACCAGGTCCATCGAGCCCGCACCGCCATTCGCTCATGGCTGAACACTAAACAGACACACTTACCCACAAACAGTAGACACAAGACACAGAACACAAGACACTACCCTCCCCTTTATACCGCTATCACCCCTCTCCACCCCAAGAACCTCGTGATCTCCTGGGGGAGGCAAAAAACCGGATAAAAACCCAGGTCCAATTCGGGGAAAAAAATCCGGGAAATTCCTCTCCGACCCCAATCTAGGCGATCGACACTTGTCCAGGAGATCACTCAGGTCTTACTATACTAACCATACCTAGGTCCATATCCCTGCCCTCTCCCCGTAGCCCCTTATCCCCTTGGCAGCTAAAAAACCATCTATTTTAGTCTTAAATATATTTAAAGTTTCTGCTTCCACTGCTCCCTGGGGCAGTGAATTCCATAAATTAACCACCCTCTGGGTGAAGAAGTTCTTCCTCATCTCAGTTTTAAAAGAGCCCCCCCTTATTCTGCAACTATGTCCCCTAGTTCTAGTTTCCCCGATCATTGGGAACATCCTCGGTGCATCCACCCGATCAAGGCCCCTCACGATCTTATATGTTTCAATGAGATCGCCTCTCATTCTTCTAAACTCCAAAGAGTAGAGTTCCAGCCTACTTAACCTTTCCTCATATGTCAATCCCCTCATTGCAGGAATTAATCTTGTAAACCTTCGCTGCACTGCCTCCAGGGCTAGTACATCCTTTCTTAAATATGGACCCCAGAACTGTACACAGTATTCCAAATGTGGTCTCACTAATACTGTGTACAGCTGCAGCAAGACCTCCGTGTTTTTATACTCAATCCCCCTAGCAATAAAGGCCAGAACTCCATTGGCCTTCCTGATTGCTTGCTGCACCTGCATACTAACTTTCAGTGATTCATGTACTAATACCCCTAGATCCCTTTGCGTTGCATTACAACGCAGCTCCTCCTCATTTAGAAAATAACTTGCCCTATCATTTTTTTTCCCAAAGTGAATGACTTCACATTTATTAGTATTAAATTTCATCTGCCAAGTTGTTGCCCACTCACCTAGCTTATCTATATCCTTTTGCAGACTCTTCCTATCCTCCTCATCCCCTACTTTTCCTCCCATTTTTGTATCGTCCGCAAATTTTGATATATTACACTTGGTTCCCTCCTCCAAATCATTTATATAAATTGTGAACAACTGGGGTCCCAGCACCGACCCTTGCGGAACCCCGCTAGTTACCGGTTGCCATCCCGAGTATGAACCATTTATCCCCACTCTCTGCTTCCTATTTGTTAGCCAATCCTCTACCCATGCTAATATATTACCCCCAATCCCATAATTTTTTATTTTTAGCAATAGTCTCTTATGTGGCACCTTGTCAAAAGCCTTTTGGAAGTCCAAGTATACCACATCCACCGGTTCCCCTTTATCCACCCGGGTTGTTACTTCCTCAAAGAATTCGAGCAGATTCGTTAAACAGGACTTCCCCTTCACAAAAACCATGTTGGTTCTGTCCGATGAAGTCATGTTTATCCAAGTGCCCCGTTAGTGTTTCTTTAATAATTGTCTCTAACATTTTACCCACCACCGATGTTAGACTAACCGGTCTATAGTTACCCGCCTTCTGTTTACTTCCTTTTTTAAATATAGGTGTTACATTGGCCATTTTCCAATCCACTGGGACCGTTCCTGCCTCCAGGGAGTTTTGGAAAATTATCACCAATGCATCCACAATCCCCACCGCTATCTCCCTCAAGACCCTTGGATGTAATCCATCAGGCCCAGGGGATTTATCCTCCTTCAGTCTCATTAATTTCCCTAATACCACCTCCTTGGTGATCTTAATAGTATTTAGCTCCTCCATTCCTACCGCCCCCTGTTTATCCAGCGTTGGAATATTTTTTGTGTCTTCTATGGTGAAGACTGATACAAAATACTCGTTTAATGCCTTTGCCATTTCCATGTTCCCCACCAACAACTCTCCAGTCTCACCCTCCAATGGACCAACGTTCACCTTAGCCACCCTTTTTTCTTTTTATATAGCTATAAAAACTTTTATTATTAGTTTTTATGTTGTTCGCTAAATTCCTTTCATAGTCTATTTTCCCCGTCTTAATTAATCTCTTAGTATTTTTTTGCTGACCTTTAAATGCTTCCCAATCCTCTACCCTCCCACTATCTCTGGCTACCTTATATGCCCTTGCCTTCAGCCGAATACTATCCTTTATAGTTTTACTGAGCCATGGCTGACTGTTCTTACCCTTACCCCTTTTTTTCTTCATAGGAATAAATTTTTCTTGAAGGTTATACAGTATACCCTTAAACGTACACCACTGCTCATGTACCGTCTTATTCTTGAGTCTGCTATCCCAGTCAACTTTGATCAGCTCAGTCCTCATACCTTCATAATCCCCCTTATTTAGACTAAGCACCCTAGCCTGAGTTTCAACCTGCTCCCCTTCTATTTGAATATGGAATTCGACCATATTGTGGTCACTTGTTCCAAACGAGTCCCTAACTATGACATTTTTAATTAATCCTGCTTCATTACACAGGACCAGATCCAAGATTGCCTCCCCCCTTGTCGGTTCTGTGACATACTGTTCTAGGAACCCGTCTCTAATACTTTCTATAAACTCTTCCTCTAGTCTACCCTGCCCAGTTTGGTTTGCCCAATTAATATGAAAATTGAAGTCCCCCATGATTACAGCAGTTCCCTTTTTACATGCGTCAACTATTTGCAGATTTATGTTCTGACTAACAGCGTCACAGCTATTTGGAGGTCTATAAATTACACCCACTAGTGTTTTTTTCCCCTTATTATTCTCTATCTGTACCCAAGCTGTTTCACTATCCTGATCCTTCAATGCAATATCCTTCCTCTCTATTGCCGTTATTCCCTCCCTTATTAAAAGGGCCACCCCTCCTCCCTTTCTTTCCTGTCTATCTTTCCTAATTGTCGAGTACCCCTCTATATTTAACTCCCAGTCCTGATCCCCTTGCAGCCATGTCTCCGTAATGGCCACGATATCATAACTATATATACTTAATTGCACCGTTAATTCATTTATCTTATTACGAATACTCCGTGCATTTAGATAAAGCACTTTCAGATGATTTTTACTACCCTTCCTTTCCGTTTTTGCCCCTTTTACATCTAAAGCTTTATCTTCACACATTCTGTCTCCTGTCACATTTTGACTTTCCGCTTCCCCACTGATACCCTGCTCTATTTCCTCTACCCCTGCCGTTATTACCCCCCTTGATACCTCCCCCCCCCGCTACTTAGTTTAAAGACCTCTCTACTGCCCTAGTTATATGATTTGCCAGGACCCCAGTCCCAGCACCGTTCAGGTGAAGTCCGTCCTTACAGAACAGATCCCCCGTCCCAGTACTGGTGCCAGTGGCCCAAGAAACCAAACCCATTATTCCCACACCAGTCTTTGAGCCACGCATTTAGCTTCTTAATTTTACGTATCCTCGCCGATTTGGCCCGTGGCTCAGGTAGCAATCCAGAGATCAGTACCCTCGAGGTTCTGCTTTTTAATTTATTCCCTAACTGCTCAAACTCCTTCAGCAGATCCTCCTTCCTCGTCCTTCCTATGTCATTGGTCCCCACATGGACCACGACCACTGGATCCTCCCCCTCCCACTGCAAATTTCTCTCCAGCATCGCAGAGATATCCTTAACCCTAGCACCGGGTAGGCAACACAGCCTTCGGGACATGTTCTGCTGGCCGCAGAGAACCCTATCTACCCCCCGAATAATACTATCCCCTATCACTACGGCATTTCTTCTAACTCCCCCCTCTTGAATGGCCTCCTGATCCACGGTGCTGCAGCCAGGTTGCTCATCCCTCCCACAGCCCCTGATCCCGTCCTTACATTGAGTAAGAGCCTCGGTCATGCTCGTCAGGGACAAGGGCTGTGGCTCCTGCCGCATCTCCTCCTGGTTCCCCCTACCTGCCTCGCTTATGGCCACACCTTCCTTTCCTTGCTCACTGCCTACTGAATTAGTTAAACTGGTCGGTGTGACCATCCCCTGGCACAAAACATCCAGGTAATACTCCCCCTCCCTGATGTACCGCAGCGTATGAAGTTGGGTCTCCAGCTCATCAATGCGGAGCTGGAGTTCCTCTAGCCTCAAACACTTACTGCAGCTGTAGGGATCTTCTACATCAATGGTGTCGACAAATTCCCACATCTCGCAGTATTGGCACATCTCCTGACCGCCCATCTTATATAAGTAATTAACTGGTCCTATTTAAGAATCCCCTACTGTATTGATAGACCCCTTATTTATATAATCCTACCTCCTATAAATGGGAAAGTACTCACCCCAGCCGTAAATTACCTACTGGTTTGGCTGTCTAGTGGTAATTCCGTCCGCTCTTCCTGTCTGGTCCACTGCTCCCTTGCAGTGCGTGGCAAACCTCTTTGCCTCTCCCAGAATCCTTAGCCTCTCAAGCGTATTGCGTGGTCTCCTCTCCTCAGCCTCCTCTCCGAAGACTCTCGAGCCAAAGACTCACACTTTTCTCACAGGGTACTTCGCTCACTAGGCCGCTCACTCACTGCCGCTCGCAAAGAGCTGTCCTGCTTAAATTGACTGATAAATTGCCTGATTTATGCACTGGGATCAAAGCAAAGCAGAAAGCTTTCAAGGGGTATGTGACGTAAAAGAAAAACACCAAAGCTTCTGTTTCTTCAGATGCTACTCAGATAAAGAACAGCTTGGTATGGCGACTGCTCTGCCCAAGATGTGAACATAGGCCAGTCCATCACTCAAACCAGCCTCTCCCCCTTCCCCAAACAATCCCTCCCTCCCATCCCCACCTACCCACTCATCTATACTTCAGGGGTGGTAAGTAATTGAATAAACAAAGGCCGTGTGAGGTGTCTTGGACATAGGTTTGAGAGGGATTGGACGGGGGGGGGGGGGGGGGGGGGGGGGGTGGTGATAGGATGGAGTTGAGGTATGTGGAAATTAATTCAGTGAGACATGAACAAGCAGAAAAAATGGGACTGCCAGGGCAGTTCTGTTTGTGGATTTTTGGGAGTAGATAAAATCGAGTTGTGAGGGGCTGGGGAACGATAAGGTTGGAGGCTTTTTGAGGGCAAGTCATTGAAGAAGGATCTTGTGACAAAACATCACCCATTCCTTCTCTCCAGAGATGCTGCCTGGCCCGCTGAGTTATTCCAGCGTTTTGTGTCTGCCATCTACACTTCAGGTTGCCTTGCAAAAGCAGCCAACACAATCAAGGGCCGCGCATACACTGCTCATTATCTCCTCTCTCATTGGGCCAAAGACACAAAATCTTGAAAGCACATACGAGGACATTCCAGAACGGCTTCTTCCCTGCTGTTTTCACTCTTGAACGGACCTCTGGTATGTTTGTAATGAATCCCAGTCTTTCAATTTGTCTCATTTAACACCAGATATTGCACAGTTTATTTTCTCTTTTGCGCTACTTGCTGTAATCATATATGGTAGAATTTGTCTGGATGGAACGTAAAACAACGTTTTTCACTAAATTTCGGTGACAATAATAAGAAACTAAATCAAACTTAACGGCACATTATGTTTTGGAAGGAACTGTAGATGCTGGTTTATAGAACCTTCTCTGAACTTTTTCATACTTCTAGTTTCCCTCTCCCAACTCTCAGTGAGAGGAAGGGTTTCGACCCGAAACATCACCTATTCCTTTTCTCAAGAGATGTTGCCTGACCCGCTGTTACTCCAGCTTTTTGTGTCTATCTTCAGCATATTATGTTGCTGAATTATAATTCTCTCTGAGAAGCGCAGCCAAATATTACTTCAGGATTTTATATTGCCACGTTATAAGGTATATTTCCTATCTAAACGATAAAGCATCAACATTGTGCAGATTGCTTTGGTTCCAAGATTGTGTCCAAAAGCTCAATCTGAGATTAAAGAAGAGTTGACCATCAGAAAACAAAGTGGGAAAGAAGGCTTCACTTTTCATCCTGCACTTGGATCTCTACCTACAATCCTCAGCATATTTAACCATTTTCCCTCATTACTTTACTTCCCACACTCTACACAATTCAATGCATCGATAAGCTCTCTTGATCAACATACCTTCTCACTTCAAAAAAGTTTATAAAACTGAAATCCATCTGCATGAAGCGCAAGTTCCTGGTTAACCTGGATATTTTTATTTTAATCTTTTAACTTGATTTCCCAATTAAAAAAACTATTTGCGTCTTCAATAATGATATGATCAAATTACGATAGCAATTTATGCACTTTAACTGCTGAGATTCCTTCTGTAATTTAAATAGTTCTTGTGCTACTTAATTACACGTTTAAAAAAGTAAAGTGAATTTTAAGACTATGAAGTTAAAATAATTCTGAGTGTAGGAAGAAAGATAAACATGGGAATTTGAATACAAGTACATGGATTCTATTTACATAATGCAAGTCATGTGGTTATTCCTCACTGAATTATCAAATCATAAATAATCCATCAGAATGACAATAAAAATCAGTCTGATAAAATTAACTATAACAAAGTCCATTCCAAAATAGCATAGAGAAGGGGTAAAAAGGGGGTGGGGGGGCAAGTGTTGGCATTCATACCGTTGGGTTGTAAGCTGGCCAAGCAGAAAATGAGGTGATTCCTCCAATTTGCTTGAGGCCTAACTCTGGCAATGGAGGTGACCCAGGACAGAAATATCTGTATTGGAATGGGAAGGGGAGATAAAATGATTAGCAACCAGGATTCAGTAGGCCTGGATGGACCGAGCAGCAAGTGTTCAGTGATACGGTTGCCTTGTTTATACTTGGTCTCTTTGATATAAAGGCTATATCAGGAGCACAGAATGCAGTATGTGAGGTGAGGCACATGTGAACCTCTGTCTTGCGTGGAAGGGTGCTGGGGGTCCCTGGACGGATGTGTGGGAGGAGATGTAGGAACAAAAAATCAGTTTTTCTCTCAATATTTTCCCTTAATGCAAATAAGTTAGTAATTCTAATTGAAGTTTAATCTTACATTTGTGGTGCTAGTTACTGCATTGAGGAGTGAACAATGAACATTAATATCAGTGGACCTGCTGAAGCAAAAACCATATAGCCCATTCACCATGTCTTCCAGACATCCTCACAGAGAACAAAAATCACCTGACGAACAATGCAGCTCAAACATAAAATAAAACACACTATTATTATTTTAAGTAACATTATACAGAAGAAAAAGACTGATTAGTTAATGTTTGATTCTAAAAGGGTTTTGATGACAGAAACCTTATTTTATGGTACTCTTGCTATAATTTACAGTGCATTCAGAAAGTATTCAGACCCCTTCACTTTTTCCACATTTTGTTATGTCACACCCTTATTTTATAATGGATTAAATTATTTTTTTTAAATCATCAATCTACACACAATACCCCAGCATGAAGAAGTGAAAACAGGTATTTAGAAATTTTTGCAGGTAATTACAAAGAAATAACTGAAATATCACATTTACATAAGTATTCAGACCCTTTGCTATGACACTCAAAATTGAGCTCAGTTTCATCCTGTTTCCATTGATTATCCTTGAGATGTTTCTACAACTTGATTGTGGAGTCCACCAGTGGTAAATTAAATTGATTGGACATAATTTGGAAAGGCACACACTTGTCTATACTAGGGCCCACAGTTGGCAATGCATGACAGAGCAAAAAACAGCCAAAAAGACGAAGGAATTGTCCGCAGACCTCCGAGACAGGATTGTGGCGAGACACAAATCTGGGGAAGGGTATAAAACAATTTCTGCAGCATTGCAGGTCCTGAAGAGCACAGTGGCCTCCGTCATTCTTAAATGGAAGGCCTTAAGAACCACCAGGACTCTTCATAGAGCTGGCCGCCCGGCCAAACTGAGCAATCAGGGGAGAAGGGCCTTGGTCAGGGAGGTGACCAAGAACCTGATGGCACTCCTGCAGCACTCCACCAATCAGGCCTTTATGGTAGAGTGGCCAGACAGAGGCCACTCCTCAGTAAAAGGCACATGACAGCCCGCTTGGAGTTTGCCAAAAGGCATGAGAAACAAGATTCTCTGGTCTGATAAAACCAAGATTTAACTCTTTGGCCTGAATGCCAAGTGTCACGTCTGGAGGAAACCAGGCACCGCTCATCACCTGGCCAATACCATACCTACGGTGAAGCATGGTGGTGGCAGCATCATGCTTTGGGGATGTTTTTCAGTGGAAGGAACTGGGAGACTAGTCAGGATCGAGGGAAAGATGAATGGAGCAAAGTACAGAGAGATCCTTGATGAAAACCTGCTCCAAAGCGTTCTGGACCTCAAACAGGGGCGGAGGTTTACCTACCATCAGGACAACAACCCTAAGCACACAGCCAAGACAATGCAGGAGTGGCTTTGTGACAAGTCTGTGAATGTCCTTGAGTGGCCCAACCAGAGCCCAATCAAACATCTCTGGAAGGACCTGAAAATAGCTGTGCATCAATGCTCCCCATCCAACCTGACAGAGCTTGAGGATCTGCAGAGAAGAATGGGAGAAATTACTCAAATACAGGTGTGCCAAACTTGTAGCGTCATACCCAAGAAGACTTGAGGCTGTAATCGCTGCCAAAGGTGCCTCAACAAAGTACTGAGTAAAGGGTCTGAATACTTATGTAAATGTGATATTTCAGTTATTTCTTTTTAATTACTTTGCAAAAATTTCTAAACCTGTTTTCACTTTTCTATTATGGAGTAGTGTGTGTAGATTAATGATTTAATTTTTTTTTAGAAAATCCATTTTAGAATAAGGCTGTAACATAACAAAATGTGGAAAAAGTGAAGGGGTCTGAATACTTTCTGAATGCACTGTATAGACAATAGAGAAAGACACATCATCAACACAGTACTAATAATTGGCAGCAGCCCGCTTATTAGTTCTTGCCCCAGATCAAACACAAATTAAATTTAAAGATTAAAGTAAAGCAGTCATTTCTAATTTTCAGTGATACTTTCATCTTTAGAACAATATAAACCCCTCTGATTAGATGGTCCTATAAATAAGACAACTATGTGTAAAATAACTACCCAATGAAACAACCAGGATAGGCAGACTGTGAAGCACTGAAATAAAGCAATCAAATCCAGGCAGATACTGAGGTACTATTGTATTCTGAACATAAATTCTGTTAGCATCTGTGAATTTATTTAATCATCTCCACTGGCCTCTTCCCCTAACCTTGCCAATCTCTCAGAAATTCTTATTGCCATCAACGGTAAATCCAATTTTAAACTGGATAAGTGCATGAAACAAAAAGAGAATAAAGGATAAGGACTTGCACAGATTTTAATTACAATTTGAACGTGTTATATTATGAATTTCATCTCAGTTTTGAAATGGGATAAAATATAAACAAAAACAAATGGAACAAAATAATCTCAAAACAAGTTGATAATATGTTGGAGATCTGAAATAGAATAAAAAACACAATTCTATAGATCTAGCGCAAAGAAAAACTAAATTCAATAAAAAGTGCTGGAAATTTATTGCAAGACAGGTAGCACCTACAGAGAGGGAAATAGAGTTACTGCTACAAATCGATGTGCTTTCTTCATGACTGGTGAAAACTTGAAAATAGGGTTATTGTTGAAACGATTACTTTATTATTCTCTTCACGGAATCACATAGCCGGACCTACTAAACAGTTCCAGCAATGTCTGTTTTTATTTCAGATTTGCACCATCTGCAGGTTTTATTGGTTTGAGACTAATTAATGTTTTGGCCATGGATGCCTGACATAGCCCCACTGCAGTAAATGTCAATGACTCTTACAAATAAATAGTCAGAAGCAATATAAAAACATGGGTAATGTCAAAACAGTATTAGAGTTAAAGAAAGTGAAATCAGAACAGGAATAAAAAAACAATTGAAGCAGCATCTTCAATCAGGTTCCACAATGTAATTACACCATCATAAAGATCAAATGTGACTTAAGGACATTGCAAAGTGCTTTACAACCATGAAGTAATTTAAAAGTGCATTCCAATGGCATAGTGCAGAACAGAATTGTACTGTGTTCTAAAATGCCAACAACAAGACTATTGGTACTATCCTACTTGAAAGAGTGTGGAGTTAACAGGTTGTTTATGGTGAAAAGTTTCACAAAGCGGTAACGCGGCTACATTGAAATCATACAAAGTTTACTGATCTTAAAATTGTTATGGTGGAGGAGAGAATTAGAAAAATTAGGTGGATAATGCAAAGGAAAGTAGTGGTGCCATGAACAAACCCTTATCACTCTGTGTTACTTTTGGACAAGTTTGGAAATCCTGTTACAGGATTAACGTTGTTTTACGATTAACGATTAAATGTTGCAGGATTAATGATCATGGTCAATCCATGGTTTAGAGAGCTGTGAGAAGTAGTCTGATAGTTGAGGAGAAAGTGGATACTTCCATCCTAATCTTTTTCTACACTAATCATTAACCTGGCTGACTTGTAATGACCTAATCTTTTCCTTTTATAAACAAACATTAGCATCCTCTGGACTTCCAACAAAAGATTCTTAAGGGCCGGTCCCACTATGGTGCCCTTATTGGTACGTTTAGGAGAGTCTGTGCTCGCCACAAGCTCGCAGCATGGTCGACACATGGTCGTAGGTGATCTCTGGTAATTCTCCTTCATGGTCGAGAGGAGTTTCTGCATAGTGGTTACTACTCGCGGCCTCAGTTTGGTCGCGGAAAATGTTTCAACATATTGAAAATTTTTCTGCGAGCAAAAATTGGTCGGCATGGAGAAAATCGATAGTTTTGAAGCCGTAGTGCAGTGGTGGTGGGGTCGCCATGTCATTGTAGGTAGTCGAGGTAGCCGTAGGTAATCTCTTTTGCTGACCAGGCATTTTAATTGGCTCATTGGGGAAAAAAAACGTAAGCACGAGTTTTCAGAGCCAAGGAAAATGTTAAATGCCCGCTAAACTTCGCAGCTGTGTATTTTTGTGGCTTTCATTAAAAGTTCTTAAAAGTGTCTCCACTCCTTCTCGTCCTTCTCCTCTCCCCCCACTCTTTTAAAGGACTTACCCTACACTATGCTAGCCATCTTTACCCTTCCTGTTCATCGCGGCAGTTTGCTGAAAAGTGCTGGCACCTCCCTAGCTGATGACCTGAACTCCTTTTACGCTCGTTTCGAGAGAGGCAACACCACTCCAGGTCTGCCGAATATCGACAATACCGCCAGCGGGCTGGCTACCAAAGCTGAAGGGAGGAATGTGCACACATTCTCGCTGTCCGAGCACGACGTGAGGAGGGCTCTGACACGGGTGAACACGAGAAAAGCTGCAGGCCCCGATGGCATCTCGGGGCAAGTACTCAAGTCCTGTGCTACGCAGCAAGCTCCAGTGCTCACTACATTATTCAACCTCTCCCTGGACAAGTCCGTAGTCCCTGCCTGCTTCAAAAAATCCATCATTGTACCGGTACCAAAAAATGCCTCCCCAGCCTGTCTGAATGACTACCGTCCAGTGGCCCTTACCTCGGTAGTCATGAAATCCTTTGAGAGGCTGGTGAAGAAACACATCTGCGCCTTCCTCCCTCGGAACATAGACCCGTTGCAGTTGGCATACCGTCCGAACAGATCCACGGACGATGCGGTCTCCCAGGTCTTGCACACCGCTCTCTCCCATCTGGACAGCCAGAAGGGGGGCTACGTGAGGATGCTGTTCATAGACTACAGTTCAGCCTTCAACACGATAGTCCCCACCAGACTGGCCGGGAAGCTAATGGAATTGGGGCTCAACACCTCCCTGTGTGCCTGGGTCCTGGACTTTCTCACCGCCAGGCCCCAGGTAGTCAAGATGGGAGGGAATACATCGAAGTCCCTCACCCTGAGCACAGGATCGCCCCAGGGTTGCGGCCTCAGCCCCCTATTGTACTCCCTGTACACACATGACTGTGTGGCTAGGTTCAGCTCCAACTCATTAATTAAGTTTGCTGATGACACTGTGGTGGTTGGCCTGATCTCAGACAATGACGAGAAGGCCTACCGGGAGGAGGTGGCTGGTCTAGCACTCTGGTGCCAGGATAACAGCCTCCTCTTGAACATCAAAAAACCGAAGGAGCTGATCATGGACTTTAGGAGGGCACATCATCCAAGGACGTACACTCCATTGAGGATAAATGGGGATCCTGTGGATAGGGTGAACTGTTTTAAATATCTGGGAGTCCACATCTCCGAGGATGTGACATGGGCATCACACGCCTCAGCACTCGTGAGTAAGGCAAGGCAGCGCCTTTACCACCTCAGGCAATTGAGGATATTCAGAGTGTCTCCGAGGATCCTCCAGTGCTTTTACGCAGCGGCGGTGGAAGCATCTTGCCCGGGAACATTACCATCTGGTTTGGGAATTGCTCTGCCAAGGACAAGAAGGCTCTGCAGAGAGTAGTGCGTTCGGCTGAACGCACTATGGGAACTTCACTTGCCCCCCTGCAGGAACTATACATCAGGAGGTGCAACTCCAGAGCCAACAATATCATGAGAGACCCCTTCCACCCCTGCAATGGACTGTTCCAGCTGCTACGGTCAGGCAAACACCTCCGTTGCCATGCGGTGAGAACGGAGAGCTTGAGAGGAGTTTCTTCCCAGAGGCCATTCGGACTGTAAACGCCTATCTCACCAGGGACTAACTCTACTGAACGTTTTTCCTTCCATTATTTATTATGTAAAAGAATACGTGTGTTATGATTGTGTTTATAGTTTGTTTGGTTGTTTGGTTGTTTGTCTTTTGCACAAAAGTCCGCGAGCATTGCCACTTTCATTTCACTGCACATCTCGTATGTGTATGTAACAAATACACGACTTGACCTAAGTGGGACAGGCCCTTTAACCATGGAATAATGGAAAATGATTAGCTGAGACATTTGCTATTTTTCTTCCTGTTCATCTTAACAAGAAATGCGTTATCTGTAATACATTTCAGAGAAATACTTTATCAGGGCCTGACAATTTATCTATTTTAAGATATGCTGATATTTTTTAAAATTTACCCCCTACATTTAATTTGTACAAGATTTTACCAATCTCTTCCTTAATCTGGACTGTATTGTCCTCTTTTGTGAGGCTCTCCAGCCCCTACATTCATGTTAATATTTTGGTTTCTAATTGGCTTCATTTTATTTTTAAACTTTTCCTTTTTAATATACTTAATATATCTTCGGATTTTGCCTAATATCACATCATTTTTTCTGGTGCTCTTCTTATTTTCAAAATTCCTATTTAATTTTACCGCTGCATCTTCTATGCATTTTCTGTAGCATTGAAACATAGAAATTAGGCGCAGGAGTAGGCCATTCGGCCCTTCGATCCTGCACCGCCATTCAATATGATCATGGCTGTTCATCCAACTCAGTATCCCGTACCTGCCTTCTCTCCATACCCCCTGATCCCCTTAGCCACAAGGGCCACATCTAACTCCTTCTTAAATATAGCCAATGAACTGGCCTCAACTATCCTCTGTGGCAGAGAGTTCCAGAGATTCACCACTCTCTGTGTGAAAAAAGTTTTTCTCATCTCGGTTTTAAAGGATTTCTCCCTTATCCTTAAGCTGTGACCCCTTGTCCTGGACTTCCCCAACATCGGGAGCAATCTTCCTGCATCTTGCCTGTCCAACCCCTTAAGAATTTTGTAAGTTTCGATAAGATCCCCTCTCAATCTCCTAAATTCTAGAGAGTATAAACCAAGTCTATCCAGTCTTTCTTCATAAGACAGTCCTGACATCCCAGGAATCAGTCTGGTGAACCTTCTCTGCACTCCCTCTACGGCAATAATGTCCTTCCTCAGATTTGGAGACCAAAACTGTACGCAATACTCCAGGTGTGGTCTCACCAAGACCCTGTACAACTGCAGTAGAACCTCCCTGCTCCTATACTCAAATCCTTTTGCTATGAAAGCTAACATACCATTCGCTTTCTTCACTGCCTGCTGCACCTGCGTTCCTACTTTCAATGACTGGTGTACCATGACACCCAGGTCTCGCTGCATCTCCCCTTTTCCTAATCGGCCACCATTTAGATAATAGTCTGCTTTCCTGTTTTTGCCACCAAAATGGATAACCTCACATTTATCCACATTATACTGCATCTGTCAAACATTTGCCCACTCACCCAGCCTGTCCAAGTCACCTTGCAGTCTCCTAGCATCCTCCTCACAGCTAACACTGCCCCCCAGCTTAGTGTCATCCGCAAACTTGGAGATATTGCCTTCAATTCCCTCATCCAGATCATTAATATATATTGTAAATAGCTGGGGTCCCAGCACTGAGCCTTGCGGTACCCCACTAGTCACTGCCCGCCATTGTGAAAAGGACCCGTTTACTCCTACTCTTTGCTTCCTGTTTGCCAGCCAGTTCTCTATCCACATCAATACTGAACCTCCAATGCCGTGTGCTTTAAGTTTGTATACTAATCTCTTATGTGGGACCTTGTCGAAAGCCTTCTGGAAGTCCAGATAGACCACATCCACTGGTTCTCCCCTATCCACGCTACTAGTTACATCCTCAAAAAATTCTATAAGATTCGTCAGACATGATTTACCTTTCGTAAATCCATGCTGACTTTGTCCAATGATTTCACCACTTTCCAAATGTGCTGCTATCCCATCTTTAATAACTGACTAGCAGTTTCCCCACTACCGACGTTAGACTAACTGGTCTGTAATTCCCCGTTTTCTCTCTCCCTCCCTTCTTAAAAAGTGGGGTTACGTTTACTACCCGCCAATCCTCAGGAACTACTCCAGAATCTAAAGAGTTTTGAAAGATTATTACTAATGCACCCACTATTTCTGGAGCTACTTCCTTAAGTGCTCTGGGATGCAGCCTATCTGGCCCTGGGGATTTATCGGCCTTTAATCCATTCAATTTACCCAACACCACTTCCCAACTAACCTGGATTTCACGCAATTCCTCCTAATCCTTTGACCCGTGGTCCCCTGGTATTTCCGGCAGATTATTTATGTCTTCCTTAGTGAAGACGGAACCAAAGTAGTTTTTCAATTGGTCCGCCATATGCTTGTTCCCCATGATCCACTCACCTGTTTCTGACTGCAAGGGACCTACATTTGTTTTAACTAATCTCTTTCCTTTCACATATCTATAAAAACTTTTGCAGTCAGTTTTTATGTTCCCTGCCAGTTTTCTTTCATAATCTATTTTCCCTTTCCTAATTAAGCCCTTTGTCCTCCTCTGCTGGTCTCTGAATTTCTCCCAGTCCTCCGGTATGCTGCTTTTTCTGGCTAAATTTGTACGCATCATCCTTCGCTTTGATACTATCCCTGATTTCCCTTGTTATCCATGGATGTACTACCTTCCCTGATTTATTCTTTTGCCAAACTGGGATGAACAATTTTTGTAGTTCATCCATGCAGTCTTTAAATGTCTTCCATTGCATATCCACCGTCAACCCTTTTAGAATTAATTGCCAGTCAATCTTGGCCAATTCACGTCTCATACCCTCAAAGTTACCTTTCTTTAAGTTCAGAACCATTGTTTCTGAATTAACAATGTCACTCTCCATCCTAATGAAGAACTCAACCATATTATGGTCACTCTTGCCCAAGGGGGCACGTACAACAAGACTGCTAACTAACCCTTCCTCATTACTCAATACCCAGTCTAAAATAGCCTGCTCTCTCGTTGGTTCCTCTACATGTTGATTTAGATAACTATCCCGCATACAATCCAAGAAATCCTCTTCCTCAGCACCCCTGCCAATTTGATTCACCCAATCTATATGTTTGAAGTGTTTTGCCTTTGTCGCACGCATTTCTAATTTCCTGTTTGATACCATCTCCAACTTCACTGCTACTGTTAGGTGGCCTTTACAAGTCCAGTGTCCTTTAAGTTTTCCTTATCATGCTCACTACTTCCTTTGAAATTCTGGATTTTGGAGTCACGTCCAATTTGCTCTGAATCCTCACTATCCATTACATTGTTCTAATACCAATTCTCCAATTCATTGTTAGTCATCATATGTCTTTCTGGTCAACCTGACATTTCTCCCCACTGTGAATTTCATACTAATGTATCTTTAATTTTGTCTCTAATTTCACTAAATCTAACTGGATAAATCTAGTTTGGTTAAAATCTTGGCAAAATGCTTTGCCACTGACACCTCTTCTAGTTGTCCAGCTACATTTCTTCAAAATATCCAGAACTGTTCTTTCTTTTGCTGGATTTCCTACACACAAGTTTGAAATATTTCATAAATAGGTATTTATCCTTCTATTTATATCTATTCATTTGGGGCTGATAGTAAACTTGAATAGATGTTGTTAAAACTCATACATTTTCATTTCAAAACAAAAAATTGGTCAGAAAACTGAAATTTGGCATGACGTGGATCATTGCAAAGAGAATGATATTGGAGATGTTACAGTGTGAAAATGTTACACATATGATTTAATCTAGCTATGAGCAACAAAAATGTAACCAAAAAAAGTGAATATAAACGTCTTCCAAGCACGGATAACACAATTGTTTAGATTTGTACCAAGTAGAATGTGATAATTAATCTAAAAGCATTAATAGGCATCAAAAAGACAATTTGATATTCTAATGCAATACAGGTGCACAACCTTTTATCCGAAATTCCAAATAACGAAAAGCTCTGAATAGCGGACATTTTTTCGGTCCTTGAAGAAAGGTCCTTGAAGACGTTCACCGAGGGCGGCCCGCAGAGGTGACAGCGGAACCTCCGGTCGGTCCTCGAAGTAAGGGGAACTAAATCCCCATTCATAAAAGAGAAGGCGAGGGTATATTGCGCGGGAGGGTTAATAATTGACAATCTGCTGCTGCCTGCCCGTTGAGTTAAAAAGTTCCCACGTTAGACTCACGATACACAGTGTATCGTGAGTCTTGCGTGGGAACTTTTTAACTCAGCGGGCAGGCAGCAGCAGATTGTCGCTCCCTTCAGTTTCACCCCACCTACACCCCTCTGCTTCCCGACCATGTGTGTGACCCCCTTCCCTCCCCTCTCCAGCTCCCCGCCCATTGCACCGGCGCGGGGGCTTTGAACTGTCTTCATGTCGGCGATGCCAGCAGGTCAGTGCCAGTCACCAGAGCCTTCGGGACCAACGGGACACCGACCACCAGGCCCACTGCAAGCACGGAGATCCCAGAGACCCACAGCCAGCAGCAGCCCAGCCCTGTTCCAACTCCAGAGGAACACGCTCCCCATAGGGACAGAAGCTGATGGTGTGCATGGTACGTCTTGTTCTTGGGGTTGCAGATGAGGGGGCGCAGCTCGGGCTGTGACGTCTCCGGCCACCCCCCTGTACAGGAGCTGAGACTGTGAACTGTACCACCCTTGCAGGTGAGCAGGAGAGTGGGGTTGTTTGCAGTTGCAGAGGGAGGGGGAAAGGGCGGTACAGTTCCCAGTCTCAGCTCCTGTCCAGGGGGGTGGCCGTAGACGTCAGGACCAACGGGACACCGACTGCAAGCACGGAGATCCCAGAGACTCACAGCCAGCGGCAACTCTAGTCCAGCCCCGCTCCAACTCCAGAAGAACCAGGGTTGCGTATGAGGGGGCACAGCTCGGGCTGTGGGCAAACTGCCACTTGTCGCTGTAGCAGCCCATCAGGGAGCGGGTTCCTGTTGGTCGTGACGTCTCCGGCCACCTCCCTGGACAGGAGCTGAGAGACGTCAGAACCACCAGAAGCCGCTCCCCGATGGGCCGCTACGGCGACAAGTGGCAGTTCGCCCACAGCCCGAGCTGCGCCCCCTCATCGGGACACCGACCCCCAGGCCCACTGCAAGCACGGAGATCCCAGATCAGCAACTCCAGCCCAGCCCCGCTCCAACTCCAGAGGAACACGCTCCCCGCAGGGGCAGAAGCTGATGGTGTGCAAGGTACGTCTTGTTCTTGGGGTGGCGCAGCTCGGGCTGTGGGCGAACTGCCACTTGTCGCCATAGCGGCCCATCGGGGAGTGGATTCCTCTGGAGTTGGAGGGACAGGGAGACACAGCGGTTTTTGAGAATGGTGGGCAATCACTTCCAAAGTTCTGCCCACAGTCAGTACACCTCTCCAACACTTGTCTCCCACACTAAGATCATTTCGCAGAGAATGATCCCAACCTAACCCTCCCTATTCTCTCCTATTCTGCAAGAAAAAGCTACATTGAAGACTCAAACTCGAGTAACTGCCGGTATCGAGGCGCAAACTCGTGACCTTGCGGATATGAGCCGAGCACTCTACCACTGAGCCAGCCGTTAAAATCTACACTAAAAATCTTCCATTCCAAAAGCCGAAAAATTCCGAATTACGAAAAGTGTCTGGTCCCAAGGCTTTCGGATAAAAGATTGTGCACCTGTATTAGGATATCGTTAAAAGCATTCATGTTGCTATGCAAATTTATGAGTACAAATGTATTATAATCTTAAAACTCCACCAGTCTAGCGACTATGTAATTTGTACTAAGATTTCAGATTTGAACAAAGAAATATTCTGGTGATTGAATATTATCACTTGCTGGTAAATTTACCATGGTCATACTTAGAATGATAGAACAATTATCTTTCAAATAATGTTGGTCGATACTAGATTTTTCAGCCAATTATGATTATAGATTCTGCATTTTCTAGATGTCAAAATGAAACATTTACTTAAGTTGGATGTACCTCATAGGTGGTGAATGGAACAGAGATGATAACTTACATCACATCTTGAGAAGCTCCATGTGAGACGAGCAGCTTAACAACATTCACATGTCCATTCTTTACTGCATCATGTAAGGGAGAATCATTTTCATATCCTGGTGTGTTCACAAGAACACCAAACTGCAGTAACAGCTGTACAACCTTCATGTGCCCATGGTTACAGGCTTCATGCTATAAAAACACAAATATTAATGACTTAAGGAGGAACTACACAAAAATCATAATGTCAACAACTTGTCAATCAAAAAATATTTAGAAGTTCAGAATGTCATACATACATGAAGGAAACAGGCCCTTGAGCCAAAGACAAAAGCAAGTTTGCCAAAAGCACACTGCCAATTAACACATTTCAAATTTCTAGTGGATAAACAAATTGCCTTGAATAAAGTAATATTTAAAGAATATTTTTTTAAATCAACTATCAGACTTTATCTTACATTAAATGTTGTACCCATTATCCTTAATCTGTTTACTGTGGACAGCTTGATTGTAGAGTGTTTTCTTTGACATTATAGCACACAAACAAAAGCTTTTCACTGTAGCTCAGTACATGGGGCAATAACAAACTTAACTAAACTATGCATGAATTTTCTCAAATGATCTGACACTGATTGGTCTCATAATAATTATTGTCCCAAGTGAGAATTTCACCGAGATCAACATGAAGATCGGATAAGAGAAGCTTGCCCAGAGGCAAGAGTGAATAGATTCTATGCTTTCCAGAGATTTTTTTAAATATAAAAATGAGTCTTAACAAGGCAGATCTGCAAGATGTTTTCCAATGGTTAGGAAACTGAAAATAAAGTCAACTTTTTGGTACAAGTTGTTCTCTCACTTACAATGGGTTCCTTCACAAAAATCAATAACATTTTCAGAAAGTGATCCAATTTTGAATTTGGCACTGGGAAACAAAGAAACCATCTGAATGTACTCCATCCCTCCAGCTCCTGATCCATTGTCAATCTCACTCAACTTTTAATACAATAATGATCATTACATTGATTTTAAACACTAACATTGTTTCACCCCGTCTAGAATACTGATTGACGTCGAATATTTTCAGCACTTTGTTCTTTTTTGCTTAAGAAGCAAAATATTAAATGGTGTTCCTCCAATTTGCATTTAGCCTCATTTGGACAATGGAGGAGGCCCAGGACAGAAAGGTCAGTGTGAGAATGGGAAGGGGAATTAAAATGTTTATCAACCAGGAGATCAGGTAGGTGCAGGAGGACTGAGCGAAGGTATTCAGCGAAACGGTCAGAGTGAGGCTAAACGTAAATTGGAGGTACAGCACCTCATATTTCGCTTGGGCAGCTTACAACCCAGTGGTACGAATATTGATTTCTCTAACTTCAAGTAACCCATGCATTCCCTCTCCCTCCATCCCTCTCCCACCCAAGTCGTACCAACTTCTCGTTTTCACCCAGCAAATACATAACAATGGCCTGGTTTATTTATCATCGTTACTTTTTTGCATATCTTTCATTCATTGTTGTATATCTTTCTACATCACCGTCTATATCTCCCATTTCCATTTCCCATGACTTACAATCTAAAGAAGGGTCTCAACCCGAAATGTCACCCATCCTTTTCTCCAGAGATGCTGTATGTCCTGCTGAGTTACTCCAGCATTGTGTCTATCTTCGGTTTAAACCACCATCTGCAGTTCGTTCCTACACACTTCTAGACGTAATACCCTGACTGATAAAGACCAATGTACCAAAAGCTTTCTTGATCTACCTGTGATGCCACTTTCAAGGAACTATATAACTGTACTCCTTGATCCATCTGCTTTACAACATTCCCCAGGGCCCTGGCATTCAGTGAAGGTCCTGCCCTTGGCTTGACATCCTAAAATGCAACACCTCACTCTTATCTGCATTGAACTCGATTAATTATTCCTCAACCAACTTGCCCAACTTATCATGATCCTACTATAATTTTTGATAACCATCTTACTATCCACAATCGTAGAAAACATTTTTGTGGAAACTGTTTTCTGTAAATGCAAAAAGCCTGACGAGATAGGAAATGTTAAACAAGGGAACAGAAAATGTTGTAAATACTCAGCTAGTCAGATAGCACCCATGACAAGAGAAACACCATTACTATTTCAGCTCAACAACCTTTCTTCAATCTAAAATGTTAACTCTAAATTCACAGCTGCTATGTAACCTGCTGATTATTTCCATCTTTTCTTTCTGAAGCTTTCTGTTAGGTATTCCAATCCAAGGAAATATGTAGGCATTGCTAGTTTTATCTATCTAAATTATTTCTCCTTATCATCTAACAAATAGAAATCAGACAATGCTATGGCTTCTGTTGCAAAATGTGCATATCTCCTAGACCAAACTAACTCACAACAATACATGTGGGCATAAATTTTGATCATACTTTGATGTACAGAGGGATGCTGCGGTTCCAAGTCCATAACTCCCTGAAAGTGGCAACACAAGTAGAGTGGTAAAGACGGCATATGGTACGCTTTCCTTCATTGTTTGGCGCATTATTAGCCGGGGAGAGGTTGGACAGACCTGGATTGTTTTCTCTGAAACTCCAGAGGATGTGGGAGACCTGATAGAAGTATATAAGATTATGAGAGACAGATGGATAGCCAGTCAAAACCATTTTCTCAGGATGGAAATATCACCTGCTAGAGGGCATAGCTTTAAGATGAAAGGGACAACGTTTAAAGGAGATGTGCGGGGCGAGATTTCTGTTTTACACTGTGGGCTAGGAACGTACTGCCACGAGTGGTGATTGAGGCAGATATTATAGTGACATTTAATAGACTTTTGGATAGGCACATGGATATACAGGAAATTAAGTGACATGGATTATGTGCAGGTAGATAAGAGTTGGGAAGAGGAGCGCAGCGTTAGAGTTGCTGCTTTACAGTGCCAGAGATCCGGGTTTGATCCTGACTATGGGTGCTGTCTCTACATAGATTGCTCGTTTTGCCTGCGACCGTGTGGGTTTTCTCCGGGTGCTCTGGTTTCCTCCCACATTCCAAAGACGTGCAGGTTTATAGGTTAATTAGCTTCTGTAAATTGTCCTTGGGATAGGATAGAACTAGTGTACAGGTGATCACTGGTCAGCATGAACTCAGTGGGCTGAAGGGCCTGTTTCCATGCAGTATCTCTAAGATAAACTGAGTTGGTCTTGGCATCATGTTGGGCATAGACATGTGGGCCGCAAGGCCTGATCTTGTGCTGTACGGTTCTATGTTCTACTTGAATGGTCATTAAGAAGTAATATATCAATAATCAGTTATTTTAGTCATATTTTCATTTTTAAATCAGATGTAGAAATGTGAATTTACGGCTCCAAAAATTGAGTTCACCAATACATACCAAAGGCGTCCATCCTGCATTGTCCTTGATGTTTGGATTAGCTCCATTCTCCAAGAGCTGCTCAACTGCTGCAATGTCCCCCTGAAAAAAAGCAAAATCACACTCCTTAACATATATTTAATATGCATCTTAAAAAGAGTTTTAAAGCCCACATACTGTAAGGCAATCTATTCAATAATTTACTTGTTTCTCTAAATTATAAACTTCCCATGTCATGATAATCAACATGCATTTTTTACAGAGATCTTCAGCTATTATTATCTGAATGATGCCACAACAATCTTGCTCTCATTGTCGGCAAGACCAAGGATTTGATCATTGACTTTAGAAGGGGAATACTGAGGAATTACAAATCTCTCTTCATCAATGGGTGGCTGTGGAGGAAAATAACAACTTCCTAGGTATGCATATCTCTGCGGATCTATCATGGGCCCAACACATTCATAAAGAAAGTCTATCATAGCCTCTACTACCTTAGAAGATTGAGAAGATTTGGTATGTTGATGAAACTACTCTGGAACATCTCCAGGTGTACAACAGAGAGCTTATTATTTGGTTGCATCACAGCCTGATTCGGCTACTCAAACGTCCAGGAACAAAGACGATTACAGGGTGATAGACAATGTGCGGCCCATCACAAGTATTATCCTTCTCAACATCTAAAGGCATTTACAGGAGTAATGCCTCAAAAAGGCAACAAATATTGTCAAAAACCAACATCACCCTGGCTATGCTCTAATTTCACTCCTACGATTGGGAAGAAGGTATAGTAATCTGAATACCGTGATCAAATGTGTAGGAATAAACTGCAGATGCTGGTTTATGCCGGAAAAGGAATAGGTGACATGTCAGGTAGGAATTCTTCTTCAGACTGCAAGATAGAGGTGGGGTGAGAAACTGGAGCCAAAAAGGCCAGAACAAATCACAGCCAGCAACAGATTACCTCAGGAAAGGTGGAGTCCATAATGGCCCATTGTTGACTGAGGAAGATGTGCTAATGAGAGGGATACAAGGATGAAATGTCACATATTCCTTTTCTACAGAGATGCTGCCTGTTTGCTGAGTTACTCAAGCATTTTTTTATGTCTATTTTCACCATAATGATCACCATAATGACCACCATAATTCACCATAATTTCACTTTCATCCCAACAACCACTTGAACACTATACAACACAAACCTCAACTATGAACTTCTACCGACTTTTGTGTTTTGTTACCTTAGCATTGCGATTATTAATTTAGTGATATATTGTTTATTATATAGTTTCTACGTTTATCATTACATATAACAATGAAACACTCTTGACAATCTCATGTACTCCAATTACACCAGGTAATCAAATTCTCTCATTTTGAAACTAGTTAGGATCATAGTTAAGGGCCTGGCCCACTTACGTGTCCTTGGCACGCAAATTACGCGACCTCTTGGTCGCGTTGAGGCGCACAGGCATTGTATGGCCGCGCGGGGCCGGACCCACTTAGAAACGCGGAGGGGTATGTAGCTGTGCGCGACTTCGCGCGGGGCTCCGAAATTTTTGTAGTAAACAAAATCTTCACGATCCAACGGCCTGTCGTGGAACTGACGGCCAAAATGGGACAGGCCCAAGACCATGGTGCGACGCAACGTCTCACCTTCAACAGCAGCAGAAGCAGGCAAACGATCGCCAAACTCGGCCTGGGGCTCATGGCCGTTGCGGTCCGGTTCCGCCCCCCCACTCCTACTCCCAGAGCGAGGCGAAGAAAATTGAAGATAGACACAAAATGCAGGAGTAACTCAGCCTGAAGAGTCTCAACACAAAACGTCACCCATTGCTTCTCTCCAGAGATGCTGCCGGTCCCGCTGAGTTACTCCAGCTTTGTGTCAATTTTCAAATGACGTCACGTGCTCCAGACGGCTGTGCGTACGCATGTACTCGCACCCGACCCTCGCAGGGTGGTCGCTGCTCAACGCGACCACGAGTTTGCGTAATTTGCATGCCAAAGACACGTAAGTGGGACAGGCCCGTAAAGCTAAAACAGCCATACCATTTGTCCTTGCATTCTCAAAGGTTTATGCACAATCCCAAGTCTCTCTTCCTACACCTGCTAATATTTTTGCCAATCAATACTCAGATTCACATTCACATTCACATTTATTGTCACATGCACCAATTAAGGTACATTGATATTTGAGTTACCATGCAGCTATACAATTAAAAGAACACAACACAATTAAAAAGAACAACAGAACTTATCATAAACATCCACCACAGTGATCACTGTCATGGAAGGCAATAAAATTCAGTCAGTCGTCCTCCTTTTGTTCACCCATGTTTGAGGCCTTGACCCTCCGTAGTCGCCGCTACAGACGGCCCGATGTACAAGCCCTCTTGTCGGGATGATCAAAGCTCCGACGTCGGGACGGATGCAACACCATCAACGGCTTGGAGTGCCTGAATCGGCCACTTTCTTACCCAAGGCCGAGGCTTCTCGATGTTATAGGCCGCAGGGAGGCCAGCGGTCGGAGCTCTTCTCCTGCAATCCCCGGCAAGGGATCCCTGCTCCAGGGGGTAAGTCCGCTCCACGCCTGCTGTTAGAAGCTCCACAGACCACAGCTTCACGATGTTAAAGTCAACAGGCCGGCGGTCGGAGCCTTTCTTCTGGCTCCGCGATGGAAGTCCGCGCCGCGCCTGCTGCTGAAGCTCTGGGCCGGTCTCTGGGAAAAGCCGCACCAATCCAAGTTATTAGGCCGCGAGGGAGGGCGAAAATGCGACTAGGAGAAAAGTCGCATTCTGCCGAGCTAAGTGAATGGAAACGGTTTCCCCCTTCCCCCCCCCCCCCCCCACCCCCACCACACCCCCACATAAAAACATACTAGAGACATTAACACATGCATTTAGACATATCAAAAAAAAAAGTCAAATGACCGACAAACTGCTGGCGAGGCTGCCGCATGCGGCGCCACCCAATCTTTCAACTTTTATTGGTTTACTGTACCTTTATGGAAGCGATGTGTAGTGGAGTTTCACCCTTGTGATTTTTCTTCATCGTGGGAGTAAGAGGAGAGATTGGAGTTGTCGCACAACTTCCGACCAGATTGCTTTTAGGTGTAGATCGTGGTGTGCACGGAGATTTCTGTGTCGCATGTTGGTTTTTTCCATCGTCGCCTCTATTCGAAGAGGTGTTGCAGCTATTGTCTATTGAAGAAATAGCTTGTGTCTCATTAATAGCTTCGCTCAACTCAGATTTAAGTCGTAGTGGAGTTACAGATTGATCTTGTGTGTCTGATCTAGATGGATCACATGTATTCTTACTGCAACTTGGTGATGTTTTAAGGCAAGAACTCTGACCTTTTTTTATCTTTTTTGAGGGGGTTTTAGAGCTAGAATCTGATGATTTTCTTGATCTTTTAGCACTGGCATGTGCTTTGGGTAGAGGAACAAGATGTTCCTCATCGAAGATTTGCGGCAACTGTCCTGGAGAAATAGCCTTGCAACTGGAGGTTGCTGCATTGTTACTTGCTTCAGAAGGATTATCTGCTGTTCGTTTGGTCACAGACTCTACCTTGGAATCAATTATATTGTGAACCGGTGAAATTGTATCTGAATGGTCCAATGCTTCAGCAGTATCATCTGGAACTGCTTGTCTTTGACTGCTACAAACCAATGGTTCACTGGAAAATGAGACTACTCTGTCGTGATCCATATCTCCAGTACTGTCATTCTCTCTCTCTATGTTCATGATTGTTCTTTTTCCAAATCCCCAATCCTTATTAATATCAGTCAATCTTTTCCGACTCCCTCGTTTTGACTTGTCTGAAGTCTTCTTCTTTGGTGAACCATGTGGAGGTGATGGTGATGATATGAATTCAAACACAGAAGGTGGCGTTCCATTAATATCAGAACATGGAGTTATCTTCTGAGGCTTCTTCACAGCATCCAGAACACACTTCAATTTTCTACTGCGTGGACTAAACCACGTTCTGATTTGCCACTTTTTACCAGTTTTGCTTTCAGCTTTCATTTCCGGTGTAGCTGGGTTACTTTTATCAGCTAAAAATCAACAAAAGAACAATGATTAAAAAATGACAAACAAAACTAAAAGTTTGTTTTGGAGACACTTTAATTAAATTTACAGGAATCCCCCCCCCCCCAAGGAGATAGATTAAGCAAAATATCTTCATAATTTCATCCAGTCCTTTGTCTTTTCCTACTTTTGTGATATCCCAGTCATTCCAACTTGAACCACCGTTTCGATTTTATACTTCCAACAGCATTGTTAAAGAAGTCCATTTTTTGGCTACTTGGCGAGCCTGAAGCTCAAAGCCTTTGGTTATTATTTATTTGCAAACCTACAAAGCACAATTATAATTCTCTAAATGAATTTCTATGTCGCAAACATTTTCTAAGCCTTCCTCCCTGCATGCAAAGCTGAAATGGAACTCTTAAATTCACAAAACCAGAATGAGAGAAAGATAAGGATATTCTGCCGGAAAATGTCCTAGCTTAGATCTAATAATTTGCCACACAAATTCTCCCATATGCTGTTTTTCCATTCTGACAACTCAGAAGGCTATTTCAACCTCTCAAGCTGATGTTGGCTCGCAGAGCAATCCCACTGCCATTATTATTTTCCAACATCCCTGCAGCCCCCAAGATTCTGCACCTGAGGGGCAATTTACAGTGACCGATTAATCTACCTTCTACACATCTTTGGGATATTGGCAGAAACTGCAGTACCCAGGGTAAATCCATGGAGTCATAGAGAAAATATACATTAATGCTGTATTGAGCTGTGAGATAGCAACTCTACTTACTGTGACACCCAATACAAATAGCTTTAATGAACAGTTATATTCCTCTACTTCAAAACCAGGCATTCATTTAAGGGTTCAATTTCTTGATTTCTTTTCACTCAACATATGGTCTCAGCCCAATCTATCACAAACACAGCTCTCCCCATCATCACGAGCATCTACACGAGGCACTACAAGCCAGTAGCAACAAGTATTTCAACCAACTGTGCCATGAACGTTTCTCGCCTGAAGTTCCACATGACCAAGATCACAAACAGCTGTCAGATATCTACAACTATCAGATTTGTGAACCAACCTGCACAATCACAATCCTACCTTGGACCATCACTCTACTACCTTATACTTGTTTTCCCATTGTGTATTTTTGCACTGTTATTTTCTTTTGTAAAGTCTCTATTTTTTACACTGTTTTGTAGAATGCATAGTTTGTGTTTTGATGCTACTACAAGCTAGATTTTTTTATTGTGTCTGTACTTCATGGTACCTGTAGTTATGACAATACACTTTGCTTATCTCATGATGGATGAAAATGATACCTTACAGACAATTACAATAAAGGTAAATCTTATCTATGGTTTCTCATTTAACCTCTCATGAACAATAGATGACAAAATAATATCTGGTTCATTCAACTACTTGAAGAGCATTCTAACCATCACATTCCAACCCCAAACATTTACCCTCCCAATAATCACTTGTATAAGTAACCCAAATTTATTGGTGCAGAACAGCAATGATTTAGATACATATTCACAAATTATTTATATTATGAAGCTATTGGAAAAAAATAAACATCAAGAACAAGGATGCAAAGTAGTGTACTATTTTCATTAATTTACACCTAGTTCATTAAACCATACAGATGATAGTTGACTGCCATGACGAAAATATTTTGCTCCGGGAAGATTCATGCAATAACATGCAAAAGATAAAATACTCAAACTGGAAAGGCTACAACCTTTAATTCAAAACTGATAAATATCGACAATTTCCAAAATTATTGCACTCTGCGGCTTTATGTGCAGTGTGAATGAGAATTGAATAGATCCCATTATAATTCTCTCTAAAGATTTGCTGTTATCAAAGTGAAGGAAACGCGCTTTCAAATACATTAAAGCAATCTAATATCCTGCAATTCAACAAATAACAAAAAACTACATTGGCATAAAGCTTTACTGAAGTCAATTTTCTTTCAACCATATATTTAAAACCCATTCTTGAAACTTTTAATCAGAAATGGCACTGAATAGTTGGGATTGAGCAGCTAGGTCTAATTGCATACAATAAATTCAGCGATTATGCACATTAAATAATAAAGCACAAATAAAAGAGCCTTTTAAAAACATGATCCAAACCCCATAAAGATAACAGACTGCACTTCTGAAGTGAAATTGTTTTGACATTTAGAATTAAATGCAGGTCATTTCACACAATTGGGTTTGAAATTAGGTCAGTTACTTATTCTGCTCATAACTGCTTGGAAAGAAGTACAATTAACTGTACAATTGTACTATGCCAACATGTCTCTGTCCAACTACTACCTGACTAAATGTTTAATTTCTACCTAATCAAGATCCTGCTACAATAAAATCAATAAATGTAACATGACAGAATCTTTGTCTCTATTCGTGATTGCGCTGAATAATACTTCAAAATGAAGCCATGAAAACATATGTCAGAGGCTTAATGCCGCTGCACAAATGTTCACACTGTCTAGCTTAATCATAGTTGTTTTGAATGGTTTATCTCCAGTCAGAGAAACTGAACTATGCAGATTTGTGCAAAACTGTCTTGCAGTTGATACAAACAAATAGGTTTTCGGCAGTAGGAAGAGGATGTTGGTAGTCTGTGGAGTGTAGCTAGCCATAACTTGGCAAAATGATTAGTGTCAACTTAGTCCTCATTGGCGAACTCACTAGAAATTTGGTGGAGATAATATTCTCTTCCATTTTCTTCACCAAGGCATGCTCATTTGCCTCAGGGAAGACACACTAGGGTCTGGTATGATAGCTAACACCATAAAATGATTGAGTAAATTGGGTGTACAAAGTCCAAGAACCATCATTTGCTTTTACATGGTATCTTTTGCAAAATAGATCATCCCAAGTATGTACATCTCGTTCTATCTCAGCATCTTAAAAGGTATTGATCACTTATCGTATGTACTAAGGTCCAATTATCTCTATATCTATAAAACTCTCATCTTGTATGTATGTGCGCGGGTATGCATGTATGCGCGAGCGCGTATGTGTCTTTCTGCCTTCATCAAAACGGCACGTGCTAGCGCAGAAGTTTTCACAGATTATTAATCGCATTAACCGCGTCGACAAAATAAACTGCTTCACTTCACATTTCATGCTACATTTCACAAGTGACACGGTTTAAAAATACCCCAAACCGAAAACTCTCAACCTGGTTCCAAAGTCACAATGTCCCGGGGGGGGGGGGGGGGGGGGGGGGGGGGGGGGGGGGGGGGGGGCGGACACCAGTTTCAAGTGATGACAGGGGGAGGGCCACATTTACAAAGGGGGTTGCATCGAAGGTCATAAGGTCAAAGGGCGTGACGCATGGAGTCGCTCAAGCCTTCTGGAGTTCCATATATGCAACACGTACGTTCTTACCTGGAAAAAGCCGCCAACATCACTGCTGCTCACGGACAGAGAGAAGATACAAATGTTTTTCGTGACTGACTTGCGAAAGAGCAGAGTGCTGGCGGATTGAGGGCAACTCCTGGCCAGAGACTGAAGGGTGACTGCGCCTGAGCACCAAAGGACACTCAGACACCCGGTGTAAGCAGTGGAAGGTGCAGATCCCTCGCTCCTCCAGGACAGCCCCCACTATCCCCCCAGGGTCAACACTGTCAGGCTACGGCCACCCTCTGCCCCCTCTCCCCCTGTGCGGCCGCACTATGATGGGCTCTAGGTCGGCAGCGCCCACACATGGGTCGGGTGGAGTGGGGCCGCGGCTCCAGGACACAAACCCGGCAATGTCCCCGTCAGCTGTAGCAGAATTGGGGGCAGTCTGGTCCCTCTGCCCATCCAGAGTCAGACCGGCACCGGCACTGCACCGGCACCGGACTCTGACCCCCACACCGGGGTGATTCATCCCCCTGACCCCGACCCCAACCCTCACACCGGGGTGATTCACCTCCCCCCAATGCCGACCCCCACACGGGGTGAATCACCCCCCCCCCCCCCCCCCCCCAACCCCGACCCCCACATGGGGTGATTCACCCTCCCCAACCCCTGGACCGGGTGATTCATCCCCCGACCCCGACCCCAACCCTCATACCGGGGTGATTCACCTCCCCCCGATCCCGACTCCCACACGGGGTGAATCACCCCCCCCCCCCCAACCCCCACACGTGGTGATTCACCCGACCCTCACACGGGGTGATTCACCCCCCAGACCCCCACACGGGGGGATTCACCCCCGACCCCTACATTATTTCACTGTGCCGAGGATCAGAGGGGGGAGAGGAGAGTGGGGGTGGGGGGGGGGGGGAGGGAAGAGCAGAGGGGGAGAGGTGAGGGGGGGGGGAGAGGAGAGAGAAAGTGGTGGAATATTGGAGGATCGGATTGCGTTAGGGGAACAGGTGAATAATGGAATATTGTGTTGGGGGAGCTGCACTTGGTCTAGTAGTCAACTAAAAGCTTATGATTCCTATAATTGCTCCTTAAGATGGCAGTAAATGCAACCATTGCAGAAATTTCACAATCTCAAGATGTCCCAAAATGTCACTGCCAATTAAATACTTTTGATATATAATCAAAAATAATTTTTAAAGTTGCCAATTTGTGCAAAACAAGCTCTAAAAACAAGCAAAGAAAACAATAACATATTCTATTGTTACTGAAACATTAGTTATCGGGATAAAAATTAGCCAGGAAGCCAGAATTTTCCAAAACATTTGCAATATTCCAAATTTCTAACTATCTTTCCACTTGGCAGTGCTTTCTTAATTTCACTCCTGAAAGGTAATGACCTTATTTTCAGACCATATATTCCAGTCCTCAACATCCCAAAATGTGAAAGTAGTTTTTGCCTACCAAGCCCTTGTAAAAGTTGGATGAATCATCCTGGTCATGGCTCATAGAATGGAGAACAGTACAGCACAGGAACAGATCCTCCAAGCCACAATGTCAGGAATTACCTGGTTTCTCTCAGTCTTATCTTTGCATAATAGAGGTTATACTATCTTAACAAATGATTCCCAAATCAAGAACTTCATCCACAACATAGTGACCAATATAACTTGAAGATGGAAAGCAGCTGACTTTCACTTTTTAATGTCATAGAGTCACACAGCATGGAAACAGTCCCTTTGGCTCAACCTCTCCATGCTGACCAAGATGGCCCATCTAAGCTGGTCATTTTGTTTAGCCCATATCACTTGAAACTTTCCTATCCTTGTATCTGTCCAAATAGCTTTTAACTGTTATTATTGTACCTGCATCAACTACTTCCTCTGGCAACTCAATCCATATATCCAATATGTGAAAATATTGCCCCTCAGATTCCTATTAAATCTTTCCCCTCTCACCTTAACCCATGTGTAATGAGTCAACTCGAACACACATCAAGATACAACACGTTTATTAAATCTGCATACAGCAAGGATCTGCAGTCATCACATCTCCGAGCTGCTACTCTTTCTAACTAACGTAAACAGGCTCTTGATAATATGAAGTACATACTAGGCGGAGTCACTGCTAACAAACACCATAATTGGCTAGTATGAAATAGCCAATCTGCATCATTCCTTGTAGAAACAAAAGAAGCATCGGTGGCTAAGCAATATAGGTGGAATGTTAATAATACATTACACAAAATTACACAAAATCACCATATCTAAGCATTCTTTACCTTCTTTAAAAGCAACCTATCTACATACAACACCGGTTTAAAGAAACTATGTTCTTGTACTCCTAGATACTTCTGCTGTACACACTCCCCATGGCCATACCATTCAGTGTGATGGTCCGATCGTGGTTTGTCTTCCCAAAATGCAACACCTCACACTTATTGGTCTATAGTTCTCAGTTTTTTTTCTTTGCAGCTCTTTTTAAATAGAGCACAACATTCAACACCCTCCGATCTTTTGGCACCTCAGCCGTGTATAACGATGATTCATTTACAGGTCCCCCACTGATTTTCTTACTTCATATTATTTATCTACCTTGATATACGTTACGATGCCCATCACCTACTTGACAATATAATGTTCCTAATGTTCATGTCTTTCTCCGCAACAGAGGAGAAATATTCATTGAGGACTTGCACGTCAGCTGTGGCACCACACATAATGACCACATTGGTTTCTGAGGTGTCTAATCTTTCTTTAGTTACATTTTTTCTGTTAAACCAGTCTCTTTGGATTCTCCTTATCATCCAGAGCTATTCCATGCCTCCATTTTGACATCCTGATTTCCTACCTAAGTATGTTCTTCAATCACCAGTAATCTTTCAGAGAAAAACTTGATTCCAGTTACCTATACCCGACATGCCTCCTCCTTTTTCCGGAACAGAGCCCTAGTGACTCGTCATACAGGATTCCTTACTCCAACCTACATTGCCCTTCTTTCACTTTAACAGGAACATGAACAGGAACCTTGCATTCTCACTATCACACTTTTAAATGTATCCCACCTAGATCTGTAACGTCACCTATTCCTTCGCTCTATACAGGGACGGAAATCCTGGGGGGGACTAGAGGGGTCACGTCCCCGCCATATTTTGAGAGGTGGGGGATATTCCCCCCCCAAGTATTTGTCATCCCGATTTTAAAATCTCCGCTTTTAGTGCTGGATTGAGCCTCCGAAGCCTCACGCGCATGTGTGAGTGTGCGCATGCGCGAGTGGCCACCAAAAAATTGTGTCCCCCGTCCCCTCCATGTTTTGATAGCGAGTTCCGCTCTTGGCTCCATAGATGCTGCCTCACCCGCTGAGTTTCTCCAGCATATTTGCCCACCTTTCAGATGCCCCTTTGCACTCAAAAACTCTACCTCAATCAACTTTTGCAAACTCTTTCTAACAATATTTCCTTGCCCCAATTTTGAACTAATTTTCTTCTTCTTTACTATTATTTTGTTGACATTAATTATTATGAATTCCTACACGGTTAGTTGCTTTGAGATTCTGAAAATACTGACCCTAAGCAATTATTCAACAAGCCTGTTTTTTTCTTTTAATTTACAATACCATAGCTATCTGTTTAAGCAGCCTGCAGTTGACCCAAAAAAAAGACCACTGGAGGAACTCAGCAGGTCAGGCAGCATCTGTAGGAGATGAATAAACAATGTTTCAGATTACAACCCTTCTTCACAATGATGGAGGTGAGGGGAGATCAGCGAGAGGAAAATCTGACAAGTGGATGGATTCAGGTGAAGAGGTTGATTGGCAGATGAGTCAATGCAGGTGAGAACGGCGGAGGTAGTAATAAAAGCTGGAGGTGACAAATGAGGAAGACAAAGGGATGCAAATGGTGGAATATGATAAAGGAAGGTGAGGAGAGGAATGTAGAATCAAAGGGAGGGTTGGTGGATGAAAGGGAATGGGGTGATGGAAGAAAAAAGGTAAACCTGAATTAGGGAGAGGTAGGTGATGAGTAGATGGAGTAGGGGGAAGGAATTACGTTACCGGGATAGGGTGTGTGGAAAGAAAGGTGTGCGCGAGGGTGGGGTAGAAGAATGATCTGGATTGATGAGGAGAGGGAGCGCGTTTACCTGAAATTAGATAATTCAATTGTCATGTTGGCTACCTGAGAGCAATACAAGGTGCTGTTCTTTTAGTTTGTGTCCGTCCACTGACAGTGGAGAAACAGTAGCTCATATTCCACTGCTGTCAACTAAATCTGGACCCCAAAATACTGTTTGTCTATTTCCCTCCACAGATGCTGCCTGATCCACTCAGTTGTTCCAGCAGTCTGTTCTTTGCTCAAGATTCCAGCATCTGCAGTCTCATGTCACCTGTGCTTCTGGCCATCCTCTTCATCATAATACATCTGTAAAAAACATCCCTTACTAGTTTCCTTTGGCTCAGTTTACCATTTTACCGTTATACCTTTTTATTGTTCTATGTATCTACCAGTTGCAAGAAATGCACAAGTTATCTGCCTGTTTCAACTGTGTTTTCCTTTACCCGTTTAGCTGTCAATGGCTAATTCATTAAATAGGAAATATATTCTTATCCTTACAGATATATTCAAAACGATTTTTGTACACCTTTTTTTCCTTATTTTATGGGTTAGCTGGTTGGCCCCATGTACCATGCCAGTCGGTCATTCCTTAATGCAACCATTTTGCAATTATTCCCTTCAAACAGTACACTGGACAAGATAAATGTTCATGCGCTGTTGTCAACTAAATCTGGCTCATTATTAATCACAACTTGCTCTTATGTTGGTTCTGGCATGACAGCTTAAATAAAAGATATCCTCAAGACCAAAACAATCCAATCTTATCAACTTTGTGTAACATGGAATCAGTAAGGCAACTGATGTCAAACTAGAGCATATAGAGTGCATCAACAATTCAAACATATTGGCTACAATGACTAAACAGTAATATCTGAAAAGAAAAGTGACAATTATCCTGATTATCATGCAGGTAAACAAATATATTAAATATGTTCCAAAAATATATAAAAGATTGACTGCATGAATGAGATTTTGGAACCAGTGCTAAACAACCACTAGAAGCATGGGTTGCTTAATCAATTGCCAACATTTTTTGTGATAGAAGTGCACCCGTGCACCATATGAAAGAAACGCTGCGTATCAAATTTTAGCTTGCAATCAGTGGCTGACAAATGAAGCAATCTTGCAGTGTGCGATTTCTACAAGTTTGAAAGGACCAAAAATAATGGAATCAAATGAAAATGATTGAAGTTGAATTCCATTTGAAGAAAGCGCTCTGTGGTACACTCTCGAAAATTAAATGATAAACTGTACTGCAATGGAATAGCTTAGCAACTAAATGGCAATCCTAATTATCTTGATTCACACAGCCTGCAAGAAATCTGTATTGAAGTCACACTGATTTTATCTTGGAAAGAAAATACTTTAAACCACAATTTGTTTTTTTTCTGACAAAGGGGCTTCTCCTGGCAATATAAAAAAAATTCTAAAACCCTCCACACTCAGCAATTGGTCAGGGAATTTACCCATCCCTTCAGAATGTCTCCACTGCTGTCTTTTCTGCGACAGTAAATATTGATTTATTTATAAATATAGGACTAGAATGGAACAACTTTTTTTAACACGAAGGGAAGAAAACAAATTGACTACTTGGGCCCTACCATTCAACATAATCATATAACCATATAACAATTACAGCACGGAAACAGGCCATCTCGGCCCTACAAGTCCGTGACGACACAACTTTTTTTTTTCCCTGCCTGCACCATACCATAACCCTCCATTCCCTTCTCATCCATATGCCTATCCAATTTATTTTTAAATGATATCAACGAACCTGCCTCCACCACTTCCACTGGAAGCTCATTCCACACCGCTACCACTCTCTGAGTAAAGAAGTTCTCCCTCATGTTACCCCTATACTTCTGTCCCTTAATTCTGAAGTCATGTCCTCTTGTTTGAATCTTCCCTATTCTCAAAGGAAAAAGCTTGTCCACATCAACTCTGTCTATCCCTCTCATCATTTTAAAGACCTCTATCAAGTCCCACCGTAACCTTCTGCGCTCCAGAGAATAAAGACCTAACTTATTCAACCTATCTCTGTAACTTAGTTGTTGAAACCCAGGCAACATTCTAGTAAATCTCCTCTGTACTCTCTCTATTTTGTTGACATCCTTCCTATAATTGGGCAACCAAAATTGTACACCATACTCCAGATTTGGTCTCACCAATGCCTTGTACAATTTTAACATTACATCCCAGCTTCTATACCCAATGCTCTGATTTATAAAGGCTAGCATACCAAAAGCTTTCTTTACCACCCTATCGATTTGAGATTCCACCTTCAAGGAACTATGCACGGTTATTCCCAAATCCCTCTGTTCAACTGTATTCTTCAATTCCCTACCATTTACCATGTACGTCCTATTTTGATTTGTCCTGCCAAGGTGTAGCACCTCACATTTATCAGCATTAAACTCCATCTGCCATCTTTCAGCCCATTTTTCCAAATGGCCTAAATCACTCTGTAGACTTTGGAAATCCTCTTCATTATCCACAACACGCCCTATCTTGGTATCATCTGCATACTTTCTAATCCAATTTACCACACCTTCATCCAGATCATTGATGTACATGACAAACAACAAAGGACCCAACACAGATCCCTGAGGCACCCCACTAGTCACCTGCCTCCAACCCGATAAACAGCCATCCACCATTACCCTCTCGCTTCTCCCATTCAGCCACTGTTGAATCCATCTTGCTATTCCTGCATTTATACCCAACAGTTGAACCTTCTTAACCAACCTTCCATGAGGAACCTTGTCAAAGGCCTTACTAAAGTCCATATAGACAACATCCACTGCTTTACCCTCGTCAATTTCCCTAGTAACCTCTTCAAAAAATTCAAGAAGATTAGTCAAACATGACCTTCCAGGCACAAATCCATGTTGACTGTTCCTAATCAGACCCTGTTTATCCAGATGCTTATATATATTATCTCCAAGTATCTTTTCCATTAATTTGCCCACCACTGAAGTCAAACTAACAGGTCTATAATTGCTAGGTTTACTCTTAGAACCCTTTTTAAACAATGGAACAACATGCGCAGTACGCCAATCCTCGGGGACTATTCCCGTTTCTAATAATATTTGAAATATTTCTGTCATAGCCCCGGCTTTTTCTACACTAACTTCCCTCAATGTCCTAGGGAATATCCTGTCAGGACCTGGAGACTTATCCACTTTTATATTTTTCAAAAGTGTCAGTACTTCTTTTACTTTGAACCTCATAGTATCCATAGCTACTCTACTAGTTTCCCTTACCTCACATAATTCAATATCCTTCTCTTTGGTGAATACCAAAGAAAAACAATTGTTCAATATCTCCCCCATCTCTTTTGGCTCTGCAGATAGCTGTCCACTCTGTCTCTCCAATGGACCAATTTTATCCCTCGTTATCCTTTTGCTATTAATATAGCTGTAGAAACCCTTTGGATTTACTTTCACCTTACTTGCCAAAGCAACTTCATATCTTCTTTTAGCTTTTCTAATTTCTTTCTTAAGATTATTTTTACATTCCTTATACTCCTCAAGCACCTCATTTACTTCATGCTGCCTATAATTATTGTAGATCTCCCTCTTTTTTCCGAACAAGATGTCCAATTTCCCTTGAAAACCAGGGCTCTTTCCAATTTTTACTGTTTCCTTTCAACCGAACAGGAACATAAAGATTCTGTACTCTTAAAATTTCCCCTTTAAATGTCCTCCATTTCTCTTCTACATCTTTCCCATAAAACAAAATGTCCCAGTTCACTCCTTTTAAATCATCTCGCATCTCATCAAAGTTAGCCTTTCTCCAATCAAAAATCTCAACCCTAGGTCCAGTACTGATCCTCTCCATAATTATATTGAAACTAATGGTATTGTGATCACTGGACCCGAAGTGCTCCCCAACGCATACCTCCGCCACCTGTCCCGTCTCATTTCCTAATAGGAGGTCCAGCACTGCCCCTCCTCTAGTAGGTACCTCTATGTATTGCTGCAAAAAACTATCCTGCACACATTTTACAAACTCCAAACCATCCAGCCCATTTACAGAATGCGTTTCCCAGTCTATGTGTGGAAAGTTGAAATCTCTTGTGCTTACTATTAATATCTGCTATCTCCTTACATATTTGCTCTTCCAATTCTCGTTCCCCATTTGGCGGTCTATAATACACCCCTATAAGTGTTGCTACACCTTTCCCACTTCTCAGTTCCACCCAAATAGCCTCCCTAGATGAGCCCTCCAATCTATCCTGCCAAAGCACTGCTGTAATATCTTCCCTGACTAGCAATGCAACACCTCCACCTCTTGCCCCTCCAATTCTATCACACCTGAAGCAACGAAATCCTGGAATATTTAGTTTCCAATCACAGCCCTCCTGTAACCATGTTTCACTGATCGCCACAACATCATACTTCCAGGTGTCTATCCAGACTCTAAGCTCATCCACCTTTCTTACAATGCTCCTAGCATTAAAATGTGCACATTTAAGAAACCCCCCCCCGTCTCTTAATCTCTGTTTATTTCCTTTTTTTCTTTCTCCTCTTGTGTCCGAGTGCTTCCCTTTTCTGCTTCCTGCCTCCCATTCTGTCTACTAGCTTTCTCTATTTGAGTCCCTCGCCCCAACCATTCTAGTTTAAAGTCTCCCCAGTAGCCTTTGCAAATTTCCCCGCCAGGATATTGGTCCCCCTCGGGTTCAAGTGCAACCCGTCCTTTCTGTACAGGTCCCACCTTCCCCAAAAGAAGTTCCAATGATCCAGAAACTTGAATCCCTGCCCTCTGCACCAGTCTTTCAGCCACGCATTTATCCTCCACCTCGCTCCATTCCTACTCTCACTGTCGCGTGGCACAGGCAGTAATCCTGAGATTGTTACCTTTTTGGTCCTTTTCCTCAACTCTCCTCCCAACTCCCTAAATCCTCCCTTCAGGACCTCTTCCCTTTTTTTACCTATGTCATTGGTACCTATATGTACCACGACCTCAGGCTCCTCTCCCTCTGATTTCAAGATATCTTGGATGCATTGAGACACATCCGAGACCTTGGCACCAGGGAGGCAGACCACCATCCTGGTCTCCCGACTGCGTCCACAGAATCGCCTATCCGACCCCCTAACAATAGTCCCCAATTACTATTGCCCTCTTCTTTTTTTCCCTACTTTTCGGAGCAACAGGGCCGGTCTCTGTGCTGGAGGCCCGTCCGCTGTCGCTACCCCCGGGTAGGCTGTCACCCCCATCCGTACTCAAACAGGAGTACTTATTTGCAAGGTGTACCGACATTGGAGTACTCACTCGTTCCTGCCTCTGCCCCTTGCCCTTCCTTAGCGTGACCCACATCTCTCTCCCGTGGTTTTGGAGTGACCACCTCCCTATAACTCCCCTCTATGACCTCCTCACTCTCCCTGATCAGACAGAGGTCACCGAGCTGCTGCTCCAGGATCCTAATACGGTCCCTTAGGAGCCCCATCTCGCTGCACCTGGTGCAGATGTGGACATCTGGAGGGCCATTCGACACCATGACCTCCCACATCTGACATCCAGAACAGTACACTGCTCTGACTGTCATTCTCCCGCTTTACAAGATTCAAGAGATTCAAGATTCAAGATTCAATTTATTTGTCATTTGGACCCCTTGAGGTCCAAACGAAATGACGTTTCTGCAGCCATACATTACAAACAAATAGACCCAAGACACAACATAATTTACATAAACATCCATCTCATTACTGTGATGGAAGGCCAAAAAACATATCTCTCCACTGCACTGCACGCCCCCCCCCCCCCGATGTCAGAGTCAAAGTCAAAGCCCCCGGCTGGCGATGGCGATTGTCCCGCGGCCATTAAAGCCACGCCGGGTGATGCAAGGTCGCACACCGGGTTCTTGATGTTAGAGCCCCCGGCGTGCGCTCGCAGAGTCCCGCGGCCATTCCGAGCTGCGCGGGGCGGTGATGTCAGGCCCCGCTCCAGGAGCTCTTCAACCCCGCAACTCGGGCGGGAGAAGTCGCCGTTGCGGGAGCCCTGAAAAGCGGTCTCCCTCCAGGGACCCGCGCAGCAGCGTTCCACCACCGCTCCTCCCGCTCTGGACTCGGCCAGCTCCGCGACGGTGAAGTGAGTCTGGATCCGATACAAGTATAATACCCTGGTATTATTAGTATAATTACCCTGGATCCAATACAAGTATGATACAATAGAAACTGCTGGGAGAAATCAGCAGGTATCTGACTCACAACAGCTGCTCTCTCTTGACCTTTAAACTGCACCTTTATTATATAAACAAAAAGCACTGTACCGTTAACTCACTGTACTCTTGGCTCACTGTACCATTAACCAGAAAGCACAAATGCTAACCTGAGATTGCACCCAATCAGCTGCTTCCTCTAGTCTGCTTCCACCAATCAGCGGCTTCCACCAGAACCCTCCCTATGGAGTGTGGAACGTTATGGATTTTGGTAAAAGCCCTGACCCTCCTCCACACTCTCCAACGGTCCCGGGCCTCTGTGAAATAAAGCCCCGCGCCCGATTTAAGTACTCACCGCCCTGACCCTCCTCCACACTCTCCAACGGTCCCGGGCCTCTGTGAAATAAAGCCCTGCGCACTATTTAAGTACTCACCGCCCTGACCCTCCTCCACACTCTCCAACGGTCCCGGGCCTCTGTGAAATAAAGCCCCGCGCCCGATTTAAGTACTCACCGCCCTGACCCTCCTCCACACTCTCCAACGGTCCCGGGCCTCTGTAAAAGCAAGCTCTGTAATAATCATGATTAATTTACCTCCTGCTTCAATTTGGCTCATTCACTAAAGCCAATTCCCCAATCTTTCAAAAATTGATCAACTACTTAGAACATAGAAAATAGGTGGAGGAGGCCATTCGGCCCTTCGAGCCAGCATTGCCATTCATTGCTATCATGGATGATCGTCCCCAATCAATAACCCGTGCCTGCCTTCTCCCCATATCCCTTGATTCCACTAACCCCTAGAGCTCTATCTAACTCTCTCTTAAATCCATCCAGTGATTTGCCTCCACTGCCCTCTGTGGCAGTGAATTCCACAAATTCACAACTCTCTGGGTGAAAACGTTTTTTCTCACCTCAGTCTTAAATGGCCTCCCCTTTATTCTAAGACTGTGACCCCTGGTTCTGGACTCGCCCAACATTAATAATAATAATAATATTTTATTTGCATAGCGCTTTTCAAGGACTCAAAGTCGCTTTACATGGTGAGTCAAGAACAAAACAAAATAGAGCAGTAAGACAGAGATGCAAAGGGGAGGGGGACATGGGACTAAGGGTATGCAGAGGTGAAGAGATGGGTCTTGAGGCGGGACTGGAAGATGGTGAGGGACTCAGAAGTTCGGATCAATTGTGGGAGGGAGTTCCAGAGCCTGGGAGCTGCCCTGGAGAAGGCTCTGTCTCCAAAAGTGCAGAGGTTGGATTTCAGAATGGAGAGGAGACCGACTGAAATGGTATTGAGGGACCATGTGGGTTGGTTGGGGGAGAGGAGGTCAGTGAGATAAGGGGGGGCCAAGTGGTTGAGGGCTTTGTAGGTGAGGACCAGGATTTTGTAGATGATCCGTAGGGAAATGGGAAGCCAGTGAAGTTCTTTGAGGACTGGCGTGATGTGGTGTCAGGATTTGGTGTGGGTAATGAGTCGGGCGGCTGCATTCTGGACCAGTTGGAGTCGGTTGATGTTGCTGGAATTGATGCAAAAGAGAAGAGAGTTACCGTAGTCCAGTCAGGACGAGATGAAGGCATGGATGAGTCTTTCAACAGCGGGGGGGTGTGAGAGAGGGTCTGATTTTGGCAATGTTGCGGAGGTGAAAAAATGATGTTTTGACAACATGGCGGATGTGAGGCTCAAAGGAGACATTGGGAACCTTTTTCCTGCATCTAGCTTGTCCAGTCCTTTTATAATTTTATATTTCTATAAGGTCCCCCTCATCCTTCTAAACTCCAGTCAAGCCTAGTCTTTTCAATCTTTCCTCATACGACAGTCCCGCCAACCCAGGGATCAATCTCGTGAACCTACGCTGCACCGCCTCAATCACAAGGATGTCCTTCCTCAAATTAGGAGACCAAAACTGTACACAATACTCCAGATGTGGTCTTACCAGAGCCCGATACAACTGTAGAAGAACCTCTTTACTCCTATACTGAAATCCTTTTGTTATGGGACCTGCACGCCAACTATTTGTACCTGCACGTCAACTTTCAGTGACTGGTGTACAAGGACACCCAGGTCTCGCTGTACCTCCCCGTTACCTAACCTAACCACATTGAGATAATAATCTGTCCCCTTGTTTTTGCCGCCAAAGTGAATAACCTCACATTTATTTATATTATACTGCATCTACCACGCATCGGCCCACTCACTCAACCTGTCCAGGTCACCCTGCAACCTCCTAACATCCTCTTAACAGTTCACACTGTCACCCAGCATTGTGTCATCCGCAAATTTGCTAGTGTTGCTCCTAATTACCTCTTCCAAATCATTAATATATATGGTAAACAGTTGCGGCCCCAACACCGAGCCTTGCGGCACTCCACTCGCCACTTCCTGCCATTCTGAAAAGGACCCGTTCACTCCTACTCTTTGCTTCCTGTCTACCAACCAATTTTCTATCCACGTCAACACCCTACCCCCAATACCATGTGCTATAATTTTACTCACCAGTCTCCCGTGCGGGACCTTATCAAAGGCTTTCTGAAAGTCTAGATATACTACATCCACTGGCTCCCCTTCATCCATTTTACTTGTCACGTCCTCAAAAAACTCCAGAATATTAGTCAAGCACGATTTTCCTTTCATAAATCCATGCTGACTTGGACTAATCCTTTTACTGCTATCTAAATGCCCCATCATTAACTCTTTAATAATTGACTCCAGCATCTTTCCCAACATCGAAGTCAGGCTAACTGGTCTGTAATTCCCCGTTTCTCTCTCGCTCCTTTCTTGAAAAGTGGGATAACATTAGCTATCCTCAAATCCACAGGAACTGATCCTGAATCTATTGAACATTGGAAAATGATCACCAATGCGTCCACTATTTCTAGAGCCACCTCCCTGAGGACCCTGGGATGCAGACCATCAGGCCCAGAGGATTTATCATCCTTCAGTCCCATTAGCCTACCCAATACTATTTCTCACCTAATGAAAATTTCTTTCAGTTCCTCTACCCGCTTAGATCCTCTGTCCTCCAGTACTTCTGGGAGATTGTTTGTATCTTCCTTAGTGAAGACAAATCCGAAGTACCTGTTCAACTCTTCTGCCATTTCCTTGTTCCCCATAATAATTTCACCCATGTCTGCCTTCAAGGGACCCACATTTGACTTTGTTATTCTTTTTCCCTCTAAGAATCCATCTCGGAGGCACTCTACAAACTCTTTTTCTTGGAGTCCTGAACCAACCTGATTTTCCCAGTCTACCTGCATATTGAAATCCCGCATCACCACAGTGGCATTACCTTTGTTACATGCCAGTTTTAACTCCTGCTGCAACTTACACCCTACAACCGGGCTACTATTTGGGAGTCTGTAGATAACACTAATTAGTGTCTTCTTGCCTTCAGCGCGACCTGTCCACTAAGCGGAAGTCACGAAATGAGCGGGATTTTTGGACTAAACTGTCAAACCTAATAAAGCATTTATTCCTTCCAAACACAGTCGGACCTAATAAAGCATTTATTCTTTCCAAACAGAGTCGGACTTAATAAAGCATTTATTCCTTCCAAACACGGTCGGACCTAATAAAGCATTGCAGTATCAAGCACAGGCAGGGCAGCAGGCCAAACAACTCATAGCTTTGTCATTTCATTTCCAATTAAGCATTGCGCTTTCAAGCACATGCAGGGCAGCAGGCCAAACACTCATGGCATTGTCATTAAGGGCTAACAAATCATTTATTGCAAGTACATTGCAGACTCACAGTTCAGTTGATTCACAGCTTGGAATGACAGTCGTGGCCTCTCCCTCGCGATCTTGCAGAGTGACTGACTCATGTCCAGGTATCTGGGGTTTTATAGTCCAGCCCCCCTCACCCTCCCCCGAAAGGGGCGTTACCTTCATCGCGGTGATTGACAGGCGAGACGACTAATCATCTGATCAAGGTTTTTTAAACACTCATTATTTTATTTTTTTCATCAATGGGAAAAATCCTCGGGGCTGGCTCAGCAGAGGAGGACTGTAAGATGGCTCTAAAATCACAGCGATACAGGGTAGCGTTTTTTCGAAAATCAATATACAGCGTAGACAGGAAGTGGTCAAGTTGAGACTTTTAATTATAGAGATTTCTAATGGTCGACACATGAAGGGAGAATGAGCTCTAGCAAAGGGAGAGATAGTGGGGAGGATAAACAGTCCCCTAAGACTAATTTTCCTACTTGAGGCGTGGACTCTAGGAGCCGATGGGCATGTTTACATGCTGTATCTCTCTTAATCTAAACCATCACACCAACAAAACTATGGCTTCTAGTGCACAAAATATGTCCAATAACTGTATAGCTTATGACTCTGGAATGCAACCCTTGTGTTAACAATGATTTCTACATTACCAAACAAAATTTTACAGAGCAGATTTGCTAAAACAAATCATGAACTGACAACTCGAGGGAGCACTACTTTATCTGGTAGAGTGGATGCTATTATCTGTCAACTATATGCCAGACTACCTCACCGTCTTGAGGGAATAGGACTTGCTACTAGCCATGTTATGCTGAGCAGAAGGAAAGGGGGGAGGGGGAGGGGGAGAGAGAGGTTCAACAAGGAAAAGACAAATCTCATTTGTTAGACTGTGCACTTGTTTGATCATATCAATAAATACAATCTCAGTCACCATCATCCCTACGCTGGTCAATCATCACAGCATTTGTGTTGTCACAACGCAAAAAATAAAAGTCAATGTTAGATAAACGTTCCAAACCAAGTTTATACATCACAACACACCATTATTCAAAGAAATCGGAACTATTTATCTTTGGCAATTCCTTCAAATGCCTGTCTGCTGCGTGGTTACAGTTTGACCAACAGAAGGCCGCTAATCTCAGTGAAGGATTCTGCAAAAAGATCATTTAGAGCAGTTATGGCAGTTCCAATTTCATATGGTCTCATCTTGAGATGAGCAGCAGCAGTGTGACAGCCATTAGCAAAGGCAATATTGGAGCTAAAAAGATTACCTCATTATTACCCCGAAAGAGCAAACACATTCAGACTCCAAGCACAATGGCATCTACAGAAATGAGGATAGCATTTTGATCTTTGGCTGCACCCATAGTGTTTGACATCAACTTGTGGTGTAAAAGCAATACAGTCATCAATATTTGGTTTAATAGTTGGATTCAAAAGTGGTATATGGAGTTTCTTCCAAATCTCTGCAGGTGTGCATGAGCTTCTGATTGTGCTCCACGTCAGATCAATACTCATTATTTCCATGCTCCTTGACATAACACCCAGGCTTTCAGGCAGGCTTTTCGTTTCAAGCATTTAATTGTTCAAATTTACCAGAATTCTTCTATATCTTGCAATAGTGCTTTGGAGCAGAACTCATGCAAGACCTTGCCACCTGGAGTGCTGCCATATGCATCAGTCGTTTCCAGCATGGCTGCAAGCCACGAGGCCAATGATTCACTGTGTGCAATTCCCCACTCTAACCCAACAACTAACTTAAAAACAATTTTATTATCTAACATTACGGTGCTGCTTAGGTTTTTATCAGATGAGAGGTATATGTCCATCTTCAATGGTTTATAGACCTATCATTCCCTATACAGTTGGTTCAATAGGCAGTTGTAAAAAATCAGAAGACCGTTGAATGGGAGTGGAAATAAGATGTGAGAATAATGTTATCTTCCGTTGTTTTAGCCGCACAGGTAGTCATAACTCAGGAACAGCTGCTCCAGATAAGTCCTTTCCATGCAGATATAGTTATGCCAACAAGCCTATCATTTACCAATCAACTGTTACTGTCGCTAATTAAGTGCCATCCTACCCTGCAAGAGAGAAAGGGGGCTGTGTAAGTGGGTTTTGTGCAATGTACTATGAATTAATCAATTTCATGGCCGAATAGCTGGGAGTGTGTAAACTAAAAAAAGCAAGCATCAGTACTGAGTATTAAGCCTACAAACGCCTAGACAGAGAAATCAGGCAGATGAGTGATGCAGCCATGGTACAATAGACAATAGGTGCAGGAGTAAGCCATTTGGCCCTTCGAGCCAGCACCGCCATTCAATGTGATCATGGCTGATCATCCCCAATCAGTACCCCATTCCTGCCTTCTCCCCATATTCCCTGACTCCACTATTTTTAAGAGCCCTATCTAGCTCTCTCTTGAAAGCACCCATAGAACCTGCCTCCAGCGCCCTGAGGTAGAGAATTTCACAGACACATACACTGGGGCACATCATGATTTTGAATTTTAAAAATCACTTTAAATGATTTGACCTGTGTTAAGTTGTCCTCAACAGTCAAAGTATAAAGCAAAGACAGCACTTTTGTGATATGGAGCCCAATGTGTTGCAACATTTTCAGCATCTTGTTTCACTACATGGTCGTATTTTTTCAGCTATTGCACAGTAAAATCTTGCTAATTATTAGAACAGAAACAAAATGGAAACTACAACTTTGTCTTGGAAAATTATGTTTTGTATATACTTATTAGGAGGTTATTTTTGGTCAGTCATTCGATTACAATCCATTGCATTTGCATGATCCATAAACATTATTGTCAACATTGTGCCCCAAATATTAAATGTTGTTGCACAGCAGTCTGTTAAACATATCGCAGAGTCCAATTGTGGCAGAAATTGTGGCAGGAGCTCCAACTGATTATTAGAGTAAACAGGTAAATCTTAAAGAAAGTTGTTAATGTTGCACTGGGTCTATCAGATACAGAAGCAGCTGCCAGTGAGTTGTAAGAAAGCCTTCAGTGCATCAGCCACGAAGCAGGAGAAATACTCGTCAGGTACAATCACCTCCATGCAATAAGAATTCTGAATCATTCAACGGTGTCGAGGTTGATTTTACATACATTCATAGTCGATGGGTGGAAAATCTAGACCCGAATATATTTTTCACAGAAGAAAATGGTCTCAACAACAGTCCAGTAAGTCCTACTTCTTCTAAATCACGTAGTGGGTCAAACCACATGAGCAAATGAAAAATTGAAAAGCAAGAAGAAATTGCAGATGGTATAAATTTAAATTGGAATATTAGAAATATCCAGCTCAGGTTGTATTTATGGAAAGAGAAAAACAGCATACAATAAAGACTCAGTCACTAGCATAAAATTGAAGAATTGTTACATTGCTGGAGATAGCATTTGGAAAAACGTTCCGTTATGATTATAAACACTCGTGGGGCCACGTGGAGTATTGTGTTCAGTTTTGGTCACCCTGTTATAGGAAGGATGGCATTAGCTGGAAAGAGTACAGATAAGATTTATATGAGGATGTTGCAGGTACAGCAGGCAGTGGAGAAAGCGAATGGCATGTTGGCCTTCTTAATAAAGAGGAGTTGAGTATAGGAGCAAAGAGGTCCTTCTGCAGTTGTATAGGGCCCTAGTGAGACCACACCTGGAGTATTGTGTGCCATAGTTTAAGAATAAGGGGAAGCCATTTAGAACGGAGACGAGGAAACACTTTTTCACATAGAGTTGTGAGTCTATGGAATTCTCTGCCTCAGAAGGGGATGGAGGCCGGTTCTCTGGATACTTTCAAGGGAGAGCTAAATAGGGCTCTTAAAGATAGCGGAGTCAGGGGATATGAGGAGAAGGCAGGAATGGGGTACTGATTGGGGATGATCAGCCATGATCACATTGAATGGCGATGCTGGCTCGAAGGGCTGAAGAGCCTACTCCTCCAATATTGTCTATTAAGGGCCTAAGCTGGAGGGAGAAAATAAGCAAGCTAGGAATTCATTCCTTGAAGCATAGGAGGCCAAGGAGTGATCTCACAGAAGTGTTTAAAATCATGAGGGGAATTGATAGGGTAAATGCAATGCCCTTTACCCAGGACATCAAACCAGAGCGCATTGGTTTAAAGTGAGAGGGGAAAGATCTAATAGGATCTGGAGGGACAAATTTTTACGCAGAGGGTTGTGGGTATGGTTACCAGAGGAGGTAGTTGAAGCAGGTACAATAACAATATAAAAAAGACACTTGGACAGGTACATGGATAAGAAGAATTTTGAGGGATATGGACCAAATGCAGGCAAATTGGACTAACATAGAAGGGGGACCTTAGTCAGCATGGACAATTTGGGACAAAGGGCTAGTTTCCGTGCCATATGACTATGTGATGACATTAAATGGAATTCATGTTTACATTTTTTTTATGATGTCACCGACTATGTCACCATTAAAAATGCAGCAGACAAATTATCTCTGTTGCCCTGGAAAATATTTCTCCCCTTAACCAAGACTGCTAATGCTTCCTTACAAAGTGGCTGCCAAGTTTCCTAGTGCAGAAAACACATGCAGAAGGCTGTAAACCGCTCAAGACGTTCTATGACTGTGCAGAGAGCTGGAGGAATACAACAGCTTCCTTCCAGGATTCTTGATCTTTGGTTGAAAAACTTGTTATACTTGATATCCCACTGCCATGTTCTAAGAGAGGTGGAAATCATGGGAAAATGAGCAAGTTTGTTTGTGCCAAAGTGTGTGCCACTGAACTGCATCAATAACATGAGCACTCCGAGACATGCAAGAAACATAGGCATACGAAACAGTCAGGAATGATGATCTAAAGAGAACATTATTAGACTTGCACAGATGTTTTGACCGAATCTAGCCCTCAGCCATTTAGTCAATTGAGATGAGTGGTTCATTTCCAAAGTTCAACATTGAAAGGGGAAATGCAATTATATTGTTGTCAGAATGTAACATCTAGCAAGTGCTAACATAGTGCCATAATTTAATCCTTGATACATGTGCAATGTTGTGTTATGGCATGAGGGGACAAGTGTGTATGTCGATCTTCACTAATCTAACATTTGTCAGCTGATATATTCAGTGATTCCGATCTATCAGGTCCTTACAAAGGTTTGCTTGGACATAAGGAAGAATTTCTATTAAGGACAAAGATAATTAAATGCAATCGACAAGTTATTGCAGCACTATTATGGAATACAAGCACACCTTTAGAGACTGCCATTTGGCAGTTCTCCTCTCAAAGATATCAAGTCAATTGTACAATAAACATAACAGATACATTTTCTCAAACCTAAAGTGCAAACGCAATTAAGGAAGAGCAGGTCTCATGATTTCTCCCCGCTTAAAATTTAAATCATATGACCAACACTCCTTAAAACCATTACCCTTAACTGTAGTAGATCATTATTCTTCTACTGTATATCTGAAACTACCCACACAGAAACCACTGAGAAAATAATTTGCAATAGAATTGAGGAACATCAATGTCACATTTAATCACAGAGGCACATTCAGGAGAAAACATTAATTGTGCCCCTTCTTGCACCCAGCACTATAATGCTTAGATACTCATTGCGTTTACGACGTTTAATAAAGATCTACTAAAAATAAATTAAAAAATAATACATATTTGCTTCTTAACCTCTTGAATGTTTCATTGCACTGTATAATATTATATTAGAGCAGTATAGCACAGAAACAAACGCTTCAATCTACAATGTCGGTCACATTTTTTATATCAAATTAACCTGTCTTCTAGCTGTATGCGAGCCATATTCCTCCATTCCATATATTCATGTGCCTGTCTATTAGCCTCTTAAACACCATTATTGTATCTGCTTCCACCAGCAGCCTTGGCAACACATTCCAGACACCTACCACTCTGGGGAGAAAAGGATTTTGATTGTTCACCCTATCTATGTCTTTCATACTTTTATAAACTTCAGGTCACGCCACAAACTCCGACATTTCTGAAAAAAACAGTCCGGATTTGTCCAATCTCCCTTTGTAACTACAGGTGCACAACCTTTTATCCGAAGATCCAAATAACGAAAAGCTCCGAATAGCGGACATTTTTTCAGTCCTTGAAGAAAGGTCCTTGAAGACGTTCGCCGAGGGCGACCCGCAGAGGTGACAGCGGAACCTTCGGTCGGTCCTCGAAGAAAGGGGAACTAAATCCCCATTCATAAAAAAGGTGAGGATATATTGCGCGGGAGGGTTAATAATTGACAATCTGCTGCTGCCTGCCCGCTGAGTTAAAAAGTTCCCACAGTAGACTGACGATACACAGTGTATCGTGAGTCTTGCGTGGGAACGTTTTAACTCAGCGGGCAGGCAGCAGCAGATTGTCGCTCCCTTCAGTTTCACCCCACCTACACCCCTCTGCTTCCCGGCCATGTGTGTGACCCCTTCCCTCCCCTCTCCAGTTCGCCGCCCATTGCACCGGCGCGGGGGCTTTGCACTGTCTTCAGGTCGGCGTTGCCAGCAGGTCAGTGCCAGTCACCGGAGACCTCAGGACACCGACCCCCAGGCCCACTGCAAGCACGGAGATCCCAGAGACCCACAGCCAGCAGCAGCCCAGCCCCGTTCCAACTCCAGAGGAACACGCTTCCCATAGGGACAGAAGCTGATGGTGTGCAAGGTGCAGCTCGGGCTGTGGGCGAACTGCCTTGTTCATCGGGGTTGCAGATGAGGGGGGAGACACAGCGGCGGAGCTGGTGGGACGTGCCTCCAGGGCCCCCCCTCCCGTACAATTATCTCGCAGAGAATGATCCCAGACTGGGAACTGTATTCCGCCCTTGCAAACTCGGTGAGTACTGGATCGAGGTGAGTGGGGTTGTTTGCCAGCCGTTAAAATTGCAGAGGGAGGGGGTCCCCAAGGGCGGTAAAGTTCACCTGTAATACCCTCTCAGCAACATTCTGATAATCTCTTCTGCACACTCCAAAGGGGCATGGTGAGACCCTGCGCACAACACTCTGCATGTCTGAGCAAAGTTTTATAAAGCTGCAACATAACTTCCTGACTCTTGTACTCTATCACCTGACTGATGAAGCCAAGCATACCATACACCTTCTTTACCACTGTCTATTTGTGATGCCATATTCAGGTAGCTTTGGACTAGGACCCCAAGATTTCTCTGCATATCAATTCTATTAAGGCTCCTCCAATTAAATGTATATTTTCCTCTTACATTTGACCTCAAAGTGCAACACCTTACATTTTCCTCTTACATTTGACCTCACAAAGTGCAACACCTTACATTTGTCTGGATGAAACACCATGTCATATCTGTAACCAATCTACATTCTGCTGTATCCTTTGATTGCCTTCTGTCCTCAATTAAGGCCATAAGGTCATGTGATAGGAGCAGAATTAGGTCATTCAACCCATCAAGTCTACTCCACCATTCAATCATGGCTGATCTATCTCTCCCTCATAACCCCATTTTCCTGCCTCCTCCCCAAAACCGCTGGCACCCAATTCTACCAATTTTTGTGTCATCTGCAAACAAATTATTTGGCCCCTCTACATTTTTGTCCAAGTTATTACGCATTATAAACAATGGTCCTAGCATTGATCGCTGCAGAACACCACCGGTCACAAAGCTCCAGCCAGAATAGCATCCTTCCACCTCTATGGGCAAGTCATTTCTGAATCTAAATTACTACATTACCATGGATCCCATGCATCTTAATTTTTTGGATCAGCCTATTATGAGGGACTTTGAATAGTTCAGTGATACGGCGCAGAAACAAGCCCTTCAGCCCACCGAGTCCGCGCCGACCAGCGATCCCCGAACATTAACACTATCGTACCCACACTAGGGACAATTTACATTTATACCAAGCCAATTAACCTACAAACCTGTACGTCTTTGGAGCGAGGGAGGAAACCGAAGATCTCGGAGAAAACCCACGCAGGTCACGGGGAGAACGTACAAACTCCTTACAGACAGCACCCGTAATTGGGATTGAACCCGGGTTTCTGGCGCTGTGATCTCTGCAAGGCAGCAACTCTACCGCTGCTCCACCGTGAAGTGAGAAATATCTGATCAGAAAATAAATGGAAACAAATCAAAGAGATGGGAATCACGTTTCATAGAGAGGAATGAGGAAACCAACATGAGCATGCCAAATTTTAAAACATGCAATTTCGTTACAAGCAAGGCTTAAGAACCAGCTGTAAACTTAATTTTAAAGTGATTATTACAGTGAAGTTTGGGTTTACCAGCTCAGACCGAAATTGATTCAAGGAAACCCTTCATCATTTCCGAGAAAAATGTGTATTCGCCCTCTAATATATGCATAATTTTTATGTCATGCTAAAAATATGAATATCAGAAGGAGAAATGAAGGAGATTTGAACATTTCATCCAAGATATAATAAACTGAAAATAAATGATCAACCAAGGAATTCCAGACATTTAATCAATTACCCACATACCTCAACTAACACTGAGATCTGGAAACTGGGTGTTCCGAGGGCTGTTCAATAAAAAAGTATTATTTATGTCATAAGGGATAGGAGCAGAATTAGGCCATTTGGCCCATCAAGTTTACCGCCATTCAATCATGGCTGATATATCTCTCACTCCTACCCCCATTCTCCTGCCTTCTCCCCATAGCCCCTAACACCTACACTAATCAAGAATCAATCTATCTCTGCCTTAAAATATCTATTCATGGCCTCCACAGCCTTGAGGCAAATAATTCCACAGATTCACCATTCTCTAACTAAAGAAATTCTTCCTCATCTCTTTCCTAAAGGAACATCCATTCATTTTGAGGCTATGACCTCTGGTTCTAGCACTAATTTCAACAAGATCACTGACAAATAGAAAACTCAAGAAAACCTATAAAGTGCTCAATCTGAAAAGTTCTATTTCATTGGTTGTTTCAAATATTCAAGTCAAGTCAAGTATTATTCGTCACTTGCACATAAAGTGCCAGTGAAATGAATTTGCCAGCAGCGGTACAATAAAAAATAAAAAAAAGAACACACAATACTCAATAAAAACTTAACACAAACATCCACCACAGCATTCATCACTGTGGTGGAAGGCACAAATTTTGGCCAGACCTCCTCCATTTTCCCCCGTGGTCGGGACCTCAACCCACCGCAGTCGTCGCTGCGGGCGTCCAGATGTTCAAACAAGGTAAGTCCAGGTAAGTCCTGAATCGGTGTCTCTCCACCGGAGATAACAGTTGCCAGAAATGAGGCAGAGAGACGCCGTTGCAAATATCAAAGATCAAATCTGCTCACGATCTTCCTGCAGTTACTCAAATAACTGCTGTTATTTTGCATACTAGGCAAAGATAGCCATTTGTCTGTCATCAAATTGGCCTCCTACTGATCCAAAAGCCTTTGCCAAGATGCTGACCTCTGTGTAATCAGCTTTCCCCAGTGGAATTATACTTTCGGAGGGCCGCTGAGAAGCCGAGGCCTCGCGAGTCGATGAAGCCCTTGGGTTTGCGGAACCCGCTGCTGGGGCCTAGGTCGGCACCATGCAGGCGTCTGGAGAGGACCCGGCAGCGATTGTGGAGAGGCCCGGTCTGGCGGTCGATGATGGCGCCGACCGACAGATGACGACGGACCACGTGGAAGTGAGGACGCCGCAGCCAGGGGAAGGAACAAAGGAGGACCCGGCGTGGGGGGACCATTTTGATGAAGGGGGAAGAACAATGGACAAATGGTAGGAGGCACATTTCTGTTTAGAGTGAAACACAAATCTATAAGAATGCTCAAGAGAATCATACAGCGTTTTATTATCATACATAACAAAAATGAATTAAATTCTTACTTGCGGCAGCAAAACTAATTTGTAAACAGAGTACTCTTAAGATGGTACAATAAACAAATGTAAAAATAAGTTCAATAGAAAAAACAATACTGTGCAAAAAAAAGTCCAAACCCCCTAAAGCAATAAAGACCATTTGTAGTTTAGTTGGAGTTGCAGCATTCAATAACCTGATGGTTGTTGAGAAGAATTGAACATGGAGCTCAGTTTTCAGACTCCTGTACTCCTTAGAGATGGCATAAGTGAAATGCTCTATGCTTACACTAGGATTATGTTATTCAGCAAACTCCAACCAGTTCAAATAAGTTTCATGGAGCTCATTACAATTGAAGTTAGCTTTCAATTTTGTTTGGGGGAATCCACATATCACTGCCATGGCCAGCATTTATGGCTCACTTGCATTTATCCCTGTGATGGTGCTGGAAATAAGCTGGGACTGCGATAGACATTCAGGTGAGGAACATTTCCACTGTTCCAGAAAGTTGTGAATCTGTGGAATTATCCGCTTCAGAAGGCAGTGGAGGTCAATTCTCTGGATGCTTTCAAGAGTGTTAGATAGAGCTCTTAAAGATAGTGGAGTCAGGGGATATGGCGAGAAGGCAGAATCAGGGTACTGATTGTGGATGATCAGTCATTATCATATTGAATGGTGGTGCTAGCTCGAAGGGCCGAATGACCTACTGCTGAACCTATTGTCTATTATCCTTTGTGGATGAAGTTCCGGGATATGGGCTGAAACCATGGGAGAAGAGATATGCATTTCCAAATCGGGATGTTCTACAACTTAGGAAGACAACTTGAAGATTGTGATGTTCTCACATGCCCATTGTTCTTGCCCTGCACGCAGGGGAAGGGAATTAATGTTCAGGAGTGTGGATGGGTTACAAATCAAGTGAGCTGCATTGTCCTTTATGAAATTGTGGCGGCTCGGACCTCGAATTCGTGTTCGTGTACCTGGACGACATCCTGGTGGCCAGCCGCTCGCAGCAGGAACACTGCGCTCACCTTCGACAGCTCTGTCAGCGGCTCAGCGAGCATGGTTTGGCCATCAACCTGGACAAGTGCCGTTTTGGGGTCAACGAAATTGACTTTCTCGGCCACCGCGTGACTGCGCAGGGCGCGGTTCCCCTACCTGACAGGGTTGACGCCGTCCGTCGGTTTCCCCGCCCACGCACGGTGCGTGGCCTGCAGGAATTTGTCGGCATGGTGGCATTCTACCATCGTTTCGTGCCATCCGCGGCCCACATCATGCGGCCCCTGTATCAACTTCTGGCGGGTGGGCAGCAGAAGAGCGTTGAGTGGACCCACGAGGCGGAGGCAGCTTTCGACGGCGCGAAGGAGGCCCTTGCTCGGGCCGTGCTGCTGGTGCACCCGCGGGAAGATGCCCCGACTGCTCTCACTGTGGATGCCTCGGAGTCGGCAGTTGGTGCTGTACTGGAGCAGCTGACAGGCGAAGTTTGGCGGCCTCTGGCCTTCTTCAGTCGGCACCTCAACCGCGCGCAGACCAAGTACAGCGCGTTCGATCGTGAGCTCCTGGCTCTGTACCTGGCTGTGCGCCATTTTCGTTACTTCCTGGAGGGCCGCCCGTTCACCGCCTACACCGACCATAAGCCGCTCACTTTCGCCCTGCAGAAGGTTTCCGACCCCTGGGTCCGCACGTCAGCAGCGGCAGTTTGCTTACATCTCCGGGTACACCACAGTCATCCGCTACGTCAAGGGGAAAGAGAACCGGGTGGCCGACGCATTGTCCCGCCCTGCTATAAATGCCGTGTTCGAGGTGGCGCCCGGATTGGACTATTCTGCTCTGGCGGCGGCACAGCTCACGGACGACGAGGTGCCCACCTACCGGACTGCCATCTCCGGACTCCGTCTTGAGGATGTCCCTCTCGGTCCTGGGGGTATGACAATCCTGTGCGATGTGTCGTCCGGTCAGCCGCGCCCCATCGTCCCTGCCACCTGGTGCCGGAGAGTGTTCGTGGTCATCCACGGACTGGCTCACCCATCAATCCGGGTGACAATTGCACTGGTGGCAGCTCGCTTCATGTGGCACGGTCTGCGCAAGCAGGTTGCCCATTGGGCTCGCACCTGCATCCCGTGCCAGGCAGCAAAGATCCAGCGCCATGTCCGCGCACCTCTCCAGGAGTTCGGTCTACCTCACCGGCGGTTCGACCATCTCCACGTGGACATTGTGGGGCCCCTTCCACCGTCCCGGGGCATCACCCACCTTTTGACCATGGTGGACCGCTTCACGCGGTGGCCGGAGGCCATTCCGTTGGCTGACACCTCATCGGCTACGTGTGCTCGTGCGTTGTCCGCGCACTGGATTGCTCGCTTCGGGGTGCCGGCGCACATCTCCTCCGACCGGGGGCCACAGTTCACCTCCGAGCTGTGGTCAGCCATGGCTCGCTTGCTGGGGGTGCAGCTGCACCACACCACGGCTTACCACCCGCAGGCTAACGGTCTGGTGGAGAGGTTCCACCGGCAGCTGAAGGCGGCATTGAAGGCACGGCTCACCGGCCCGGACTGGATGGACGAGTTGCCGTGGGTCATGCTGGGCATCCGGACCGCTCCCAAAGAGGACTTGGCCTCATCATCGGCGGAGCTGGTTTACGGGTCGACACTCACAGTGCCCGGGGAGTTCGTGCCGTCGGCGCCGGAGCAGCAGGAAACGCCCTCCTCCACCCTTCAACGCCTTCGTGAGCGAGTTGGCAGGCTCGCACCCGTCCCGACATCCCGCCATGGGTCATTTCGCCCACACGTGCCAATGGCCCTCACGGACTGCCCATACGTCTTCCTGCGCCGTGATGCCCACCGGACGCCACTTCAGAGGCCGTACGAGGGCCCGTTCCGGGTGCTGGAACACGGGCAGTCGACTTTTGTCCTGGACATGGGGGGCCGGCCGGAGGCCGTGTCGATTGCCCGTTTAAAGCCGGCGCACCTGGACATTGACCAGCCGGTGCTGGTTGCTCAACCTCGGCCCCGAGGGCGTCCCCCCTCACGACTCCCTCCACCTGTCACTCCACCTGTCCTCCCGCCGGCCCCTCGACCTGTCCCTCCACCTACGCCCCCGCAAGCCCCGGGATCTGCTGTCTTCCGCACGCGGGCCGGCCGGGTCGTGCGCCCGCCGGTGCGTTTTGTGCCTCTGGTTCTGGGGGGGGGTCCTGTGGCGGCTCCTAAGGGTCGTCCCATTATACTGCCGAACCCCTCGGCACAGGAGTGGTGCAGTCCGGAGGCGGTCCTTAGCCGGACGGTATAAAAGGCAGGGTTTGGGTGCCATCTTTGCCTGGTTTCGTCTTCCCCTGAACCGGGAGGAAATAAAGTATAGTGCTTCTCAAACTGCGGACTACTTGTCTCATTTGAGACCCACGCACTACAAAATGGTCAATCCTAAACATTGCGCGAGTGCACTCATTCAAGCATTGGAGCATACTCTGACCTGCTCTTGTGGCAGATCCAGTTGAAACTTTGATCAACAGTGATTCTATGGAATAGAGGACTTGACAATGACGATGCCATTGAATATCAAGAATCAGTGATCAGAACCTCAATTATTGATATCTGACATTTTTGTACTTTACGCTACTTTTCAGCTTTATCTACATAGGAGTTGCAAATGGGACTTCATATTACATTATCCTCAATGGACATCCTCCCGATAGAAAGTAGGTAATTGATGATGTGGATGAAGATGGCTGCACCTGGGATGGTGCCCAGAGGAACTGCTGCAAGAACGCTTTGAGCTCAGGGTGACTGATGAACTGCGATTGCTGGTCGACGTGGACTTGGTGGACTGAAAGGTCTGTTTCTATACAGAAACTCTAAACAAAGTAAACTAAACAACTACCACCTTTCTTTGTAAGGTATGATTACAGCATAGGAATGTTTTCCCCTCAATGCTCCACTCAGGAACAATGATTAACCTCCAAAATCAACAGCTACATTATTTTGTGAAGTATGATTCAAACCATGGAGTGTTTCCTGCTTGATTGCACACTTGGTCAAATGCCACCCTGATGTCAAGGGGAAGAAACAAATGATGACTAAGATTTTACTAATGCAACACAATGAATTGCCTTTTTTAAGGAATGACAATGTAGAAAGTTGCACACTCTCATCTTACCTGAGGAATTCAGCTCACGTTTGGATCAAAGCAGTTGCGAGGACCAGACCCGAATCAAAATACCGCCTCCAACCCCTAGCAAGATGGGTATTGGTAAGATAATTGGTAACTAAGCACTTCTTGATAGCATGAACACAATACTGTCCATCACTTTGCGGATGACTGCAAGCAGCCTGATTTAATGGCAATCCGACAAATTGATGCAGCCTGATTTCTGACTTGCAGATGGTTGCAGATGATGCCTGCTGCCTTAGTCTTTCTAGGTGGTAAAGGTTGCAGATTTGTGAGATGCTGCTGGGGAACCTGAATGAGTAACTTAAATGTATTTTATAGATGGTGCATCCTGTTACCATTGTGCGTTGGTGGTGGGAAGAATGAAGGTTCAAGCTGACTCTTGTCCTGGATGGTGTCAACCTTCCTGAGAGTGTTGGATCTGCACTCAATCAATCACATGGCGAATATTCCATCATTCTCTTGACTAGGCATCGCAGAGGCAGAAAGGCTTTGAGATCTCAACTGCACTGAATGCACAGTATCTTGTTGTGCAGTACTTAGATGCAGATCGAGTTGAGTATCTTATCAATGATGACGCAGGCAATGGTAATGCCAATGATTATCAAGAATAAGTGGTCAAACTCTTTTGTTAATAATGCCATTGTCTGGCATTTTTGTGATGTGAATGTTACTTGTTGCTTATCAGTTGTTGCATGAATGTTGTCAGTTATTGCTATATGCAAGCATGGATTGGTTCTCTGAAGAGGAATTTCAAATGGAATTGAGTATTATGCAATCAACAGCAAACAGCCACCCTTCTGCCTTTTCTGATGGTCATAGATAGAACAACTGAAGAGGACTCGGCTTGTAACTGGGCGATTGACATCTGAGATTACCTTCCATTGTGAGAGATGTCATGGTAAAACTACAGTTGACATCAAATAATGTGGGTAGACTAATCCAGCATTGCAGTTCCTTCTTAATCAAATAATGTGGAATGTTTATCCTTTGATGCCGATTAATTTTGGTCTTACCATGTTGCTTTAATTCCTTGGTCAAATGTGGCCTTTGATAGCAAAGGCAGTCACTTTCAGCTTACCACTGGAAATCTGCTCTTTAATCCATGGCTTGATCAAGGCTGTTATTTTTTTTGTTCTTAGTACATAATTGTCCTCTATTTATCCCATCGAAGTTTGTCCACTCCAAGTAATGATAATGGGAATTGTTCTAGTTAAAGAAAAAAGCAGCACATAGATTTGGCTTGGTGTCATCATTGAGTTGGTGGAAAACCTCTCTGCTAAACCTGCACTTCACCTGACTCTTGGAGTTGCACATTGTGGTAGCAGGAATCAGAGGGATGAGTACTCTCAGCTTGCCGATGATTTCAACATCTAGCCGAAAACAGTACTTTGTGGTATCAATTTGTTTAAAACCATGAAAGAGCCAGAGAGCGAAGGTGCCAGAGAGCAAACAGAACAATGCATTATATTCAAGGTGGCAGTCCACAAACTAACAAGATCACAGCACAGGACGTTGATGGATCAGTGTCATTAGTTTCCAAGTCTCCCAAAACAACAATTAGCATATGTAGGATTTTAATTGCACTATTGACAAAGGCTGCACATATCTGTAAACCTGTTGGGAGTTTAATGGCAATAATACCAATGAGCTAAAATATAATAAAGAGTTATTGATTCTTACTACTGATTGCCCTAAAGTGGTGTGGAAGATAAAACAAAAACCCAAAACAGCAAAGGCAACTGATGCAATTAAGTGCAACTATGTTCCAATGGAAGTCCAGTGTAATTTTGAAGAGAGGAAGGTTGGATATATGCTATGTTGTTTGATTAGATGAAAATAAATAGTTTTCATCAAAATAAATAATTTTATGGAATTAAAACATTCTCACTGGATATGTTAAAATACAGCTCCCCCCCCCCCCCCCCCCCCAATCAACACTTCCAACTATATAGCTCTTTCCCATACCATAATCATCCTAGGAGATTTCAAAAGAGCTTTTTGGAGAAAAAAAAGACACCTAGCACATAACTATCAAAGGCTTGTTCAAAAAGGCATATTTTATGGAGGGCATTATAGAGAAATAGACAGGTTAGTGGGAAATTGAAGCGCTTAGGACATTGGCAATTGAAGTTAAGACTCCCATTTGTGCAATGTTTAAATTCAATAATGTAAACGTTGACAAAATTGAAAGTATGCAGATATCTCCAAAGTTACCAGCCTGATGGAGATGATTGACATCGTGGGGGGGGTTGGGGAGGGATTGCAGATAAGTCCATGAAAATAAGAATTGACATTTTTGAAATTAAAGGGCTTCTGTATGATGGAATCTATATCATCAAAAAGCACTGGAAAGATGGGTGAGCAGGATTGATTGCAAGTTAAGACATGGGAAACAGAGCTTGGACCATGGGATCAGGATGAGAATTAGGGAGACCAGTCAGAAGCTCATTGCAACAATCACATTTTTAAAAGGTGCTCATTATCGAGATTCAACAGCAGATAAGTCGAAGCAGTGTAGATCTGGAAAATGTAACAAAAGTGGAAGACACAGACAGGAGGTAGAAAACTGAACAAAAACAGGATCAAATATGACACCAAGATTGAAATAATCTGTTTCCACACATTTGTCAATGAGAGGATAGACAGTGGCAGGGTTTGTGAACGTGTCTTCCCCACATTTAGGTTTAGATTTATTATGTCACAGTCGCTGGACTACAATGAAAAGCATTGTTTTGTATGCTATCCAAACTGATCAGCAATACTTACATAGATGCAATCAGTTAAGTATTTCCCGGCAATGAAGACGCACCCCCATTTTGATTAGCTAAATTTTGAAAAAAGGCTGGCGGGCAGCATCAAGGGTTTGGTTTAGTCGTGTAGACATGATCAAGAGTTTTCTGCAGTTTCCAGATCGCCTGCGTGCCCAGGACTGGCTACAGTTCCCAGCTCCCTCACGTCCCCGGGACTAGCTGCAGTTCCTAGGTCGCCTGCGAGCCCCGGGAACTGGCTGTAGCGCGCAGGTCGCCTGCGAGCCCCGGGACTGGCTGTAGCGCGCAGGTCGCCTGCGAGCCCCGGGACTGGCTGTAGCGCCCAGGTCGCCTGCGAGCCCCGGGACTGGCTGTAGCGCCCAGGTCGCCTGCGCCCCGGGATTGGCTGCCCCGCCTGCGAGCCCCGGGATTGGCTGTAGCGCCCAGGTCGCCTGCGAGCCCCGGGACTGGCTGTAGCGCGCAGGTCGCCTGCGAGCCCCGGGATTGGCTGTAGCGCCCAGGGCTGCGAGCCCCGGGACTGGCTGTAGCGCGCAGGTCGCCTGCGAGCCCCGGACGAGCTGCAGTTTCCATGTCGCCTATAATGACAGATTTTTATATCGTATCAAGAATTAGTCCTTTAGTCACTATTTGAAGACGGGATCAGAAGATAATCGATATGCACCCACGAGCTCTCCACAAGAAATACAAAGCAGTCGAAAGATAAATCTTCCAAAACATAGTCGCTTGATTAATAGTTTCTTTATTGTAGTATGATATTCATCCAAACTTCTTGTTGTATAAGAACATTTTAATCTTACTTATGGTCATACTCGTGCATGGTCGAAAGCTGTGACCTCTTCCCCCATGCTTCTTCAAACTAAACTAACCACTAGGGAGTCTGCACGACAGTCCCAGCTGCAAACACGCCTCAGACTACGTATTAATCACACCCACATAATTACAGGCAGATAAAATGTACTGGTTTATAGTTATAACATACTGAGTTAAGCTAAATGGCTACTACATACCGGCCCCTAATTGTTCTAAGTATGTAACGAGGCAATTACTAATAGACATTAAAAAAGGAGCTATAAAAGCTTAACATATATCAAAAAGCAAAATATAACATGCATTATATATCAGCACTCCGACTTCTTTAGCGATTTTTCCATCTTCACCTTCGCCTTCTAGAAGCAAGCATAACTTGGTCATTGGTCTTATTAAAACATTGTTCTTAGTCTGAAATCGTACTGTGCGCACCAAACCCTTAACGTCAGGCATGATCTCCAGTATTCTTCCCATCAACCAAGAACCTCGCGATGTAGTAGAATCAACCACCAAAACAATATCACCTGGAACAAAATTTCTTCCAACCCTCGACCATCGTTGTCGCTCTTGGATCAGAGGCAAATATTCTTGTGTCCATCTCTTCCAAAAAAGATCTGCCATACATTGTACTTGTCTCCATCTGCCTCGTATATACAAATCTTCTTTCACAAAGAGTCCAGGTGGTAGTATTGGATTGGTCTTCAACAGAAGAATATGATTTGGTGTAAGCGCTTCCAAGTCCTACGGATCATCAGAACTCTTAGTAATAGGTCGACCATTTAAAATTGCTTCAATTTCACAGAATAGTTTTCAATCCTTCGTTGTCCAGAACTTCTTGTTTAAGATGGGTTCTGCTGTTAGTCCACTAGAAGCTTCATCCGCAAGATTTTTCTTTGTGCTAACACATTTCCATTATGAAGCATTAGTAGCTTCCAATACAAAAGAGATTCTGTTTGCTACAAATGTCAAAAAACGTCTGTTCTCATTGTTGAAGTATTTAAGCACCGTAATACTATCAGTCCAGAAGATAAGATTCTTCCAGTTGAAGCTGTAGTTCTTTTTGCAGCATTAAGTCAACTTTAACAGCTAAGACTGCGGCAGTAAGTTCCAGTCTGGGAATTGTCATTTACTTCAATGGTGCCACACCTGGCCTTTCCCATTAAGAATGCGGCATATACTTTTTTGTCATCATTTTCCAGTCTTAGATATGAAATAGTACCGTAACCACTTTCACTGGCATCTGAAAAAGGATGCAACTGTGCACTTCTGATCTTACCAAAGCTTGTAGGCTTCATGCACCGGTCTACTTTGAATTCTGAGATCTTGTTGAGATCTGCTAACCATTCTGTCCATCGGTGAGAGGAAGTTTGCGTTATACTCTCATCCCATCCAAGTTTTTCCTTACAAAGATCCTGCAAAATCAACTTGGCTGGCACTATAAATGGTGCAAGAAATCCCAAAGGGTCATAAACAGAATCAATCACGGATAGGATACCCCTTCCAGTGCATGGTCGCTCTTGAATAGAGATTCTGAACTTGAACACATCTGTTTCAATGCACCAGTGCAGTCCCAATGCTCTTTTCATTGGCAGATTGTCTTTCTCCAAATCCAACTGTCTGGTCTCCTTGGCTCTATCATCTGGGGGAATGCTTTCCAATACAACACGGCTGTTGCTAATCCACTTGGAAAGTGTGATTTCTCCCTTGTTGCAGAGGGAGGTCAGATGTTTTACCATTTGAATTGCTTCCTGCTCCGCAGACATGGATTTTAAGCAATCATCCACGTAGAAATTATTCTTCAGTGTTTATCACTTCTTCTGGAAAGTGAGTTTTATTTTCCTCTGCGGTCTTCTTTCATGCAAAGTTCGCACAACTTGGTGATGACACTGCTCCAAAGAGATGTACCTTCATCCGGTATTCAAAGAGATCTTGTTGTGCATCACCATCAGGCCACCACAGGAATCGCAAGAGGTCAATGTGTTTTTCTGATACTTTGACTTGATGAAACATCGCTTTAATATCAGCCATCAAAGCAATCGGTTCTTGTCTGAATTTAACAAGAACCCCAATGAGTGAGTTGGTAAGGTCTTGCCCTTGTTGAAATTAGCAGTTAAGTGATGTTCCTTTGAAGACTGCAGCACAGTTAAAGACCACCCTCAAGGTCCCTTTCTTCGAGTGATACACTCCATGGTGCGGAATATACCAAAGCTCTCCATCACTTCGATTTAGTTGGTTTGTTGGTACCATTTCGGCATAATCATTGTCAATCATATCCTTTAGGAAAGACGTATATTCCTCATGAAATTTCGTATTCTTGCCAAACTTGCATTTCAGATTCTGGGTGCGTTGCTCTGCCATACGACGATTATTCGGCAGACTGTGTGAAAGGTAAGTCCGGACAATAGTGTCCTTCTATCATCTTTACTGAGTAGTTCATAATATCTAAGAACTTTAACTCTTCCCTGGACATTTCTTCAGATTCCTTACTGGTGCTTTCATTGAAGTCATGATTTTATTGCTTGATCAATAGCATTTCTAATTTACCAGTTGATATTTGATTAACAGCAGCAGCAGGGTAGTTCTTCTGGTTCCTGCTTTAGTTGTTCCTTCTCAAGGAGCCATAGATAACCCATCCTAGTAGGGTTTTCACAGCAAACTGTCCATCCCCTTGGCTCCTCAGTCTGTATAGGTTCTAAAACCTTCAAAGTATTTGTTCCGATATGTAGGTCGATACCAGAACTTATTTTAGGTATCTTCACATCCTTCAAGTAAGGCCATTGTTTCAAGTCCTCATGCCCGGGTATATTTTGATGACAAACAGGCATGGTCTCTCATGTGTAAACACCTCAGATATTGGTATAAAATTGTCTTCATCCAGACTAGATATTTCCATACATGCAATGTAATGACTAACGCACTCCTTCTCTTCATTCATGGTATGCAATAGAATCTTAACCTCTTCTCCTGTAATGTCCAGCCTTCTCATCAAGCTTTCTGTACAAAAGGTAGCCGAACTTCCATGATCCAAAAATGCATACGTTTGCAACACTGTATTCTCCTTGCTATTCCTTACCTGTACTGGTAAGATAGAGAAGATTCAGGTTTCTACCCCGGCCCCAATATGGGCAGTTATCTGAGGTGAGGTGACAGCATCACTAGTAGCTGGCTTCTCCTTCTGTTCTATTTGCTCCAGCTTCTTCTGCTCAGTGTGAAGTGCTTCAAGATGATCTTGCTTGCACTTATCACAAGTTATAGGACTCTTACAGCCTTTAAAAATGTGTCCTTTTTTCAAACATCCAAAACAGATTTCCTTCACAGTTTAGGGGTCACAGGGGGTCACAGTTTAAGGATATTGGGGAAATCTTTTAGGACTGAGATGAGAAAAACATTTTTTACACAGAGAGTGGTGAATCTCTGAAATTCTCTGCCACAGAATGTAGTTGAGGCCAGTTCATTGGCTATATTTAAGAGGGAGTTAGATGTGGCCCTTGTGGCTAAAGAGATCAGGGGGTATGGAGACAAAGCAGGTACAGGATACCGAGTAGGATGATCAGCCATGATCATATTGAATGGCGTTGCAGGCTCGAAGGGCCGAATGGCTTACTCCTGCACCTATTTTCTGTTTCTAAGTTTCTCCTTTAAGAAATCCATCTTTCCTTTATATTCCTTTTTCTTGAATTTCCGACGCCACCTATGGTGTGACCAACTTAGTTACATGAGAAGCAGAACCATCTTGGCTTAACAGTAGATGTATCTCCTTCCTTTTCACCTTTCGTTTCTGCAGGTATTACAGCGGTAACAAAGCCACTTTCCTGAGGTCCTGACCTTCCTTTTGTTTTAGTAAAGGTAAAACCTTTGACAGTTGCAATTGGTTTAGGATCGTGAATACTCCCATAGCGTAAATTTGACATTAACCGTTCTTCCTTTTCCATGAAATTCACCAGATCAGGAAGCAACGCTTCTCAATTCTCAATTTCCTCTATCAGACCTCCACTTTTCTCCATGTCTGTCGGGCATTTTTAGAATGATAGTTTTCATATTGCGTTCATTTCTTGCATGGAGTTGAGGTGTTTCTACGAGCTGCTACAACAACTTCTAAGAAATATTGCGAACTCCCACAATGCTTTCGCGTCTTCTGGCTTGATAGCTGTCCAAGCATAGGCTTTCTTCATGTATGCATTGGTGATCTAGCGCTCATTACCAAACTGTTCTTTGAGCAATTTTCTTGCCGTTCGATAGCCCTCACCGGCAGGCAGCCTCCGAGAACTTGCAACAAGCTCCTTTGGATATTCGCTTGTGTAATACTCCAGAAATTGTAAACTATTTTCATCATCAGTAGTTTTCCTCTCCACACCTCTCAAACTGGTCTATGAAAGTCTCATATCGCAAGGGATCACCATCGTACTTAACAATTTCCATTTGAGGTAAAGTGGAAGAGATATTATGTTGAGCTAGAGACTCGCTAATTCTCATTTGATTCCACATCAAATCACAGACTTCTTCTCTAAATCCCTCCTTGGTAAACATGCCTCTGAGAAGAATGCTGGTCTGGATAAGTTTTGTCACGAGTCCCTTGGCTAGATGTTCTTCCCAGACTAGGCCTCAATGTATCATAAACAGGCATCGGCGAATCTCGGCTTGCTCGAGCCTGTATATTAGGCCTCTGAAAAGAGTGCTGAGCTGCGTAGGTCTTATCACGAGCCTTAACAGATGGTCCAAAGATTATTTGCTTCGTTTTAACTACCTGTGGCTGAGATTGAGTTTTATCGACCATCCACTTACTCAGTGCTAGATTTGAATGGCGAGACCACTTATGCTGGTGGCTGTACATTTAATTCAGCTGATGTTTCCCTTTGAGCAGTTCTTTTTCTCAAATAAGAGCTCATCCCATCAGATACTTTAGAGCCGCCTCTTGAACCTTGGTCTTCCAGTATCTCAATCTTCGTCCTGGCTTCATCCAACTTTGTACCCAGTTCCAACTGTTCCTTCTCTCTTTAACTGCCTCAACCTCTTTCTTCATCTGTTCCGCACGTGCCTCGGCATCTCTCCTGGTCTGTTCCAACTGTTCTTCCTGTGCTTCAATCTTATGCTTTCTCGTCAAGGTGGCAACTTGTAACAAAAGAGCAGCCATAGTTGCTTCAGCTTCCATACGAGCAGTGGCCCTTGAAATTGAACTGGCTTCTGAACCAGACATGTCGATCTTCGTGTTCAAACGTTTGAGCTACTACCTTGTGGCATTATTTCTTGCTCAATTTCGACACGTTGTTGCATAGCATCTCCTACTATAGCATACGCGGTCCTTTGTTAAATTTCAGCCATCCATTTCTCTACATTGCCAACGATGCCGTTAAGATATTCCATCGCTTCTTGAAACCACAGATTTGGCTCTTTGCTTTCCTCCTCAAGGCAGTGATAGGCTCAGTAATAAGTGGTTTTGTGCAACTCAAGACGAGGTTGACTAGCCACCCATGATTAGATTTTACTTTTTCAGCATTCTGTTTAAGGCGCATGAGTTCATCCTGGATCTATTAAATGGATAACCTGCTTCTATAGCTTGTTTTTCTCCTTCTGGCATTTCTCCAGTAATGCAACACTGGCCTTTTCGGTGGGCTTCTTTGTTCGTTCGCTATATCATCTCTGTTCCGGCTCTTCTTCACCTGGCTTACATGTTGAATATTCCAAAGCTCCCTCTGGTGGCGCTCCTTCGCCTGGCTTACGTACTTCTTCTGGCTCCATGAATTAAACAGGTCTTGGCAGACTGCCAAATCTTCTAATAAGAGAAACAGGATTTCTTCAGTCTGCTTCTTCTTTACTGATAAACATTCAATAGTTATGGCATTACTTCGCGTTCATTCTGGTGCAGTGTTCCATAAACACCCGAAAGAATCAAAAAAAAAAACTGGACTTTCAGAAAACATCCAATTATTTTCTAAGTGACCAGTTTAGAAATGTGTCTTATCTCAGCTTCAAATCATACCAAGGCCGAGCACCTGGTAGTCCAGTCTTACTAGCTTCTTGGCTGCTTTCGAAAACAGAACTTGAACTTCTAATACATCTCTAGACTCTTTATCAGAGCCTGTAATTTCACTTTAAACGTGACAAATCAGTCGAACAATCCACAGCGGTAAGAAGCTGTTCTAATTAAAGCGTTCCAGCTTTCAAATTTACAGCATAATACAATAGCTGTTCATTACTCACGCTCTCGATCAGTTAAGTTTTCAATCTTCAGATAAGTCGCGTGGCTGTGTCAATTAATCTACCGGCAGGCTCTAAACCAATCTCTGGCAGAAATCTAGTTTCTTCAGTTTCTCTTCGACTGAACCAATCTTCAGTTCCACTTCTACGGAACCAGTTCTTCTGACAGTAATCTCTCAGAGATCCAGCCCAATCTTCTGTCCCTCTTCTATGGGACCAATCTTCTACCTCCTGGTAGTAAGGTAGCTTTCGACTCTAATGTAGTGACAGATTTTTATATTGTTTCAAGAATGAGTCCTTTAGTCACCATTTGAAGACAGGGGATCAGAAGATAATCAATACCCACCCACGAGCTCTCCACGAGACATTCAAAGCCGTCGAAAGATAAATCTTCCAAACACAGTCTCTTGATTAATAGTTTCTTTATTGTAGTAGTAAAAACAGGATCCTTTGAGCCAGCATCGCTATTCAATGTGATCATGGCTGATCATCCCCAATCAGTACCCCGTTCCTGTCTTCTCCCCATATCCCCCGACTCCGCTATTTTTAAGAGCCCTGTCTAGCTCTTTCTTGAAAGCATCCAGAGAACCTGCCTCCACCGCCCTCTGAGGCAGAGAATTCCACAGACTCACCACTCTCTGTGGGAAAAAGTGTTTCCTCGTCTCCATTCTAAATGGCTTACTCCTTATTCTTAAACTGTGGCATCTGGTTCTGGACTCCCCCAACATCGGGAACATGTTTCCTGCCTCGAGTGTGTCCAAGCCATTAACAATCTTTACAAGCCCTTAACAATCTTCCAAGCCCTTAACAATCGAAAAAGTATGATATTCATCCAAACTTCTTCTTATATAAGTACATTTTAATCTTACTCGTGGTCATACTCGTGCATGGTCGAAAGCCGTGACCTCCCTCCCCCATGCTTCTTCTAAACTAAACTAACTACTAGGGAGACTGCCCGAGAATCCCAGCTGCAAACACACCTCAGACTATGTATAAATCCCTCCCACATAATTGCAGGCCGATAAAATTTAAAGGCACTGGTTATAACATACTGAGTTAAGCTAAATGGCTACTACATCGCCTGCGACCCCTGTGACTAGCTACAGTTCCAAGGTCGCCAGCGAGCCACGGGTCTAGCTACAGTTCCAAGGTCGCCTGCGAGCCACGGGTCTAGCTGCAGTTCCCAGGTCGCCTGCGAGCCACGGGTCTAGCTGCAGTTCCCAGGTCGCCTGCGAGCCACGGGACTAGCTGCAGTTCCATTGTCCGGTCCCGGCGGCCGCTCGCAGCCACCCGAGCTACTGAGTGAGTTGCTGGCATGACCCCCGACCCCCTCCTTCTCAACGCTCCTGCCCTCCCTGCAAATTTACCCCTGGTGCCCCAGCCGTGCTGACCCGGGCCAGACTCATCACACGCAGTGGAAAGAACTCTATCCCCCAGCAGTGCTGTCCTTTTACAGCCACTGTACCGAGTGATAGCCAAGTGTATCTTTCTTGACATTCGGCCTCCAAGGCACATGTGTAGATAGTAAACAGGAAGGGAGAGAGGACTGTACCCCTGTGGGCCCCCTGTGTTGCTCACCACCATGTCCAAGACACAGTTCTGTAGCCTGACATATTGTGGTCGTCCAGTCAGGTAGTTTGTGATCCAGGATATTACCTTCGGCTGTCCTCAACTGTCTGTAACTAAATAGCGACCCCACTCCACGGCACTACGAGTTAAAAAGAACCATTCCGACCAAATTTCAGCATGTTGAAAATTTTTCCGCGACCTAGCTGAGGCCGCGAGTATGCGGGAACTTCCCTCGAGCATGAAGGAGAGTTCCAGTGCCGACCATGCTGCGAGTTTGAGGCGAGGGCAAACTCTTCTGAACTCGAGGATTCGGTCGCCGCAGTGGGACAGCCCCTTTAGTTAATCACACTCTCTTATTAAAATTTAAAGGGTAAAAATTAAATACCCTTCCATACAGACTTCAAATTGGGATATCGAACAAGCCAAGTCATTCCTCCTTATTTAACATTAAATCGGATAATTTGCATAATTAGACACCTGCAATTGCAAAATACAAAACGGCTCGATCTAGACACTAAGATGATTTGTAAAATATTTTTATCTTTATAACATTAAATGTAATTTTTTGCAAAAGTAATATCTCTATAATACTAAAAGTCTAGTGTGTGTGTGTGTGTGTGTGTGTGTGTGCGCGCACGCGCGCGTGAGAATATCTGGTTAATTCCTCTTTTCTTCCAAACGCTAGGCCACAGTCATCCCATTTTCAAAATCCTTCTCACATTTTCTCGTCAAGGCGATAAACATCTTCCCGTCGTATTTCTGCCTATATTTCCGAAGTTAATAATCGTTTAAAGTTTTAAAAACAGCCCGAAAACTCACCCATTTTGGGAAAATAATCTGAGTGACGTCACAATGCACTCGCAAGGCAGGACAGGACACTCCAGGAGAGAGGGGCAAAGTCGAGTTCCAGGCCCTGGCGCTGCTCTACGAACTGGGTAGGTCCTAGGGCAGGGAATGGGAGTGAGGGGAGGAGGGTGAGGGAAATGAGGAGGGAGGAGATGGAGTGGGGGGGGGGGGGTGGTAAAGGGAGATGGGGGGGGTGGGGGGGATGGAGATGGAGAGGGGTGGAGGAGGGATATGACCCCCCTCCCTATCTACCCTCACCCTCCCTCTCTACCCCCTCCCTCTCTAACCCCCTCCCTCACCCCCCCCCTCCTCTCTCCCCCCCTCCCTCTACCCATTCCCTTTCTGCCCCTCTCCCTCTCTACCCCCCTCCCCATCCCTCTCTACACCACTCCCCTCCCTCTCTAACCCCTCCCCCTCTGCCGTCCCCCCCCCCTGCCCCCCGCGTCTCCCCCCCCCCCCCCCCTCCCTCCCTCTCTAGGGATTGAAGAGGGAGGGTGAAGAGGAGGAGGAGGAGGGAGTGCTGGGGGATGAGGAGAAATGAGCCACATCTGTGCAGTTGGGCGCTATGAGTGAGTGGTGCAATATTGCATCGGGGGAAACGGGTGAGTGGTGGATTCTTGCGTTGGGGGAGCAGACCGGGTCTGCACTTGGTCTAGTATTATTTTAAACGTTTTCTAATTTTACGCATGTTGGTAGTTTAATAATATTTTGATTACAGAGCTGTATTTGTAAAGAAAAACTAATATGAGAGAAAATTTCAAACAACCTGGGCAAAGTCAAACAACCTGGGCAAATAGCAGAATCAAGGTTACTTTTTCCAAAAGTATCTCATTATCAGACTGCCATTCCAAAGTTAAAACCTTACCTGGAGAGCCTTTGTTATTCAAGAGATCTTGAAGTTGGCTGCATAAGTGGGCAATATTGTGCAGCTGTCGATTTGGCTGCAGATCTTTCACCCATGCTGGGGCATGACATACTGGACATCCATTCCCAAGAGAATCAGCAACGCAAACACTGTAAAGCAGCAAAGACTTCTATTATATAAACATCATCACTCTTTATTAGAACACTGACATTTTTCTTTCTTTTCCTGATCTTTCACAAAAATCATAACAGCTCTCATTACCCAACTGAAAGAGAAGCCAGACGACTTATTTTTACCCAAATATTGCTTTGTCACCTCCCAAGTGATTTTTTTGTCCCAGGATTATTAGCCTGGTAGCTATTCTTTTGGTCCAAGCGAGAACACCTTGATTCTAATCAGTGCCAACCTAACGACTGGGAAAGAGCTGGCTGAAATTAAAAGAAATACTGCAAACATCTTTAAAACAAAAACAAAAAGATCTGATAGTGTACACAATAAAATTGAGTAGGGCATGGTCAAGTCTGCAAGCCATTCAATATTATCATGGCTAATTTGGCTCAGACTTCAAGTTAAGTCAAGTTTATTCGTCACATACACATACGAGATGTGCAGTGAAATGAATAGTGGCAATGCTCACGGACTTTGTGCAAAAAACAAACAAACAACCAAGCAAACTACAAACAGAATGGAACAGAATCACATATTCTTTTACATATTAAATATTGTGGGCGGAAGGAAAAAGGGGAAAAAAAACAGCAATTTACAAGAAAGCAGTATAATGGTACAGTAAAGGTTACACAGAAAAGCTGGAGAAACTCAGCGGGTGCAGCAGCATCTATGGAGCGAAGGAAATAGGCAACGTTTCGGGCCGAAACCCTTCTTCAGACTGATCAGGGGTGGGGGTGGGTGGGGACAAGAAAGGGAAAAGGAGGAGTAGCCGGAAGGCTGGAAGGTGGGAGGAGACAGCAGGGGAGCTGAGGAAGGGGAGGAGACAGCAAGGACTAACAGAATTGGGAGAAGTCGATGTTCATGCCCCCGGGATGCAGACTCCCCAAACGGAATATGAGGTGCTGTTCCTCCAATTTCCGGTGCTGCTCGCTGTGGCCATGGAGGAGACCCAGGACAGAGAGGTCGGAGATGGAGTGGGAGGGGGAGTTGAAGTGCTGAGCCACCGGGAGGTCAGCTTGGTTATTGCGGACCGAGCGGAGGTGTTCGGCGAAACGATCGCCCAACCTCCGCTTGGTCTCACCGATATAGATCTGCTGACATCTAGAGCAGCGGACGCAATAGATGAGGTTGGAAGAGATGCAGGTAAACCTCTGTCGCACCTGGAACGATTGCTTGGGTCCCTGAAAGGAGTTGAGGGGGGAGGTAAAGGGACAAGTGTTGCATCGGCTGCGGCCGCAAGGGAAAGTGCCCGGGGAGGGGGTGGACCGAGAGGGAAGGGAAGAATTGACAAGGGAGTTATGGAGGGAGCGGTCTTTGTGGAAGGCAGATATGGGGGGAGATGGGAAGATGTGGCCAGTAGTGGGGTCACGTTGGAGGTGGCGAAACTGACGGAGGATTATTTTTTGTATGTGATGGCTGGTGGGGTGAAAGGTGAGGACTAGGGGGACTCGGCCCTTGTTGCGAGTGCGGGGATGGGGAGAGAGAGCAGTGTTGCGGGGTATGGAAGAGACCCTGGTGCGAGCCTCATTTATGGTGGAGGAGGGGAACCCCCGTTCCCTGAATAGTGAGGACATTTCAGATGTCCTGGTGTGGAACGCCTCATCCGTGGAGCAGATACGGCGTAGACGGAGGAATTGGGAGTAGGGGATGGAGTCCTTACAGGAAGCAGGGTGGGAAGAAGTGTAGTCCAGATAGCCATGGGAGTCAGTGGGTTTATAGTGTATGTCGGTTAGAAGTCTATCACCTGCAATGGAGATAGTGAGGTCAAGGAATGGTAGGGAAGTGTCGGAGATGGTCCAGGTGTATTTCAGTGCCGGGTGGAAATTAGTGGTGAAGTGGATGAAGTCAGTCAGTTGTGTGCGGGTGCAGGAGGTGGCACCAAAGCAGTCGTCGATGTAGCGGAGGTAGAGGTTGGGGATGGGGCCCTGGTATGTATTGAACAAGGATTGTTCGACGTAACCTACAAATAGGCAGGCATAGCTGGGGCCCATGCGTGTGCCCATAGCTACGCCTTGTATTTGGAGTAATGGTACAGTAAAGTTAGTCCCTGGTGAGATAGGAGTTTATAGTCCTGATGGCCTCTGGGAAGAAACTCCTTCTCAACCTCTCCATTCTCACAGCATGGCAACGGAGGCGTTTGCCTGACCGTAGCAGCTGGAACAGTCCGTTGCAGGGTGGAAGGGGTCTCCCATGATCTTATTGGCTCTGGAGTTGCACCTCCTGATGTATAGTTCCTGCAGGGGGGCAAGCAAAGCTCCCATAGTGCGTTCGGCTACACTACTCTCTGCAGAGCCTTCTTGACCTGGGCAGAGCAATTCCCAAACCAGATTGTAATATTTCCGGACAAGATGCTTTCCACCGCCGCTGAGTAGAAGCACTGGAGGATCCTCGGAGACACTCTGAATTTCCTCAATTGCCTGAGGTGGTAAAGGCGCTGCCTTGCCTTATTCACGAGTGCTGCAGCGTGTGATGTCCATGTCATATCCTCAGACATGTGGACTCCCAGGTATTTAAAACAGCTCACCCTATCCACAGTATCCTCATTTATCCTCAATGGTGTGTACGTCCTCGGATGATGTGCCCTCCTAAAGTCCACGATCAGCTCCTTAGGTTTTTTAATGTTCAAGAGGAGGCTGTTGTCCTGACACCAGAGTGCCAGATCAGCCACCTCCTCCCGGTAGGCCTTCTCATCGTTGTCCTCTTTTCTGCAATTTCTCCATCACCCTCGATTCCCCAATATTTCAAAATGTATCTACATCCTCTTTAACTGCATCCAGTAATCTAGCCTTCTCTGTGCTGAGGGAGTGAAGCACTATTTACAACCGCTGCAGAAGATACCAATGCTCCTCACTTTTAAGTGATCCTCTCTAGAGCTTGTTATAATGTCTCTCGTTCGACATTCTTCTGTTAGTAATAACATCTTAATAGCATTAACCCTAACAAGAAATACCCAATTTTCCAGACTCATTGATTTCGATGTGATAATCAGTCTGCAATGCTTGCTAAATCACTTCCACCAATATTGCAGGTATTATCACATGCATCAGCCTCTTATGTGGCATGTGTCAAATGTCTGCTGGAAATCCAAACACTGACAAGTTCACCTCTATTGACTCTGCATGTTACATCCTTGAAGAATTCCAGTAAATGTCAAACATTATTTGACATTTTTGCCTTTTTTCATTAAATCATGTTGATTTGCTTTGATTACATTGTTTTTATAAATGATAGAAAAAAATCCCTCTTTGTGCAGATAATCTTAAAAAATAAATTTATGTATTGCAATGGAAAAGGAAGGAAAATGCATGTATTCATTTTAGCATGAAAACTAGATACAAAGCAAGGTGAGAAAGACAGAGCCAGGAAACAAGGTCATCAGCAAAATTCTCAAGATATGAACTAATGAACTACAGTAAACCCACCGGGAGGGCGTGGGATGGTGTCCAATGTTGCCGATTGTCCATTATAACCGACAGAGCAGATGAGGGGAGGGCAAGAGGAGGGTAAATTTTATCTCAAGGTCAGGAGGGAAGAAAAGTGGTGTTGGGTTTGGGAGGGGAGCGGGTTAAACAAGTGGGAATTCACAGGCCGGTGAACCGTAGAGCCCCATGGCCCCACACGCAGTGCACCAGGGATGTGTCCAGTACTCACGCCGCCTTCATGCTGCTCGTTCTCTCTACTCCCACAATCGGAAGTACGTCACGTGGCGCCAGCTCATTGAGTAACTGGTGGAAGTGGGGGGTGTTGCAAAAGGAGCCTCAGCGATAGCCAAAATCCACTACAAAGAGGCCCGTTATTGCGAGTGTTTACTGCGAGCGAGGAGCATGCAGAAGATATCTCACCTGATGTGTGAGTGGACACACATCTGCCTATACCAACAGCAACCTTAATTGCTAAAAATGGTATGGTTTATTACAGTATTAAGAAAGATCTCATAGCTCAGTGTCAAATCTCATACCTGATGCCTTGTTATATAGAAACATAGAAAAATAGGTGCAGTAGTAGGCCATTTGGCCATTCAAGCCAACACCACTATTTAATATTGTTATGGCTGATCATCTAAAATCACTACCCTGTCCTGTTTTTTCCCCATATCACTTGATTCCTTTAGCCCCAAGAGATAAATCTAACTCTCTCTTGAAAATATCCAGTGAATTGGCCTCCACTGCCTTCTGTGGCAGAGAATTCCACAGATTCACAACTCTGAGTGAAAAAGCTTTTCCTCACCTCAGTCCTAAATGGCCTACCCCTTATTCTTAAACTGTTACCCCTGGTTCTCCTCCAACATCAGGAACATTTTTCATGCATCTAGCCTGTCCAATCTAAGAATTTTGTATGTATCTATAAGATCTCCTCTCATCCTTCTAAATTCCAGTGAATACAAGCCCAGTCGACACATTCTTTCATCATATGACAGTCCCGCCATCCCGGGAATGAACCTGGTGAATCTACGTTGCACTCCCTTAATAGCAATAATGTCCTTCCTCAAATTAGGAGCGCAAAATTACACACAATACTCCAGGTGTAGTCTTGCTCCAAAACTTGCTCCAAAATGCAAATCCTCTCGCATGAAAGCTTTCTTCACTGCCTGCTGTACCTGCATGCTTACTTTCAGTGACTGATGCACAAGCACACCCAAGTCTCGTTGCATCTCCACTTTTCCTAATGTGACACCATTCAGATAATAATCTGCCTTCCTGGTCTTGCCTCCAGTGGATAACCTCACATTTATCCACATTATACTGCATCTGCCATGCATCTGCCCACTCGCCCAACCTATCCAAGTCATGCTGCAGCCTCATAGCTTCCTCCTCGCAGTTCACAATGCCTACACCACATCCCCTGGCTCTCCCTTATCCATTCTGCTTGTTACATCCTCAAAAAATTCCATAAGATTAGTCGAGCATGATTACCCCTTCAAGCATCCATGCTGACTTTGACCAATCCTGTCACTGCTTTCCAAATGCATTGCTATAACATCTTTATTAATTGACTCAAGCATCTTCCCCACCACCGATGAAAGGCTAATTGGTCTATAAAATTTCCCGTTTTCTCTCGCCCTCCTTTCTTAAAAAGTGGAGTTACATTGGCTACCATCCAGTCCACAGGAACTGATCCAGTCGAGAGAACATTGGAAAATGATTGCCAATGCATCCACGATTATACTGAGAATTATCTGAGGGTTTCACATGCAACATTTTTAAGAAAAGCGGGAGAGAGAAAACGGGGAATTATAGACCAGCTAGCCTGACATCAGTGGTGGGGAAGATGCTGGAGTCAATTATAAAAGATGAGATAACCGCACATTTGGATAGCAGTAACAGGATCGGTCCGAGTCAGCATGGATTTACAAAGGGGAAATCATGCTTGACTAATCTTCTGGAATTTTTTGAAGATGTAACTAGGGACAAGGGAGAGCCAGTGGATGTAGTGTACCTGGACTTTCAGAAAGCGTTTGATAAGGTCCCACATAGGTGATTAGTGGGAAAAATTATGGCACATGGTATCAGGGGTAGAGTGCTGACATGGATAGAGAAGTGGTTGGCAGACAGGAAACAACGAGTAAGGATTAACGGGACCATTTCAGAATGGCAGGCAGTGACTAGTGGGGTACCTCAAGGCTCGGTGCTGGGACCGCACCTGTTTACAATACACATCAATGATTTGGATGAAGGGATTCAAAGTAACATTAGCAAATTTGCAGATGACACAAAGCAGGGTGGCATTGTGAACTGTGAGGAGGATGCAATGAGAATGTAGGGTGACTTGGACAGGTTGGGGGAGTGGGCAGATGCATGGCAGATAAAGTTTAATGCGGATAAATGTGAGGTTATCCACTTTGGTAGCAAAAACAGGAAGGCAGATTACTATCTAAATGGCGTCAAGTTGGGAATAGGGGAAGTACAATGGGATCTGGGTTCCTTGTATATCAGTCTATGAAAGTAAGCAAGCAGGTACAGCAGGCAGTGAAGAAAGCGAATGGCATGTTGGCCTTTATAACACGAGGAATCGAATACAGGAGCAAAGAGATCATTCTGCAGTTGCACAGAGCCCTAGTGAGACCACACCTGGAATATTGTGTGCAGTTTTGGTCCCCTAATTTGAGGAAGGACATTCTTGCTATTGAGGGAGTGCAGCGTAGGTTTACAAGGTTAATTCCCGGGATGGCGGGACTGTCATATGCTGAGAGAATGGAGCAGGTGGGCTTGTACACTCTGGAGTTTGGAAGGATGAGAGGATATCTGATTGAAACATATAAGATTGTTAAGGGCTTGGACACACCAGAGGCAGGAAACATGTCCCCGATGTTGGGGGAGTCCAGAACCAGGGGCCACAATTTAAGAATAAGGAGTAAGCCATTTAGAACGGAGACAAGGAAACACATTCTCTCACAGAGAGTGGTGAGTCTGTGGAATTCTCTGCCTCAGATGGCGGTGGAGGCAGGTTCTCTGGGTGCTTCCAAGAGAGGTATATAGGGCTCTTACAAATAGCAGAGTCAGGGGATACGAGGAGAAGGCAGGAACCGGGTACTGATTGAGGATGATCAGCCATGATCACATTGAATGGCGGTGCTGGCTCGAAGGGCCAAATGGCCTACTCCTGCACCTATTGTCTATTGTCTAACCGCTTTTGAGAATGGCTCGTGTAGTGGAAAACAATGGGCTACCATGCAACTAAATACAAGTAATAATTATCAGCTGATTTCATGTCTCTCCCTAGCTGAGGTAAGTAGGAAAGTTGAAAGGGGTGCCAAGATCCTTCAATTCTGCAGCATTAATATTTCGTGAAAAAAAACAGGTCATATCATATTTCTTAGCATCTCTGTAATTTATATTTAATTTGGAAAAAGCAGCTGAGTAAGCAATGAGTGGCTATCATAGTTGGGTCCCATTTGAATTTTGTAAATGAAGATATTGTCTGGAGCCCTAGCAAATCCAAATCCATCCTTTCTCTAATCTCTAAGCAAATAATTGCAATGTCTGGGACCATATTTCTACAGACTGTTAGACGTCTTTTGTAAAGTGAACCTAATTATCATTCCTACCAGGTGCAACTTCTAAATTAATGTTTTTTATTCAAGATAGCAAAATGAATATAATTTTATTTATTCCATAAAAGAGATGAAAATATGTTTTCATCAAAATTGCATCCAACAACAAAGAAAATAAACAATCAGTTGACTGCTGCTCTGGGAGGAAGACTTCAGGGTCATTATGCTTCCACATAAGACGTACTGAATGCCTTTCCTCAGCAACAATCAATGTGACCATCAGAAAAAGATGTCAGGCAATTGATTAGACGTCCTCTTTAAAATATTGCCAAGCCAGAACCATTGATCAAACTTGCAATTCCTGACCTGTTCTTGCCAACTATAGATAACCTAAAATCACAAAAAGTAAATGACTAGATTCCATAATTTTAGAGATCAGTCATCTGTCAATATCAATGTGGCCTTCCTACTCTCCAACAGTGCACTTCATTGACAGTAAAGTATCCTGTGACATCCCAAGGCCATGATCAGTACTTTCGGGTTTTTTTTCTTTAAATGTAGAAAACTTTGGCAATGGTAAAGACACAAACATTGCAACAATCTTTAAAGAGCTTTGGAAATTACTGTGGATAAATGACACTGGTTGTTAGGCATCTAAATATAAATTGAGAGGCCCAAGTAACCAATTATATTGAGAACAACCAACATACAAAGTACCAACATACAAAGTACTTTAGAAGTACATCAAATATTAATTTACCAGCAAGCACTGTTCTGTATTTCAAGATTAATAAAAAAAAATCCAAATATTTGTTTTCCAACAATTATTTTGAAATTGTGACACAGACTTTTGAAATATTTAAATTATCTGGACTGTACCTTATCTGCTTGGTGGAAACGTACTTGTGGAAATTTATTTGAGATAAGACCCTTCTCTTGACTGAAGCTCTTCTTGTGCTGAACAGCATTCTGGGCTGAATTAGGTACCTGCTAACATGACCTTCCTTGACCACTTCTAATTTTACTATAAAAGAAACAAAATGCTGGAGTAACTCAGAGGGTCTTGCAGCATCTTGAGAGTGATAGAGAGGTGATGTTTTAGGTTGAAGTCCTTCTTCAATCTGCAGGTGGGGGGGGGGGGGGGGGGGGGGGGGAAGAAAGCTGGAAATGAGACAGGACAAAGTCTGGCAAGCTATAGGTGGATACAGGTGAGGGGGGGTTTTGATAGGCAGATGGCTGGACAAAGGCCAGAGATAAAAAGACACAAAGGTATGAGGTAAGGATAGAAGTGCAAATTGAGAATCCGGAGCAAGGAATATAGGTGGAAAGGTAATGGGGAGAAATGGGTGCACATCAAGGTGCGGCACAGCGAAGGGGGGGGTGTTTAAAGTTAGGTACCTAAAATTGGATAATTCCAATGTTCATACCAGTAAGTTGTAAGCTACTCAAGTGGAATATGAGAAGCTGTCCTCCAGTTTGCATAGGTGAGGGCTCCATCTATGACAGTAAAGGGGATTTCACGTTTTCAAAAGAAGACATCTTATATGTAGGTATTCACCTCTCCTCACCTGGTTCCACATCATTTGCCTGCCCATGACTCACCCCTCCCTCTCACACCTTCTTATTGGCTGTCTACCCTCAGTTCTGATGCAGAGTCACAACCCGAAAATGCCCAGTCAAATGACAGTGAGGCATCACTCCTGGACGAGCCCAATGAAATCTATGCACACTTTGATAGGGAGAACACTAATGTGCCTTCTGGCTCCCATGGCATTGCAATCTCAGTCACCAAGGCCGACATCAGAAGATCCTTTATGAAGTTGAACCTTCGGAGGGTCTGGACCTGATTGCGTACCTGGTCGAGACCTCAAAACCTGCAAGGACCAACTGGCTGGTCCAACCTCTCTTTACTGAGGTCTGAGGTTCCCATCTGCTTTAAAAGGGCATTAATAATACCGGTGCCCAAGATTAGGATGACATGCCTCAATAACTACCAACTAGTGGCACTAACATCTAAGTTGATGAAGTGCTTTGAGAGGTTGGTTATGGCACATGTCAACCCCTACATCAGCAAAAAACCCACTACAATTTGCCTACAGCCACAACAGATCAACCGGGAATGCAATATTGTTGGCTTTCCACTGGACCACTTGGACAATCAAGCTGTTATTCATAGAATACAAGAGAATACAATTGTGCGTTCAACACCATCATCCCCTTCAAACTTGTTAGCAAGTTTAGGGAACCAGGTCTCTGCACAAGGCTTTGCAACTGAATTCTTGACTTCCTCATTAACAGAACAAAATCAGTATGAATTGGCAACGACACTTCCTCCTCAATAACAAGGGCATCGCAAAGCTGTGTGCTCAGCCCCCTGCTCTACTCACTCTATACTCATGACTGCGTAGCTGGACACAGTTCCAACTCCATCTTTAAATTCGCTAACGACACCAGTTGTTGAACGAATTATGGCCAATGATTAGTCAAAGCATGGGAGGAAGATCGATCGTCTGACTGAATGGTGCCAGAACAACTTTGCTCTCAACGCCAGTAAAACCAAGGAACTGATTGTTGACTTAAGAAGAGGAAGGCTGAGGATCCACAAAGTTTTCTTGATTGACGGGTCAGTGCTGGAGAGTGTCAACAACAAGACGTTCTTGGACATCTCTGAAGATCTGTCCTGGACCCAGTATATTGATGCAATCATGAAGAAAGCCCTTCAACACCTCTACTTGCTTTGAGGTTTGAGTAGATTCAGTATGTCGACGAATACTCTGTTGAACTTCTAGAGGTTCATGGCAGAGAGCATATTGACTGCTTGCATCAGGGGCTGCTTCAGCAACTCAAACGCCCAGGAATGAAGATCACAAAAAGTGGCAAACACTGCCCGGTCTATCGTGGGTACTGACCATCCCACCAACAAAGGGATCTATAGGAGGCGCTGTCTCAAACAGCAGCCAGCATCATTAAGGACCCACATCAATCTGGCCATGCTCTCATTTAACACTTGCCATCGGGAAGCTGGTATAGGAGTTTGAAAACTGTGACATCCAGGTTTAGGAACAGCTTCTTCCCAACAACCATCAGGCTGTTGAACATTACGAACTTCAACTAAACTCCAAACCATTAACATCCTTGGATGCACCATGGAATTTAGGCTTTGTTATGTTTTTTGAATGATATTGGCTTTTTTATTTATTGAACTTTTTTTCCTGTTTGTTCATTATATCATCTATTGAGTACTGTGCTTACAAACCTGTTGATCTGCTGCAACTGAAATGTAGTTATTCTGTTTTAGTACATATGATAATAAAACACTCTTGACAACTATGTCTTTGCCTCTAGATGCTGCTCGATCCGCTAAGTTCCTCCTGCACTTTGGGGTTTTGTTAACTCCAGACCATAAAATCTGAATTTTCGTGTGTCTATTTACATTGTGTGGTCCTCAATATCACACTGAATGAATTGAATTAGCTGAAAACTGCCATTTGTGTGGTGTGTAAGAAGGAACCGCAGATGCTGGTTTAAACTGAACATAGACACAAAGAGCTGGAGTACCTCAGCGGGGCAGGCAGCATCTCCGGAGAGAAGGAAGGGTGACGTTTCGGGTCGAGACCCCTCTTCAGACTGGTTAGGGATAAGGGAAACAAGAGATATAGACGGTGATGTGAAGAGATAAAGAGCAATAAATGAAAGATATGCAAAAAAGTAATGATGATAAAGGAAACAGGCCATTGTAAACTGTTTGTAGGGTGAAAATGAGAAGCTAGCGCGACTTGGGTGGGGGTGGGATAGAGGGAATACCGGGGCTACCTGAAGTGAGAGAAATCAATATTCATACCACTGGGCTGTTAGCTGAGATGTTGTTCCTCCAATTTGCGTTTAAATTGGGGTAGTTGAATAAGCTGATAAGGATCATCCACTCAACATTTCTGATTGAAGATGGTTTGAAATGTATCAGCCATGTAATCTGTACTCGGGTGCTAGTCCTAGCATCACCAAGGATTAGCATTAAATAACTTTTCAAATGTCACTTTCACAAAATGCTTCACTCAATATAAATACTTTGAAGATGTAATCACTGCAGCATTGTACGAGGCATGGCGGCCAATTAGCACAGCAAATGACTACAAACAGCAATGTACAAATAATCATATAATGTTTTAGCAACAATGAATTGGGTACAAATATTGGCCAGATTATTATTCTTTAATACAGACTTCCAAGAGGGATTTCAAGTGCGTTCATGTAATTTTATCCAGATTAAAGCAGGTGCCAGACCACCATTTGTATAATATCAATGGTGGACCTGTACTATAACCAAGCTACATGAGCCTGAGAGACTTGATATTCTAAAGACAACACCACCAAGAGTGCCACACACTCTCAGCATTGCACTAAACTGTCAACCTACATTTTCTACTCAAATCTATGAAGTGGGACTTGAACTCTGAATAAATGTCCCACCTTCCACTGCTATTTAAATGTCCACCAATATAGATTGGACATGATAGGACATTGAAGACCTATTTACTAATCTTCGTTCAATGGCATCTTATGCTTGCAGTAACTTGAAAAAAAATCAACAATATCTTTACCAGTAAGTTTTTATTCGTCAGTAGTTAGTTTGTGACAGTACACTCAATGGGATGTTCAACACATAATTGACAGTACACTTAATGGGTGGCAGTGTGAACTGTGAGGAGGATGCTATGAAAATGCAGGGTGACTTGGACAGGTTGGATGAGTGGGAAGGTGCAGTTTAATGTGGATAAATGTGAGGTTAACAGGAAGACAGATTATTATCTAAATGCCGTCAAGTTGGGAAAAGTGGAAGTACAATGGGATCTGGGCATCCTTATTCATCAGTCAATGAAAGTAAGCATGCATGTACAGCAGGCAGTGAAGAAAGTGAATAGCATGTCGGCCTTCATAACAAGAGGAGTTGAGTATAGGAGCAAAGAGGTCCTTTTGCAGTTGTACAGGGCCCTAGTGAGACCACACCTGGAGTATTATGTGCAGTTTGGGCCTCCAAATTTGAGGAAGGACATTCTTGCTATTGAGGGAGTGCAGCGTAGGTTCACACGGTTAATTCCCGGGATGGCGGGACTGTCATATGCTGAGAGAATGGAGCGGGTGAGCTTGTATACTCTGGAATTTAGAAGAATGAGAGAGGATCTTACTGCAACATATAAGATTATTAAGGGTTTGGACACACTAGAGGCAGGAAACATGTTCCCAATATTGGGGGAGTCCAGAACCAGGGGCAACAGATTAAGAATAAGGGGTAAGGCATTTAGAACGGAGATGAGGAACACGTTTTCACACAGAGAGTTGTGAGTCTGTGGAATTCTCTGCCTCAGAGGGCAGTGGAGGCCGGTTCTCTGGATAGTTTCAAGAGAGAGCTAGATAGGGCTCTTAAATATAACAGAGTCAGGGGTTATGGGGAGAAGGCAGGAACGGGGTACTGATTGTGGATGATCAGCCATGATTACATTGAATGGGGGTGCTGGCTCGAAGGGCTGAATGGCCTACTCCTGTACCTATTGTCTATTGTCTTACCAGCAAAACACATGCTCACAGCCTCCAAGACAGACAGGCTCCTGAAGCAGCTTGCAACTGAAATACAGAAACACAATGATCAAAAACTCATTCAACAACAAAAAACATACATACATCCCATCAGGACCAACCACACACAAATTTATAAGTAGAAATATATCACAAGCACTGAAAATTATTGCAAAACAATGTTATACACTTAGCAACATAATGGCCATACCACATGGGATGCTTTTTACAACCTTACTGTTATACAAATTCCCTGAAGGGACAACGCTGAGCAGAACAGGAGAGTGGTTTAAAAAATAAACACCATGCACAATAAACATAAAGTAACTGTTCTTTCTCGAGCAGACTCAGTATCTGCTACTTCCCCCGTCCAGTCAGTGACTCCCTGTCCCCTAGTCTAGCCGGTGAGCCTAGTGCCCCCCCCCCCCCCCCCCCCCCCTGCCTCCACAGGCCACCCAGTAACCTGTCTGGACACCCAGTGACCTGAACCCATCTACTCCATTCAATCAGTAACCCCTGTCATCTCTGTTGACCCAGTGACATCCCCCACCACCATTACCCAGGGATGCCTCCTAGTCAGTAACCTCCGGCCACTCAGTAGATCACGGGTATCTCCTCCACCTTTTCGAGTGATCCCAATTCACTTCCTCTTAAGGTGTCCACAGTGACCCCTCCTACCTTTTGTTCACTGTGACTAGCCAGCCCCTCCATTCATTCAATGATGTCCACAACCGCCTTGTGACCCTTTCCAAGTGTATTCATCTCCTCAGATCACACAATGACACTTTCCCTTAGCCAGTCACCTGCTTCCTATGTTCACCCAGTAACCACCTTCTCGTTTTTTTAAACTCTCATCTTGTGATCCCCACCCATCTCATTGAAGCACCTACTGACCCCGGCACACCCTCAGCACATCTAGTAGCCCCACCATGGGCAGTCAGTGAACCCCCACTTTCCCTGCCAGCGACTCCACCCAGTTCTTCCGTTTACTCAGACTCTTCCCCCCCACCCCCCCCACCCAGTAATAACCATATAACAATTACAGCACGGAAACAGGCCAGCTCGGCCCTTCTAGTCCGTGCCGAACACTTATTCTCCCCTAGTCCCATCTACCTGCACTCAGCCCATAACCCTCCATTCCTTTCCTGTCCATATACCTATCCAATTTATTTTTAAATGATAAAATCGAACCTGCCTCCACCACTTCCACTCGAAGCTCATTCCACACAGCTACCACTCTCTGAGTAAAATGTTCCCCCTCATGTTACCCCTAAACATCTGTCCCTTAATTCTCAAGTCAGGTCCTCTTGTTTGAATCTTCCCTACTCTCAATGGGAAAAGCTTAATCCCTTCCCAAACAGAAATTGACATCTCTTCCAGAGACCCCCTTCCTGCTTACCAGGTCCACCCAGCGACAGCCATGCCGCCGCCACCCCACCCCAAGCTCACTAGTTATGGCCTCTTAGGGCTAACGGAATCAAGGGATATGGGGAGAAAGCAGGAACGAGGTACTGATTTTTGATGATCAGCCATGATCATATTGAATGGATGTGCTGGCTCGAATGGCCTACTGCCGCAACTATTTTTCATGTTTCTACTAGCCCACTCAGTAATCCGGCCCACTTCCCCAACCACTGTGACAGCCCCTTGGCGGGTCCAGAGCGATAATCCCCTCCCTCCTTCCCGGTGCACAGTGAGGGTCTGCAGTCGAAAGGTGGCCACGACCTGACCCCGGTCGCCCGAGATGCCCAAACGGGAGTTACCAGCTGGAGCACTGCAGCATCTGCTGAAGCGCGGCCACAGCCTGGCCAGTCCGAGCCCACGAATGAGTCTGAGTCTGAGTCTGAGTCTGAGTCCGGGCCCAGCATCACGCTCCGACATGGTGAACCCGTCCAACTTCAGCGCTCGCGCCAAAACTCTGAGCGGGTAGAGGGCGGGGACTCCCCGTTGACGAGTGACGCAAGGGGTGGAGACAGCGGGAGAGACGGGGACAGCCCGGGGAGGGGGGGGAGAGCGAGGCCTCTGGGCCGGGGCGGAGCCTACACCACAGGCTGCCGGGGGAGGGCGAGGCCTCTGGGCCGGGGCGGAGCCTACACCACAGGCTGCCGGGGGAGGGCGAGGCCTCTGGGCCGGGGCGGAGCCTACACCACAGGCTGCCGGGGGGAGGGCGAGGCCTCTGGGCCGGGGCGGGGGGGAGGGCGAGGCCTCTGGGCCGGGGCGGAGCCTACACCACAGGCTGCCAGACGGGGGGAGGGCGAGGCCTCTGGGCCGGGGCGGAGCCTACACCACAGGCTGCCAGACGGGGGGGAGGGGAACCAAAGATAGGCAGCGGGATTGGTCAAAGATTGGTGGGGCGGGTCCGCCACGAGAGGGGCAGGGTCACGGCTGACTGACAGTTAGAAGGGCGGGGCCTCTATTGACTGGCAGCAGGAAGGACGGGGAACGGAGACGGGTCTTCACGAACTTGTATGTCAGAAATGGTACGTCGCATCTTGGGAGCTGATGCAGTGGAGACGGAAATATTGAGAGTAGGTGTCTTTGCAAGAAGCAGAGCAGGAGGAAGTGTTGGCCAAATAACTGTGGAGGTAGGTTGGTATTAGACGTCAGTCGATAGTCGTGTGATGGAGACAGAGAACAAGAAAGGTGGAGAGAGGTGTCAGAGATAGTAGCAGTGAATTTGAGCGTGAAATCAACGAGTTCTGCACAGGTACTGGAGACAGTCCCGGTGCAGTCATCGATGTAGCGGAGATGAATTGGTGGATGGTGCCAGGACTCCAAAAGTTTAGAACAAGGAGTCCATAAAGGGAAGCAGGGCTGGCTCCATTATTAATTGTCATATGTACCAAAATGCCAACCAGTCAGTGCACCATTCACACATTATCTAAAAGCTAACGATACGTAAAAGAGAATATCTGAAATAAACAACTAAAATAAATGACATGAAAAAAACAAGCATAAACACACAATCATACATTCTTGTGTCGATTGCACAATCCCTTTGGTATGTAGCGCACCCGCGCTCATTTGTCAAGTCAAGTCAAGTCAAGTTTATTTGTCACATACACATACGAGATGTGCAGTGAAATGAAAGTGGCAATGCTCACGGACTTTTGTGCAAAAGACAAACAACCAAACAAATTATAAACACAATCATAACACACATATTCTTTTACTTAATAAATAATGGAAGGAAAAACGTTCAGTAGAGTTAGTCGCTGGTGAGATAGGCGTTTACAGTCCGAATGGCCTCTGGGAAGAAACTCCTCAACCTCTCCGTTCTCACCGCATGGCAACGGAGGCGTTTGCCTGACCGTAGCAGCTGGAACAGTCCGTTGCAGGGGTGGAAGGGGTCTCCCATGATTTTATTTGCTCTGGAGTTGCACCTCCTGTTGTATAGTTCCTGCAGGGGGGGCGAGTGAAGTTCCCATAGTGCATTCGGCCAAACGCACTACTCTCTGCAGAGCCTTCTTGTCCTTGGCAGAGCAATTCCCAAACCAGATGGTAATGTTCCCGGACAAGATGCTTTCCACCGCCGCTGCGTAGAAGCACAGAATTTCTGAATTTCCTCAATTGCCTGAGGTGGTAAAGGCGCTGCCTTGCCTTACTCACGAGTGCTGATGCGTGTGATGCCCATGTCATATCCTCGGAGATGTGGACTCCCAGATATTTAAAACAGTTCACCCTATCCACAGGATCCCCATTTATCCTCAATGGAGTGTACGTCCTCGGATGATGTGCCCTCCTAAAGTCCATGATCAGCTCCTTCGTTTTTTTGATGTTCAAGAGGGGGCTGTTATCCTGGCACCAGAGTGCTAGATCAGCCACCTCCTCCCGGTGGCCTTCTCGTCGTTGTCTGAGATCAGGCCCACCACCACAGTGTCATCAGCAAACTTAATTATTGAGTTGGAGCTGAACCTAGCCACACAGTCATGTGTGTACAGGGAGTACAATAGGGGGCTGAGGACGCAACCCTGGGGTAATCCTGTTCTCAGGGTGAGGGACTTCGATGTATTCCCTCCCATCTTGACTACCTGGGGCCTGGCGGTGAGAAAGTCCAGGACCCAGGCACACAGGGAGGTGTTGAGCCCCAATTCCATTAGCTTCCCGGCCAGTCTGGTGGGGACTATCATGTTGAAGGCTGAACTGTAGTCTATGAACAGCATCCTCACGTAGCCCCCCTTCTGGCTGTCCAGATGAGAGTGGTGTGCAAGACTGGGAGACCGCATCGTCCGTGGATCTGTTCGGACGATATGCGAACTGCAATGGGTCCATGTTCTGAGGGAGGAAGGCGCAGATGTGATTCTTCACCAGCCTCTCAAAGCATTTCATGACTACCGAGGTAAGGGCCACCGGACGGTAGTCATTCAGACAGGCTGGGGAGGCATTTTTTGGTACCGGTACAATGATGGATTTTTTGAAGCAGGCAGGGACCATGGACTTGTCCAGGGAGAGGTTGAATAATGTAGTGAGCACTGGAGCTAGCTGCGTAGCACAGGACTTGAGTACTCGCCCCGAGATGCCATCGGGGCCTGCAGCTTTTCTCGTGTTCACCCGTGTCAGAGCCCTCCTCACGTCGTGCTCGGACAGCGAGAATGTGTGCACATTCCTCCCTTCAGCTTCGGTAGCCAGCCCGCTGGCGGTATTGTCGATAGTCGGCAGACCTGAAGTGGTATTGCCCCTCTCGAAACAAGCATAAAAGGAGTTCAGGTCATCAGCTAGGGAGGTGCCGGCACTTGCGGATGAGGAAGGGGTTCTCCGGTAGTTGGTTACAATCCGTAACACCTGCCACAGGCTTCTGGTGTCCTGATGCTCCATCTGTAACTCCATCTTGTCCCTGTACCTTCTCTTTGCGTCCTTCATCGCCCTTCGCAGTCGATAGGACTCTGCCTTGTAGACGTCCATGTTTCCTGATGCCAGGCCCGAGTTGTAGGCAGCGGTGCGAGCATTCAGGGCCACACGATAGACACGATTTGGTGGCTATATTAAGTGTAGTTATTGCTGTGGGATAAAAACTGTTTTTGAGTCTGTTTGTCCTTGTCCTCATTGATCTGTACCGTCTGCCTGACGGCAACAGTTCAAACAGGGAGTGTCCGGGGTGGGAAATGTCCTTTATAATGGTCTGGGATTTCTTGAGACAGTGGGAACTGTGTAGATCCTCCAAGGTGAGGAGAGGGTAGCCGACAATCTTCTGGGCGTTGTCAATAGCCCTCTGGAGCGCTTTCCTCTTAGCCGCTGTGCAGCTGGTGTACCACACGCATACACAGTATGTTAGGATACTCTCTATGGAGCACCGATAAAAGGACAGCAGCAGTCTCTGAGTGATGTTGTTCTTCCTGAGCACCCTCAGGAAGTGCAGTCTCTGCTGGACGTTTTTCAGCAGCGCAGAGGTGTTCACGCTCCATGTCAGGTCCTCCTCAATGTGGATTCCCAGGATGCGAAAATCCACCACCCTCTCCACAGTCCCCTCTGATGATTAATGGTGTAATGTCCGTTTTCTTCTTCCTGTAGTCTATTATGAGCTCCTTGGTCTTTGAGGTGTTGAGCAGGTTATTCTCTCCACACCACACTGTCAGCTGCTCCACCTCATCCCTGTAGGCGTACTCATCCCCCAGATTATGGTTCAAGTCTAATTTGAGGAGTACACAAATCCAGGATATGCCGAAGAATTTTTAATGGAGATTGAATGCTAGCACATTGCAATTAATTTGGACCACTTAATTTTACATTTATTATTTATAATAATCAAATAAAGGCAGAGAACTGTTTTGTACACCTACGTGAAACCAACTCAAATAAATTGTGACAATCTGCAGTTGATTCCTATAGCATGCCATTAGTAAAAAATGCCAACCTGAATTCTGATTGCCTTCAGTCATTTAACAACTTATTTTTCCCCACAAATGCGTTACTCCAAACATATGGGCCTTTTATTTTTGTAACATTATGTTGTGTGGTATCTTTTGAAAATCCACTGGTTCTGCCTTTCACCTTGGTGAGCGTCCTCAAAAAATATTAATTTATCAAATGTGATTTTCCACATCATAAAACTCTGCAACATCAACTCCGAGACATCAACTCTGTCTAATCATGTTTTTTTCCGATTTTTGGAGTGTAATAATACTTAGAAACCCTGCAGCCAATTAGCACAGAAGATCCAATAAACAGCAATGTTGCAATAAAGAGAAAGTTATTTTAATACTTACAGCCCAGTGGTATGAATATTGATTTCTCTAAGTTCAAGTAACCCCGGCATTCCCTCTCTCTTTATCCCTCCCCCACCCAAGGCGCACCAGCTATTCATTTTCACCCAAAAAACAGCTAACAATGGTCTGTAGTTGCACATTATTGCTTTTTTAGACTCATTCATGTTCTTTATCTCTCTGCTGTCCTATTGATTTATATCTCCATAGAGAACATGTTAACATACTGTGTATGCAGCGTATGGTACACCAGCTGCACACATGGCTAAAACTCTCTTGAAAGCGCTCCAGAGGGCTAGTTGACAACGCCCAGAAGATTGTCGGGCTCCAGAGATAATCCTCACCTTGGAGGAATACACTTTTCCCACTGTCTTCGGTTATTTTCCCAGATGTTTATAAAGGATAATTTCCCACCCCGGACACTCCCTGTTTGAACTGTTGCGTCAGGCAGACAGCTTATAGATCAATGACTACAAGGACAAACAGACTGGAAAATTAGTTTTTATCCCACAGCAATAACTACACTTAATATAGCCACCAAATCGTGTCTATCGTGTGGCCCTGAATGCTTTTCGTTGTCTCTGTACTGTACACTGACAATGACAATTAAATTGAATCTGAATCTGAATCTGAATCTGTTTCCTTTATCATTATTACTTTTTTGCATATCACTCATTCATTGTTCTTTATCTCTCTGAATTATCTTCTATATGATTTCTATCTCCCGTTCTGTATTATGTTTACATATTCTGTTGTGCTACAGCACGTATCAATTTCATTGTCCTATCTGGGACACATGACAATAAAACTCTCTTGACTCTTGACTCCTTTTCCGTGACTTTCAGTCTGAAGAAGGCACTCGACCTGAAATGTCACCCACTCCTTCTCTCCAGAGATAATGGCTGTTCCGTTGAATTAATCCAGCTTTTTGTGCCTATCTTCGGTTATTTTAACGATGTTGGTTTGAAGATAATTTTGGTAATAATCCTTCTTCAAATATTCTGCAAAGTTTCCAAATCAGCTTATAGCTGCAAAACTAGATAGTAAAAATGTCTGGAATTAATTAATTTTTATTGTAGAGTGAGTCACGAGATTGGGTTGTATATTAACTTTATTAAAAGTTGTCTGGCTTCTTAAAAGTGTCTCCACTCCTTCTCCCCCCTTCTCTCCCCCCTCCACGCTGTCTAAAGGACTTACCGTAACTGTGTCAGCCGTCTTTTACCTTCCTGTTCATCGCGGGTATGAATTTCAGAAAGCGCTCCCCCGCTTTCCCTGGCCCCCGCCTTTGCGATTTGTTTGTGTGCATGTGTGTAGACGGTGGAACTTGTTCGCGGTTTCATCGCTGACAGTCGATCCAACTCAAGGTTTTTCAGGTGAGTGCCCTCGAGCTTGAAGGTCGAAGACAGTCGCTGAAAAGTCACGTTAGTGGGACAGGCCTTTTACCACTGACCCAGGTTATGTGAGAAAGCAGACAAACCATTCATTTACCAGTGGAAGAAAACTTCTACACACTATGCACAAAGTAAAATTACAAAAAAAAAAAAAAACCTTTTGATGGGTACATCCTGATTTCTCAAATCAGACCCTGGAGTCTTTCGAACAGAAATGTCTCACAAGATGGTTGGAATTTTAAGTACACTGACATTCACCTGTCTATTTGATACATTTCTTTGCGTTGGATCCCTGTCTTTATAATGTTCTGCCATTGCCAACTTCATATCATTTGAAAGCACTGACATTAAATATGTCACATGCCCATTCTATTCAACAAGAAATTCTGTTACTCCATGATGAACTCGGTACGCATGCAAGCTGCCTCAGAGACTTTCAGAGCTTCTACTTTATAAAGCTTCAGCACACAGCCTTTTAATGAATATTTTCTTGATGTAGAGAAAAAAAAAAATCCAAGGTTTTTCCGATTGTTCCGCAAATCTGATTCAAACTCCAGCTAATTACCAACTACAATCTCGTGTCTCCGCTTCTTCTGATTTGACTGAGCTTCATGCTCGACATGAGGCTTTACATGGTCGAAGGATTAACCTTCTCCCCCACTCCAAAAGATAACCAACTAAACTACCATCAATAGTTGCCCAAAACACGTCATAAATCTTTCATTATAATGGGCAGTCTAAAATGAAATTTCAACTATCATGGGACACATGACAATAAAACTCTCTTGACTCTTGACTCCTTTCCGTGACTTTCAGTCTGAAGAAGGCACTTGACCTGAAACATCAAAAAAGTGGCCATAAAGGCTTAACATACATCAAAATCAAAATCAAAAGATCAGGGAATAGAACCCTGTAGCTCCTCGTCGGGAAATCAAACCCCGATCTCTCACGTGCTAGGCGTGGATACTAAACACTATACTAACGAGGAAAAAATAGCATGCACTATATATCTGCAATCACAATTCTTTATCGACTCTTCCATCTTCGCTTTCGCCTTCTAGAAGCAAACACAACTTAGTTATTGGTCTTATTAAAACATTGTTTTTTGTTGTCAGTCGCACCATACGCACCAAACCCTGAACATCAGGCATGATTTCTAGTATTCTTCCCATTAACCAAAAACCTCGAGATGCTGTAGAGTCAGCCACCAACACAATGTCGCCTGGAACAAAGTTCATTTTAATCCTTAGCCATCGTTGTCGTTATTGGATTAAAGGCAAATACTCTTGTATCCATCTCCTTCAAAAAAGATTTGCCATATATTGTACTTGCTTCTATCTACGTTTCATATACAAATCCTCTTTTACAAAAAGCCCAGGTGGAAGTGTTGGATTAGTTTGCAGCAGAAGAATATTTTTTTTCTTTCTTTTTGTTCCTTTATCATGTTTTAGTTAATTTTGTTTTATTAAGTTGTGTATGTGTGTGGGTGGGGTGGGAGAAACATGTTTTGGTCTCTTCCTTCGGGGGATGCGACTTTTTTTCTGTCGTATTCCCCGTCTCCGTCTGCGCCGAGGCCTAATGGCCGAGCTGGCGACCCTCGGAGCTGTGGCGGTGGCAGCGGCAGCGGAGACCCGACTCGGCCTCGGAGCTGTGGCGGCTGCAGCGGAGACCCGACTTGGCCCCCGAGCTGTGGCGGCGATAGTGGCAGCGGAGACCCGACTCGGCCCTGGAGCTGTGGCGGCGGCAGCAGCAGCAGTGGCAGCGGAGACCCGACTCGGCCCCGGAGCTGTAGCAGCGGCGGCAGCGGCAGCGGAGACCCGACTCGGCCCCGGAGCTGTAGCGGCGGCAGCAGCAGCAGCAGCAGCGGCAGCGGAGACCCGACTCGGCCCCGGAGCTGTGGCGGCGGCAGCAGCAGCAGTGGCAGCGGAGACCCGACTCGGCCCCGGAGCTGTACCGGCGGCAGCAGCAGCAGTGGCAGCGGAGACCCGACTCGGCCCCGGAGCTGTCGCGGTGGGCAGCAGCAGCAGTGGCAGCAGAGACCCGACTCGGTCCCGGAGCTGTGGCGGCGGCAGCAGCAGCAGCGGCAGCGGAGACCCGACTCGGTCCCGGAGCTGTGGGGGCGGCAGCAGCAGCAGTGGCAGCGGAGACCCGACTCGGCCTCGGAGCTGTGGCGCGGGCAGCAGCAGAAACCCGACGGCGCCGGAACCGTGGTGGCAGCGGAGACCCGACTCGGCCCCGGAGCTGTGGCAGCGGCAGCAGCAGCGGAGACCCGACTCGGCCCTGGAGCTGTGGGTGCGGCAGCAGCGGCAGCAGAGACCCGACTCGGCCCCGGAGCTGTAGCGGCGGCAGCGGCAGCGGAGACCCGACTCGGCCCCGGAGCTGTGGCGGAGGCAGTGGCAGCGGAGACCTGACTCAGCCCCGGAACTGTGGCGGCAGCGGTGACCCGACTCGGCCTTAGAGCTGTGGCGGCGGCAGCGACCAACCCAGTTTGAACCGGCCCGTTCGCGGACCATGGCTGAGCCGCGGGATTTACCAATACCCGGTGGGGTCACAACATCTGGAGCCTGGATCACCTCGGCGCAGAGGGAGAACAAAGAGGGAAGAGACAGAGACTTTAAGATTTTGCCGTCCATCACAGTGAGGAGGTGTTTGGTGAACTCACTGTAGTGGGTGTTAAATTTATATTGATTGTGTGTTTTTGTCATTTTTTATTTTATGTATGACTGCAGGGAAACGAAATTTCATTCAGACCGAAAGATCTGAATGACAATAAAGGAATCTAATCTAATCTAATCTGATTTGGTGTGAGTACTTCCAGGTTATTAGGATCATCAGAACTTTTCGTAATAGGTCGATCATTTAAAATCGCCTCAATTTCACAAAACAGAGTTTGTAACCCTTCATCATCCAAAATTTGTTGTCTAAGAACGGAGCGCAGCACATTTCGTACTATACGAATTAATCGTTCCCAAATACCGCCATGATGGGAACCCATTGGAGGATTAAAGTTCCATTTTATGCCTTGTTGAAGCATAGTATATTGGATTTTATCCTGATTTAAGTCTTTGAGTGCCTTTTTTAGTTCCCTATCCGCTCCAACGAAATTTGAACCATTATCCGATCTTAACGAAGTAACTTGACCCCGTCGACAAATAAATCTCCTTAATGCTTGAATACATGAGTCCGTGTCGAGTGTAGATGCAACTTCAAGATGTACCGCTCTACTTGCCATACAAGTGAAGATCACACCATATCTTTTCACAAGGCTATGTCCTCTCTTAACCTCCATAGGACCAAAATAATCCATCCCCACATCCGTGATGTCTGGAGTGATCCTCTCCACAGGCACGTCTGCCATCTTCTGTATACCAAGTTTCCCACGCTCTCGCGTGCATATGATGCAATTTTTTATTATCTTTCTTGCTGCTGAATTAGCCTTGGTAACCCAATATTTTTTACGAAGTTGGGATAGCATGTAATTTCTTCCTCCATGCCCAATTTGTTCATGAATATGCCGTAATAATAATGTCGTTATGTAAAAGTCCTTAACGAGAATGATAGGACGTTTCATTTCTTCAGGCATTGCCAATCTGTTTAGGCGCCCACCCATCCGCAGAAGATCTCCTTCCCAGATTGGGTCGAGCTTATACAATTGACTACTTCTTTTTACCCCCTCTCCTTCAGCTTGCAATGTTAATATCTCTTCTTTGTATTTCTGTCTTTGACAGAAAGAAATGATCGCATTTTCTGCTTTGAGGAGATCATCAAGACATTGGCTATGTGAAGCTTCAAAAACTTGCATCTGGACTTTGATCTCCTTTTCCCTTTCCTCAGGATTCTCCTCCAAGATACTTTCTGTTATTTGTTTCTTTTCCCGAATCTTCATCAACAATCTTGTTTTTATTTTAAGAAACCAGGCTACCGATGTTATCAATTTATTCCATGATGAAAAGTGGGTAATTAAATTATTCACTGTATCATATGATTTTTTTTCAATCACATTCACCAAAATGTTTTGTTTAATTTCCGGATCTTTTGTAGAGATTTCAAATCCGAGTTCAAGCTTTGGCCATTCTCTACTTGGCTTACTAAGAAACTTTGGCCCATTGATCCATCTCTTGTTATTAAGAAAGCAATTTGCTGTTTGTCCCCTAGAGGCTTCATCCGCAGGATTTTCCTTTGTATTAACATATCTCCATTGAGAAACATTAGTAGCTCCTAGTACAAAGGAAACTCTATTTGCAACGTTTGTTTTCATTGTTAATGTATTTCAAAACCGTAGTGCTATCGGTCCAGAAGGTAGATTCTTCCAGTTGAAATTGCAGTTCCTTTCTCAGCATTATGTCAATTTTAACAGCTAAGACTGCTGCTGTAAGTTCCATTCTGGGAATCGTCATTTGCTTCAATGGTGCTACTCTGGCTTTACCCATTAAGAATGCAACATGCACTCTTTTGTTTACATTTTAGTCTTAAGTATGAAACAGTCCCATAATCACTTTCGCTGGCATCCGAAAAGTGATGCAGTTGTGCATTTCCGATTTTACCAAAGGTTTTAGGCTTTATACACCGATCTACCGTAAACTTTGAAATTTTGTGGAGGTCTTTTAACCATTCTGTCCAACTGTGCGAGGATGTTTGAGTTATACTCTCATCGCAACCAAGTTTTTCTCTACACAGATTCTGTAAAATTAACTTGGCTAGCAGTGTAAATGGTGCAAGAAATCCCAAAGGATCGTATACTGAACCAATCACAGATAAGATACCCCTTCTTGTGCATGGTCGTTCCTGAATCGACAATTTAAACTTAAACACATTCGTTTCCACGCACCAGTGCAGTCCCAGTGACCTTTCCATTGGCAAGTTGTCTTTGTCTAAATCCAACTCCTTGGTTTCTTCCACTCTGTCATCTGGTGGAATGCTTTCCAAAACAGCACGACTGTTGCTGACCCACTTGGTAAGTACAAATCCTCCCTTATTGCAGAGAGAGGTTAGGTGTTTCACCATTTGAATTGCCTCTAACTCAGTAGATACGGATTTTAGGCAATCGTCCACGTAAAAATTATTTATCAAGGTGGAAATTACCTCCTCTGGGAAATAATCTTTATTATCCTCTGTGGTTTTCCTCAAAGCGAAATTCGCACAACTTGGAGATGACACTGCTCCGAAAAGATGTACTTTCATTCGGTAACCAACAAGGTCTTGTTGTACCTCCCCTTCAGGCCACCATAAGAATCGCAGATAATCAATATGTTTACCAGTTACTTTCACTTGATGAAACATTGATCTGATATCAGCCATCAAAGCTATCGGTTCTTACCTAAATTTGATGAGAACTCCAATGAGCGAGTTAGTAAGGTCTGGACTTTGCAGTAGTTCACTGTTAAGCGATGTCCCTTTAAAGACTGCCGCTCAGTCAAAGACCACCCTCAATGTCCCTTTCTTCGAGTGGTACACCCCATGGTGCGGAATATACCAGATCTCTCCATCATCTCGATATAGTTGCTTCGTTGGTATCCTTTCGGCATAATCATTATTAATCATATTCTGTAAGAAGGATGTATATTCCTCTTGAAATTTTGTGTTCTTAACAAACCTACGTTTCAAACCTTGAATACGCTGTTCAGCCATATAACGATTATTCGGTAAATTAACACTTTCTTGCTTGAAAGGTAAATCCAAACAATAATGTGTCCATTTTTCATCTTAACTGAATGGTTAATAATATCTAAGAATTGTAATGCTTCTCTAGACGTTTCTTCGTATTCCTGGCTGGTACTTTCATTGAAGTCATGGTTATATTGCTTCATTAACAGCTTTTCCAATTTACCTGTAGATATTTGGTTAACAGCAACAGCACGACAATTCATTTTGCTGGTGCTTTCCTTATTCTTACACAAGGAGCCATAGATAACCCATCCTAGTAGGGTCTTCATAGCATACGGTCCATCCCCTTGGCTCCTAATTATCTGTACAGGTTCTAATGCTCTCAGAGCATTCGTTCCAATAAGTAAGTCAATATCAGAATTTATCTTTGATATTTTGACATCTTTCAGGTAAGGCCATTGCTGTAAGTCTTCACATCTGGGTACATTTTGACGACCAACAGGCATTGTTTCATGTGTGAAAACCTCTGAAATTGGAATAAAATTATCTTCATCCAAACTGGATATCTCCATATTTGTTATATAATAACTATGGTAATCCTTTTCTTTATTCATGGAACGCATTTTGAATTTTAACTTTCTCTCCAGTAATGTCCAACCTTCTCATCAAATTCTCTGTGCAAAAAGTAGCTGAACTTCCATGATCCAGAAATGCATATGTTTGCAACACTACATTAGTTTCACTATTTCTCACTTGTACTGGTAAAATAGAGAAAATGCATGCTTTCTCTCCGGCCCCAATATGTGCAGTTACTTGAGGCGAGGTGATAGCATTAACATCCGCTGACTCCTTTTTCTGCTCAGTAAGATCTAGCTCTTTCTTTACAGTATGAAGTACATCAGGATGATTCTGCTTACATTTGTCACAAATTATTGGGCACTTACAGTCTTTTACCATGTGCCCCTTCTTTAAACATCCATAGCAGATTCCATTCCTTTTCAAGAAATCCATCTTGTCTTCATATTCTTTCATCTTGAATCTACGACACCATCTTATGGTGTGACCAACTTCATCACATAACAAACAAAATACTATTTGCTTGCTAGTAGACACCTTTCTTTTTCTTTCATCTGTCTTTTCCACAGACACGGTCGTGATAGCAAAATTACTTTTCTTATGTTGAGATCTTTCTTCGGTTTTGGTAAAAGTAGAACCTTTATAAATTGCAAGTGGCTTGGCTTCTTCAATAATCCCGCTGCATGAATCTGACATGTACCGTACTTCTCTTTCTAAATATTCCACCAGGTCTGGTAGCCTGGCTACTTGTTTGCTCTTATCTCGTATTTTACCAGCCCTATCTCTCCACTTTTCTCTCATTCTTCTGGGCAACTTGTTAATGATGATTCTCATATTACTTGAAAGATTAATTTCCTCCATGTAGCCAAGATTTTTCATCGAGCTGCAACATCTTCTCAGAAATATTGCATATTCACTCAATTTATCCACATCTTCTGGCTTGATTTCTTTCCAAGCATGGGCCTTTTCAATGTATGCATTCGCAATCCTCTGTTCATCATCAAAACGTTCCTTTAGTAATCTTCTCGCCTTATTATAGCCCTGGTTGCCTGGCTCCATCTGACAACTTTCCATAAGCACCTTCACACTTCCTTTTGTGTACTTCACCAGAAATCGTAAGCGCTCCTTTTCATCCTTAACTTTCGTCTCTAATACCTCTTCTATGGCTCTTACCTACGTATGGTGGAGATCCGAAAGTTTCATACCCCAAAGGATCTCCACCATACGTAGGAATTTCAACTGGTGGCAGAATGAGAGAGGTATTTTGTTGAGCTATAATCTCGTTGAATTCAGATTGCTTATTCAACAGTGCCAATAGACCAACCTGATTCCCTTCTCCTTGGTCCACTGGTCCATCTCAAGTTTGTACGGATGTTCCCATAGTAGCTAGTTTCGGTCTAGCACCCATTTGCTGAGCTGAAGGTTCACTCAACCTATTTAGGTTTTCCAATCGAAGGTATCCTGTGGACTTTGACCGTGGATTTGATCCAACTGCCAATTCACTCTGAGCTGTTTTGGCTCTCTGTCTAGAGCTCATCGTCTTTGACGATCTAGAGCTGCATCTAGACCCTTCACTTTCCAGTATGTCCTTCCTGGCTTTAGCCACCTTCAACTTTGTATCTAATTCCAGTTGTTCCTGACATCGCGCCATCTCTTCTTGCTGTCGGGCCATCTGTTGTATCATCTCTTCTTGCTGTCGGGCCATCTGTTGCATCATCTCTTCTTGCTGTCGGGCCATCTGTTGCATCATCTCTTCTTGCTGTCGGGCCATCTGTTGCATCATCTCTTCTTGCTGTCAGGCCATCTGCTGCATCATCTCTTCTTGCCGTCGGGCCATCTCATGTTTTTTCTTCATAGCATCCGCTTCTATTGAGAGCGCTGCTAACTCAGCCTGTATCTAATTCCAGTTGTTCCTATCCAATTCAGCCTCCTTAAGAACATGACTTCGACCTTTCTCAGTGAGTTTAAGTTGTCTGGCTGGTCTTTCTTCACCACCACGGGGCTCTTCTGGCATAGCTCTGCCCTCATCTTCATCTTTATTCATGATTTAAAAGAGGTCTTGGCAGATTGCCAAGTCCTTAAATTAGTCGAAAAAGTCTCTGCTTCTAAGTGACTTTATTATTATCAACAATTTCTTCCAAAATTAAAACATACCGATAATGTAGAGAACCTCTCTCTAATTCCAGGTGCAAAATAAATGATTCTAATTCAAATGGAATGCGCTTTATCATAAGAAATTCAAAACAATCCAAGGTCGGTCTTCCTTTCAGGCTGGAGAAAACAGCTTCTTGAGCTCTGTAACAGAATTCTTTTAATTAAAACCGTGATTTTAATTCAAAAGGTAATAATCGATTCGTACTCACAAATCCAGTGATACGTCTTCAGATACGTTCCGATGCTGATGCTAGACCTCAAGGCTCTTCCTGGCCGAGATCTTCTTCAGTTCCACGATTGGAACCAATCTTCTTTCTTTGGCTATGCCTCTCCAAGGTCTTAGCCCTGCCGTCTTCAATTAAATCTTCTGTCCTATTGTCTGGGACTGGTATTTCTTCTTCAGTTCCACGATTGGAACCAATCTTCTTTGGCTATGTCTCTCCGAGGCCTTAGCCTGGTCGTCCTGCTCTGGCTGCGCCTCTCCGAGGTCTTAGCCTTCGCACTTCGATCTTCTGTCCCTATCTCAGGGACTGGTATTTACCCCTGCCGGAGGTTCGCTTCTACTTATCTTCTTCTGTCCCACTCTCTGGGACTGGCAATTACCCCCCGGCCGGAGGTATCCTACGACTTAATGTAGCGGCAGATTTTTCAAATCTTTCAGGAAATTAACTCCCTAGCCACTAATTGGGTGAGACGGGATAAGGGGAATATCTTCGGTACGCATGCAAGCTGCCTCAGAGACCTTCAGAGCTTCTCCTTTCATAAAGCTTCAGCACACAGTCTTTTAATGAATATTTTCTTTATTGTAGATATGAAACAGTAAGATACATCCAAGGTTTATCCGACTTGTTCCGGCAATCTTCTTCGAACTCCAGCTCATTACTTCAGATACTAGAAAACTCCTCGTGTCTCCATGCTTCACATGAAGGGCAGAAAAGTTCAAGTTCAAGTGAGTTTATTGTCATGTGTCCCTGATAGGACAATGAAATTCTTGCTTTGCTTCAGCACACAGAACATAATAGGCATAAAATGTGATGGAGCATGGAGTACGTTACCCTTGGTTATAGTTGGTAATCAAACAGCAATATTCTCATCTGCTTCTAATGACATGAAATACAGAGCCAGATATGCCATTTCTCTCAGAACAGAATGATTGTAGTTTAAGTGAGTTAGTTTTGACAACTTGTTTAGCAAAGTAGCCTTTTAGCTCTCTTTAAAGAAAATTAGATAGAGCAATCATGTCTGAGTGCCAAAATATTAGCAACAAATTATGCTCCTACATATCTGTTTTGAATTTCAATTCTTTAAATTAAACATTGAATACATTTTTACCTGCAACTCGGCGATAAATAGTGGAAAGTAGGACAACGATTACATCTTCATCATGTGCTAATCAAATGCTGGAAAGAGGATGAAGCAGCACAAAACCTGTGGAGCCATTATTATTACTGTCTAAAAATAAAACAGGTAATAGTGATTGTAACAAGTCACATAATACAACTGGAAATGTTCTTGAGGTACTTGCAACAGATGTCAGGCCTATCATGAATCCCATTGTAATTCTTGCAGCAATTTCTACATTTTACTTTGTTTTCTTGGATTTAACTAAAGCATTAGTAAGTAAGTAATTAAGTAAGTAAATTTTATTTATGTAGCACATTTAAATCAACTCGCGTTGAAACCAAAGTGTTTTACATAGAAGAAATTAGGTTTCCATACATCCATATAAAATGAAAAAGGGAAATGACACAACACACTAGAGAATTTAACATGAATGTCCCTCCACAGCAGAATCAGCATTTTCCACTGAGAGGAAAGGCACTAAAAAGTTCAGTCCTTTTCCTCTGTTTTTACCCGAGGTCAGGGCCTATTTGAGGCATCCGCAGTCTCCACAATGGCGGCCCGATGTTACAGGTCCTCTCGCTGGATGATGGAGTTCCGGCGTCGGGAGAACACTCTTCAGTGGCTTGGAGTGTCTGGAACGGCCGCTTCCTCCCCGGAGACCGTGGCTCCCGAAGTCCACAGGCCACACTGGTAGGAGTTCCGACAGTGGTGATCTCGGCGAGATCCCAGGCTCCGCGGTGTTTGAAAGTCAGCGCCGCCCGTGGCTGGCGCTCCGCGACCACAGCTCCGCAATGTTGGAGTCGCTGGTCTCAGCACTCCAGAGCTTACCACACGACGATCCTCGGTAAGGCATCGCCCACTACATGATGGTGCCTCAGCGCTGTGCCACTGCCGAAGCTGGGGTTCTGGCTGGTCCCAGCAGGAAACGCCGCTCCAGTTCAAGTCAAGTCAAGTCAAGTCAAGTTTATTTGTCACATACACATACGCTGGTAGGCCGCGAGTAAGAGGCGAAGATGCGGTCCGGAGGAAAGCCGCCTCCGACCAGGTAGGGGACTAAGAAATATTAGGCAGAGCAGCCATACACAACGGCCCCCCACTCCTGCAGTCCGCCATCTTAAAGGACTACACTAATCAAAGCGTTCATCTCATTTTTAACACCTGATCAGAATAGTACAAAGGATGAGGCTGTGGATATATGGGATGTGGCACCACTGGTTCACATGCCACTTGTCTCCGTTTCTGCACAGACAACAACACACATTAAATCATTGTGCTGGCAAATTTGTACTTCACTAAAATATAGGAGCCTACCAATCAAGTTATCTCATCAATGCTCTTTCCATGACTACATTAAGGTCTGTGTTCAATTTAAAAGGTCTACTGAAGACAGCTTTAAAATGGTGTGAAACGAGAAATTGTTCTTGTCCTTTGGAATCTTTTTCTTGAAATCGCTGAATTGAAAGTTTAAGGCATGTAAGGTGGACCATGTCCAAACACAAATCAAATGAGTACTTTATGTGTGAACATCAGGGAAACCTTTATTTAGAGTCATAGAGTTATAGAGTGATACAGCATGGAAACTCCCAACCAGTCTACACTTGTCCCAGGAAAACTACACTAGTTAACCCCACCTATCCGTGTTTGGCTCATCTATCAAGAATGCTGGAATAACAGTAGGCATCTCTGGATAGAAGGAATGGGTTTCCAGACTTAATTCAACAAATTGTTCTATCAGAAGGTTGCGAAGGCAAAAGGGTGAACCTATAACCAGTTAGCCTGAATTCAGTGGTTGGTGAGAGAAAATCACAGATTTGCCCCGATCCCCCCCTCCCCCCATGATATGGTATGAGAAATAAAACATACTAATGGGAGACAATTAAAACATAATTTCAGACAGTATTTAAAATCACAAGATGAAAGGTGATAGAGAAGGGAAAAAACAGACTGTACATGGCACCACCCAAATAAGTCATAGATGATCCCAGGCGAATGATGGTTCTTTGTAGTGGCAGCAAATGACATATGGAAATTCGTTTGATCCTTAGCTTCTGTAATTGGTTTGAAAGTGCAGTTCTTGCTGGAGTTTAATTAAGGATGAGGGGGACCACAATGAGAAACTTAATGAATAGTGAAAGACCTGGATAGAGTGGATGGGGGGGGGAGAAGATATTTCCACTATTGGGAGAGCCTTGGACAAGAGGGCAGAGCCTCAAAATAAATGGACATACCTTAAGAAAGGAGATTTCTTTAGTCAGAGGTTGGTGAATCTGGAATTAATTGCCACATAAGGCTGTGGAGGCCAAGTCAATGGATATTTTTATGGTGGGGATTGATTGATTCTTGATTAGTACCGGTGTCAGGGGTTATGGAGAGAAGGCAGGAGTATGGGATTGAGAGGGAAAGATATATCAGCCATGTTTTTATAACGGAGTAGACTTGATTGGCTGAATGATCTAATTCTGCTCCTATAGCTTATAACTTGTAACTCAGCAGATCAGGCAGTAAGTATCTATGGAAAGAATGAACAGGCGCATTTCAGGTCAGGAGCTGTCATCAGACTGATTGATCCGAAATATGACCTGTTCATTCCCTCCACATTTGCTGCCTGGAATGCTGAATTTTTCAGCACCTTATATTTTGCTGAAGATTCCACCATCTGCAGTGATCTGTTTTAAGCATTGGTTGAGGAATAAATTTGTTCTGAGCACTGAGAGAATGACTCTGGCATTCTGCAAATTCCTGAACAGGAAAGCTTAACTTGCAAGCGATAAGGTGGCGGAACAGGCTTCAGTTTAATGTATCGCCTTCAAGATGACACTTCCAAGATCACAGTAATGCACTGGAAATATTGGCATAGATTTTGTTCTGCATCTCCGGACCGATGCTGCAATGCATAAACTTCTAAACCTGTCCGCTAGGGCTGACATTTAGCATTTTAACAGAAACATTAAACTGTTCAAAATAAACTGGATGACTGCTCCCAATACCAAAATACCAAAAAGGTGAATTGAATTAGAAACATTAAGAAATTCACTGAAATCTGGAGAAATGTAACATCCAGCAAATCTGGCCACACTGCTGGATTAGCCTCCTGCAGTTTAGCACGTTTTAACAAGGAAAAAAGAAGTAGGGGGACATAAAAGTTTAAGAAAATAATTCTAGGTAAAGGCGGTGAAAACCTAGAGCATAGTCATTAATAGTGGTGGAATGCAAACTGCAGATGCACAAGAGAGCAAAATTGAACAGACCTGGAATAAGTGAGCAAAGCTAAGAGAAGGTTTGAAAATAAGAATGAGGAAGTGTATAAAAAGGCATTGCTCGAATAGATGCCAATTTAGCTGAGCAGAATTTGGCACATTCATTAGATACCAATTAATTAATATAAGTAAAATGTGCTGTGGATGAAGGGAAACTGGTGGATGTAGTTTAGATTACTAGAACTATTTGGTAAGATTCTGCATTTAATGTTATTGCAGAAAATATAAGCTAGTGGTATAGGAGGTGACATATTGGCATGGATAAGAGTCAGATCAAGTTTATTGTCATGTGCACAATACAGGTGCAATAAAAAAATATCACACATACAAGGTGCATTGACTTAGACAAACACACAAAAACATAAATTATACATAGGGTACACATAAAATTATTCAAGACAGTAATGAGAAAAATAGAAAAAAAACACAAGGCATTATTGCAAAACATATTTAGAATAGAACATTGTCCCTGGTAGTGCAAGAGGTGGTCCATAGTGTTCCTTTATCAACATAGGATTAGAGTTGTGTGGCTTGGTTAAAAAACCTTCTAGTTGTAGGAAAGTAGTAGTTCCAGAAACTGGTGAAGTTCCTGAAAATGATGAAGGTTCTTAATGATAGATGCTGCCATGTTGAAGCAGCACCTCATGTTGATGCTTTCAAAGGTGGGGAGATTTGCTGGCTTACATATAAAAACCGAGTAGGCATAAATGGTTGGCAAGATGAAATGAGTGGTAGATCTCAGGGATCTGCGCTTGGTCATGACATTTTATAATTTACATAATTGACTTATTAAAATATAAATGGTCTGGTTGCTGAATTTGCTGTTGACACAAAGATGATCAGGAAAGTAAGTTGTGAAGAGGACAAGAGGATACAAAGTGTTGTATGCAGGTTAAATGTAGGCAAAGATCTGACAAATGGAGCATAATATGAGCACATTGTAAATTGTCCATTTTGATAGGAAACATAAAGATGTGTATAATGTCAATGATGAGAGATTGTAGTGCTGTAAAGGCAGAAAGATCTGGGTATCAAAGTATGTGATTCACAAAAGGATAGTATGCAACAGGTAATTAGGAAAGGTAATCGATTGATCTAATTTATTTGTTAGCTGAACTGAAAGGTAGACATTCAATGTGTTGTGAGACCACATCTGAAGTATGGTACACACTATTTGTATCTTTATTTGTGGAAGTATTTCAGAGAAGGCTTATTAGATTATGACATTGGAATTGGTGGCTGGACAGACCAGGCTGATTTCCACTGGAATTTAGAGGAGGGAGAGCTGATTTGATTGAAACATAGGTCATGAGGAGTCTTGACAAGGTGGTTATGGAAAGGTGATTTGTTCGTATAGGAAAATCTTGAACTATGGGCCTAAAACAGCACAACATAAATGGCGATTCAGAGTAAATCTTACCCTAAATCCATGCAAAGGATTACTTTGGCTGCAATCTGGAGAAATGCATCCACTTCAGGGGTGAGCAAATAATTTGGAGAGGGTAGAGAAGGAGTTAATTTTTGTGGTAAAGAGGGATTAAATTAAATGTGTGGACCGGAGAAGCTGGGTAAGTCCCCAAGTCTGTGATTGCTTTCTTTAGCGAAGAAAGCCCCGAGAAGATATTTGACAGGTGTAGAATATTATGAAAGAATTAGGTAAAGTAAATAGGATGACATTGTTTACAATGGCTGAACATACCTAAGCAGAAGGCAAAGGGAGCTTGAGGAAAACAATTTTATACAGCAAAAGCTTACAATTTGGAACACACTGAAAGAGCAATAAACTGACTGGATAGCAGCTGTCAAAAAGGGATTGGATAACTATTTGAAGAAGATTATTGAAGAGCTTTGGGAAAAAGTGTGGAGTGATACTGGCAGAATTGCGCTTTGAAAAGAACAGATGCAGACGAATGGCTGTACAATGCTTCTAGGATGGCCGGGAGAGAACAGGTTGTCTACTAAACAACGACCATGTTCCCGATTAGTGAAGAGAATCAAAAGGAGAATGGATAGTGCATATGGTGAGAGGAAAGCGATAGTCCAACCAATTGGCAGTGATTATTCTGGTAGTGCAGGAGCAGTAGTATTTACAGTGAATGAACATGGGGAAAGATTGACAAAACAAAATACCAAGTTACGTTATAATAAGCCCCCCAATAATCAGTTGGTGAAAAATATTTCAATTGCCCTATTTTCCAGGCATAAATTAAATGGCAGAATTACAAGTAGTAATACTTGGAATGCTGGGCTGAAGATCAGAAATAGATTATTTCCAGGCCCGATTAGAAAATGGATGACTTTGCATGTCGACACCAGCGATATTCCCCTCAGCATTTCATGCCTTCAAATAACCCGATAAGGAGAACACCTTAGCTTTGTTACATCAGAATCATCAGTTCCCCCATCAATCATCTGCATTTGAGGCAAAAACGCCTGTTCTATGCAACACACCCTGAAACATCTGTCCTGGTATCATTCTGGTAAATGTGAACTTCATTTAAATAAATGTAATTATTACAGTAAACCTTTGTATTATGAACCTCTTTATAACGGATTTTGGTTATAGCGGACAGGCCTACCAACCTTCACTGCCAGGCCAGGCTGCCAACCTTTCCACCATCCCGCAACTCCTCTCCTAGCCGCTTCCAGGCCAAAGCTATTGTTGCCACTGTCGGCCCACACGGCTTGACCCTTCTCTGCACTGCAACCACCTGCAACCAATGAATCCGTCAATCCCAGCCTCTCCCCCAGCCGGCAGCAGGCCGGGGCCATCAATTTACCTAATCCCAGACCCAATTCCAGACTGAGAATCTGAAGAAAGGTCTTGACCCGAAATGGCACCTATCCATATTCTCCTGAGTTGCTGCCTGACCTGTTGAGTTATGCCAGCACTTTGACTCCTTTTGTGCATTGACCAGCATCGGCAGTCCTTTGTTTCTACTACTTGCACAATGATACTCAGTTATAGCGGACAATCAACAATAATAATGGACACCATTGCCACCCCACCCACCCTCCCTATGGTCTGTTATAACAAGGGTTTACTGTATTTCTGGTTAAGCATCACAATGACTGAAATATTGAGAAACAGAAATGTGAGCAGTGATTTTAAACTTCAGTCTGCTGTATTATGAATCTGTTTCAATCCTACACCTGGTAACCATCAGCTTTGCAATTATACATGCCAAGCTCTATTGCCAGGTATTTTGGCACAGAGAATAATTAATTCATTGTTAGATTGCATTTAACAAGATAAAATGCCACAAACCTTGTACCAAAAATTGAGATGTTGCTCGGAATTGTTCTGGCTGTAGCTGGTAGCCCAGGAGGTCAGTGATCAACCATTCAAATTGAATTAAGTCCTTGATTTGCATCACTGAATCTGAAATCCCATTATTATCGATGGGGATTGTTGGGCTGCAGATTGCAAGGTAAAGAGGAAGATAAATTAATCTCTTTTATTACTTTGCTTTATTTTTGTTTTTAATTATTTATGTTTGGTTTATGTAATTAATCATGGTTTTAACTTTATTGAATCTTTAATGATTTACTTCAACATTAATTAGTTTAAAACAACTCAGAATGTCTTCAAAACTGTTAAATCCATTTACAGCTGTGACACAAGAGACAATGTCATTCATAAAATTGTAGATGGGGAACAAACAACCTTATCGGAGTTGAAGGTAGACAAAAATACTGGAGAAACTCAGCGGGTGAGGCAGCATCTATGGAGCGATGGGATAGGTGATGTTTCGGTCAAGACCCTTCTTCAGAGCTTAAATGTCTTTGTAGTGGCAGATTATTATATCGTTCAAGAGATCGCTCCCTCTCAGCCACTTCGGATAGGAGAATGTCGTTTTACGCATGTGAGCTCTCCACGAGACTTTCAGAGCTTTTCGAAAGATAGATTTTCATAACAGTCTTTTGATTAATAATTTCTTTATTATTGAAGAAAAACAGTAAGATATTCATCCAACCTTCTTTGACTCGTACACTTTAATCAATCAATCAATCAATCAATCAATCAATCAATCAATCAATCAAGTTTTATTCATCACATACACAATAAAGTGCAGTGAAATGAATTTGCCAGCAGTGGTACAATCAAAAAAGAACACACAATACACAATAAAATTGAACACAAACTTCCACCACAGCATTCTTCACTGTGTGGAAGGCACAAAATACAGTCAGTCCTCCTCCATTGTTCCCCCGTGGTCAGGGCCATAAACCTCTGCAGTCGCTGCTGCGGGTGGCCAAATGTACAGGCCCTCGCATCGGGACGGTAAGTCCCGAGTCGGTGCTTCCCTACCGGAGACCACGGCTTCAGGATGTTGTGGGCCGCAGGCCGGCAGTCGGAGCTCTTCTCCGGGGATCCCCGGTGAGGGATCCCCGCTGAGGGTGGTAAGTCCAGGCCGCGCCCGCGGCTAGAAGCTCCGCAGACCGCGGCTTCAGGATGTTATCGGCCGCGGGCCGGCGGAAGAGCTGTCTTCCGGTGATTCCTAGCGAGGGGTCCCAGGCTCCGGACGCTGCGCCCGCGGCTAGAAGCTTCACAGACCGCGGCTTCAGGCTGTAGCAGACCGCGGGCCAGCGTTCGGAGCACTCCCTTCTGGCAACCCCTCCGCTGTATATTCCTCGTGAAATTTCGTATTTTTGCCAAACTTCCATTTCAAATTCTGGGTGCATTGCTCTGCCATATGACAATTATTCGGCAGATTAACACTTTCTTGTTTGAAAGGTACGTCCAGACAATAGTGTCCGTCTATCATCTTTACTGAGTAGTTCATAATATCCAAGTACTTTAACTCTTCTCTGGACATTTCTTCAGATTCCTTACTGGTACTTTCATTGAAGTCATGATTATATTGCTTCATCAACAGCTTTTCTAATTTACCAGCAGATATTTGATTAAATATTTTCCAGCATCTGCAGTTCTTTCTTGAACAGGTATGTAGGTAAATTGGCTTAGTTTAAGTGTAAATTGTCCCTAGTGTGTGTAAGATAGTGTTAATGTGTGGGGACTGCTGGTCGGTGCGGACTCGGTGGGCCGATGAACCTGTTTCCATGCTGTTTCTCTAAACTAAACTCGATGCATTTATTCTATCTATATTCTCCTCATGATCTTAAACATCTCTATAAAACCATCCATCATCCTCCTACTCTCCAAGGAATAAAGTCCTGGCAACATCCTCGTAAATCTCTGCACTCTTTCCAGCTCAACAGCATTCTTCCTATAGGGTGACCCAAACTGAACACAATACCCTAAATGCGGCCTCACCAAAACCTTATACAACTAACATGAAAACTCCATAGGATTTTCCTTTATATTATCTGCCAGAGCCATCTCCTGCCGCCTTCTTACCCTTCTGATTTCCTTCTTAAGTATGACTTGGTCAACACCCTAGCAGTGAAATAATTTAAGATCTGTGGCATGGCACATTGGCCATGAATTCTCACAGATAAAAACTGAATTTCAGGGATTAATGGCTGAGAATGGGAGAGCTACAATTAAAGTGTTGCGTTGTTCAACTGGCTTTGTACAGCTAGCCGGTAAGGGAGTCTCTGTGACAACATTAAGAGAAGCTGGGGAGTGTTGATGGCCTGATGATTGCATTTACCATCCCATTGTTGTGCATCATTGGACGCGATTCTGTTGGGGTCTTTAGCCAAGATGTGATGGGTACACTTAAGCATCGACTCCTTATAAGTCCAGCACACCTCTCCTGTCTGAAAGTCAGATTGTCCGCCTACAAACTGTGAAAGGCCATGACCGCCTGGGTGTTGTGAGTAAAATCGCTCCTGAGCCGCGTTCATCCCTGGTTAAGTTCAATGGTGGTATCTACCGACGCAACATCCTTCCAGTGAGCAAGCCAGCACCTTCTCTGCAGTATCCAGATAGTCTGAGCGACTTTGCTTCGGCACCCCGCCGCACCATTGCTGTGGATAACCAACTGCCGATTGATCCTGATCGTGTTGTCCTACTGGCTATCATGCCTCCTGGGTTTCCTTTAAAGCCTCTGGCTCCGCATGCAGTGCTGTCTCCAGTCAATCCTGCGGTGCTGTCACCTGTGCGACCCTCTGCCGGTCCTCCCACATCTGTGCCTGCCACCCCGATGTTGTCCCCAGTGAAGGGAGGAAATGAGGGACTGTACCGTACATGTGCAGGACACACCTGCAAACCGAACCCCAAGTACAAGGACTTTGTTTAAACGCTGTCCATGGACTTCAACGGGTTTATGTTCCTACATCCGTTATTTTAATCACTTATTGTATCCTCCCGAGCATCATTATAGTTTAGTGCTTCCATCAGAATATATTATGATGCTTAGCTGTGTGTGTGTGTGTCATTTGTCATGGCTTGATTTTAAGAGGGAGGAAGTAGATCAGGGGTCAGCAACCTATGGCCCCCGGGCTGAACGTGACCCGTAACCTAAAATCATCCGGCCCGCAGGCGGATTTTTTTTCCCATAATCATCCGGCCCGCCAAGCGGCGAGCGTAGCCGAGTGCTGGACACGGCCGAGTACTTAGATCTGGCTGTACCGCATCCTGCGCAAAACCGCTGGCACGGCCGCGCAGCCTCTGTGAACACATTTAAGAAAGAACTGCAGATGCTGGAAAAATCAAAAGTAGACAAAAATGCTGGAGAAACTCAGCGGGTGAGACATGCAAGGATTGCAGGAGGCTGCCTCACCCGCTGTGTTTCTCCAGCATTTTTGTCTCCCTTCTGTGAACACGTGATTTGTTGCCTGCCATCCAGGGCGGGATGGGGGCGTTATCCATGTGATAGATATGGCAAGCCATCTGCTCACAGACATGCGTCCTGGCCCCTATGCAGAACAAGGTTGCCGACCCCTGATGTAGATTAATCATATTAGCCTACTTGATTATATTTGTCATTCATATTACATATCTGGTTCATATAGTCCATTCCAGGTTTCCCGTATGTCAGTAACCATTTAAACTGTCACATCTAGTGGGCATTAGTTAGTTGGAATCGGACACAGGGATGAAAGCACGTTCAGTGTTACCTCTGTAATAAGAACTCCAATAAGGAACTTATACTTCTATTTGATTCATAGTAGTTTATTGAATCATGAACAGGTGCTTGCAGTTTCAAAGTCGCCAAGGAACTTGTCCTACTGCAGGATGAAAGGTCTGCCTCTTATTTCTTACTTGGTGCTGATGTACAGTAAGTGATGGTTTTGCATGTATCTCACAAAGAATGAACAAATATGATTACAGAGATGAAACATGGTTGCTATTTTACACTGCAGAAAGATGAATTACTTTATTTTGACTGAGGGCAAATCACATCGTAAGTCAGCAGCAGAGCTTTCTGCCAGAGAAAGCCATTGTGACTGACCTATGTGATGCATTGAAGCGTCAAATAAGATATTTTGCTTTGGGTACTGGAGTAAGTCACACTCAGAAACCTCTCTCAGAATTAAGATCGTCACTGACTGGCCTACGGCAGATGCTATGGCAGTCTACCACTCCCGCAGAAAGGCACCTGCGTATTTTCCATTTTGGACATCAGATATTTACTGAAATATTTGATTCTGCAGTCTCAAGTATCACTATTCCAATTGGTTCTGCAGTCTCAAGTATCACTATGGCACCATATTTGTGTGGAAATTAAGGACAATGTTTTAAGTTCAACTATATTTTGCAATGGCTAGCCATTGAATCATTATTAATAGCCATTATTAGCCTCAAGCCTCCCCAACATTCAGTCCACATATATACCAGTAATGTCTTTTGGTGGCAACCAATAGTTCCTTCAATGGATACATGAAACATAAGCTAAAATGTAGAAGGGAAAAGGCAAGTTATTTGCATGTCATTGTTTTCATCCTGGGGACATTACAAAGCACTTTGCAGCCAATGAAGAAATGACATAATGCATGGAAATGCACATCAAATCTGCTACCCTCAGCAATATCAATTACATGTAAAAACAGTCATCTGTTTTATTGGCACTGGTTGGACAAATATTGGCAGGAAAATGGGGGAGCTCTCTATTTCTTTTTCAAATAACACGTTTATGTAATGTATCCATTCACATAAAAAACATTAACAAGTTTGACAATCATTTTTTAAATTTGAAAATATAAATTGATCACATGATGAGTACAAAGTGGGACATTTTTAAGTGCAATCTGTGGCTGAAGAGTGTTTAATTATCATGTACTGAAATAGAACAATGAAATTCTTACTTCCAGCAGCATAACAGGTCTGTAAACACAGTATTCAATAGATTACATCATAAAACAAACAAAAAATGTTTGTTTAATAAAAACAATATTAGTGCAAAACAAAACCAAAGCCCCAACGTCCCATGGTTCAACTCCCTCTGCAATGATGTGAGCATAAAATCTGGACTGACACACTGGTGAAGCTCTGTGGGGGTGCTGCATTATTGGAGGAGCTGTCTGGGGCTGTCTGCGTCTGCCTCTTTTATGGATGTAAAAGATCTGTTGAAATGATTTCGAATCAGAGGAGGTGAGTTTTCCCTGCTGTTCTAATCAATGTTTTATCTTACAACCAGTATTATAAGGTAAAATAAATAGCACTGAAAACTGTCTATGGAGAGAAACACTGAAGTTTGCATTATTTCACTATTTTCTGCTTTTATTACAAATTTCAGCATCTGGAATATTTTGTTACAAATTACATATTATAAATTGTCATTTTATCACATTTTTGTTTGTAAACCCTAGTTGCCATTGGTTGGTTGCATTGCAGCAGTGGCACTTCTTTGGTTACAGAGCGCTTTGAATATTCTTAGATATTGAAAAATGCTATAAAGAATGTTTATTTTTGTTCTTAACTATAGTACTTGAATTGACTTTAAAATCCTCGAGCAGTAATGATCTTTTCATCATTTTCAGGGAATGATATGTCATTAGAACTGCTTCAGCTCTTGTTATAGAAATTAAAGTGGCACAGCTTGGGGGACAGGCATGTTCACGACTGTCATATGCTGAGAGAATGGAGCGGCTGGGCTTGTATACTCTGGAATTTAGGATGAGAGGGCATTTTATTGAACATATAAGATTATTAAGGGTTTCGACACACTAGAGGCAGGAAACATGTTCCCGATATTGGGGGAGTCCAGAACCAGGGGCCACTGTTTAAGAATAAGGGGTAAGCCATTTAGAACGAAGATGAGGAAACACTTTTTCACACAGAGAGTTGTGAGTCTGTGGAATTCTCTGCCTCAGTGGGCGGCTGAGGCTGGTTCTCTGGATATTTTCAAGAGAGAGCTAGATAGGGCTCTTGAAGATAGTGGAATCAGGGGATATGGGAAGAAGGCAAGAACGGGGTACTGATTGTAGATGATCACCCATGATCACATTGAATGGCGGTGCTGGCTTGATGGGCCGAATGGTTATTGTTTATTGTCTATTGGCGTATCCTCATGCTTTTCTATCAGCCTATAATAGGCCTGCCCACTTAGGCGATTTTTCAGGCGACTGCCGGCGACTGTCAAGTTGCCGGCAGTCGCATGAAAAACCGGCAACTGGAACAGCGACTGTCAGAGTGGAACACATACACACATCACTTCCTTCACCAGCCCGTAATGCAGGCGGGGGACAGGGCAAGTGGGGGGAGCACTGTCTTAGTGAAATCCACATGGTGCAAAGCCAATCTGATACAGACACACACTGCGATGAACAGGAAGGTTGGCGCTGTAATTAAGACAGTGAAAGCACAGTGTACTGGTAGGGTCATGTAAATCCCTTAAAAGAGGGGGGAGGGGGGGGGGGGGGGGGAGAAGGGTGGCGAAGGGATGGAGTCAACTTTTAAGAAGCCAGAGATACACGGCAGTGAAGCGCAGCTGAAATTAACATTCGGTCATCCTTGGTTCTGAAAACTACAGCTTACATTTATTTTCCCCAATGAGCCAATGAAATTCACCGGTCAGCACTGGCTACAACCTAGAAGAATCTACGACAACCTTTGACCTCCTGGCAACCACCACTGCATCTACGGCACGAGAATTCTTGCTACTCCATGGCAGCTTCATTCTGGTCGCCGCTAATTTTTCAACATGTTGAAAAATTTGCGGCGACTATAAGTGAGTTCCCAGAATGCGGGAACTCCTCCCGACCATGAAGGCGACTACCTGGCAACCACCCTGCGACCATGTAGTGACCATTTGGCAACCGCATGGTCTCCTGCAGTTGCATAAAGTCGCTTAAGTTGTACAGGCCCATTATGATGCAGCAACACATTTGTGTTTAATTGTTGCAGTAGTGCTTTATTGCAGGTTGTTATCAACTGAGCAACCTTGCAACTACTCATTTGATCCTGTGCATAGTCAAGACTCCATCTCTTAAAGGGTGGACATAGACATTGAAGTCTGTACTTTCTGAGGAGGCTCTGCTCTTTCAATGTCTGCAGTAAGATGCTACAGATGTTGCACCAAACAGTGGTGGCCAGTGCCGTCTTCTTTGGTGCTGTGTGCTGGGGTAGCAGGGCAAAGGTTGCAGCGCCAACAGAATTAACAAGCTCATCAGGAAGGCACTCCATCCTGGGGGTGGCGTTGGTTTCACTGGAGATGGTCATGAAGGGGAGAATGCTCCTCAAACTGTGGAGCATCTTTGACAATACAGCTCACCCCCTCCATAACACACTGGTCAATCTGAGTAGAACCTTCAGCAACAGACTGGTTCCACCAAGATGCAGCACAGAACGTCACAGGAGATCCTTTTCCCCTGTGGGTATCAAACTGTGCAACTCCTCCCCCTTCTGTCATGTGTCTTCACCACATTTTTCAGGAGTATATCAGATTCTTAATAATCGTTATGAAAAAACATTTTCCTCAACAGACAATAATCTTTTTATCATTTAACTTAATATATACAGGTTATTGGTCTCTCAGCTAAACCTGATAGGTCTTTTCCATTGACATTTTCTTGCACCTAATTAGCTCAGGCCCATTGAGTCTGTGCTGACTCTCAGAGAGCTCGCAGCAGTCCCATTTCCCCACTTATTCCCTGTAACCTATTTTCTCTCAGGCAAACCATTAGCTCCCCTCTGATTCTCCTACAACCCATTTACACTAGCAAAAATTTACAATACTAATTAATCAACTACCGGCACATCTTTGGGATGCGGAAGGAAACCAGAACCTTTGGGACAAATCACATGGACTCTTGGAGAATGTTCAAACTTCACACGGATAGCACAAGGTAGAAATTAACCTACTGTCCCTGGAGCTATAAGGCAGTACCACCGCCTGCTATGTTATTATATAACCATAAAGTATTCTGCATGGAAACATAAGCCTTCAACTCCCCCCCCCCCCCCCCCCCCAAAAAAATCCATACCAAGCATCAAACAGCCATTCACACTAATTACACTAATCCTGTTTTATTCTCCCCACATATCCATCAACCCCACCCAGGTTCTACCACTCACCTACAATTTGCAATGAAAAAAGTAACTTTCCAACCTGTACGTCTTTGGGAAGTTGGAGGAAACCGATGTGGTCACAAGATGAATGAGCATAGTCCGCACAGTAGGCATCTGAGGATATGATTGAACATGAGTCATTGGAGCTGTGTGTCAGAAGCTCCACCTATGGTACCACTATGCCACTGCATCATGCAAAGCCTATGCCCCTTTAATACTAAAGTCTACAGCAACGAGTCCTTCTTCGCCTCCTCTCTTGATGTCCTCTTACTTGTCGATCCTGACACCAGACTTCTGCTGGAGCTCCTGTTTGTGTGGCTCACCTAATGAGACTGACACTGAAGCACTGGGGCAAAAAGGTAAAAATGTTTCTTAGGCACTCAAAAAGCTGTGCTTGTACCTTAGCCTCCACTCCCGTGATCCCAGCATGCCTCAAAGCTTGAGTGCAACTGAGTCCACCACAAAGATTAAAGTTGCACTTCTAACATGTGTTGCCTGAGGTGCCATCCAAGGCAGCTTGCCTGTGAGTGACCCATTCTGTTTCCTAAGCGGGTAATGTGTGATTCAATGTCAGCAGATTGTATCAGAAAATGAGTTGCATGGGAGTTGATATTGATCTTTTCCGTAATATGCTTGGAAATGCTGTCAGGAGTAATGCATGCTGTGTACAATGTGTATTTTGGCTGTGCCTAAGTAATTTGCATGGTAAATTAGTGGTATTCAGTTAAGCAGTGCCTAACATAAATTCCAACTAAACATAACTAATTTTAAATAGCACTTAACATTGGAGAGAAAAAAATATTTACAGTTGGATGAAATCCAAATTAATTAGTGTAATGAAACAATCCTAATGTAGTTCGCAGCATTATTGATTATCTCTGTTTCATGGTCAAAGCTCCGCACATGTACTACAAATTATACAAAGTTTTATATTACATTGAATATAGAATAACACTGCATGGGAGCAGGCTCTTTGGCCCATAATATTTGTGCTGAACCTGATGCCAAATTAAACTAACCTCCTCCATTTGCATATGATCCAAATCCCTCTATTCCCTGCATAGGCATTTGCTTATCTAAAGAATAATTAAATGTCACTGCTTCCACCACTGTTCCTGGCCATGCGTTCCAGACACCCATCACTGTGTGTGTGAAAAACTGGCCCACACATTACATAGAAACATAGAAAAAAAATAGGTGCAGGAGGAGGCCATTCAACCCTTCAAGCCAGCACCACCATTCATTGTGATCATGGCTGATCTTCCACAAACAGTAACCCGTGCATGCCTTCTCCCCATATTCCGCTAGCCCCAAAAGCTCAATCTAACTCTCTTTTAAATTCATCCAGTGAATTGGCCTCTACTGACTTCTGTGGCAGAGAATATCCTTCTTTATATTCTTGGCCAGCTTAACCTTGTACATCATCTTTTCACCCTGTATTGCCCTTTTTGTTACCTTCTGTTGTCATTGGGAAAGTTTCCCAATCCTCTGGCTTCCCGCTACTCTTTGCTATGTTATACACCTTTTAGTTTTATTCCATCCCTAACTTCCCTTGTCAGCCACGGTTGCCTCTTACTCCCCTTAGAATCTTTCTTCCCCTTTGGAATGAAATGATCCTGCATCTTCTGGATTATGCCCAGAAATTCCTGCCATTGCTGTTCCACCATCATTCCTTTTCCAGTCGACCTTGGCCATCTCCTCTCTCATGCCTTCATAGTCCCCTTTGTTCAACAGCAACACTGACACTTCAAATTTAACCTTCTCCTTCTCAAATTGCAGATTAAAACATATTATGGTCACTACCTCTCAGCGGTTCCTTTACCTTGAGTTCCCTTATTAAATGTGGTTAATTAGACAACACTAAATCCAGAATTGTCTTCTCTCTGGTAGGCTCCAGTACAAGCTGCTTTAAGAATCCATCTCGGAGGCATTCTACAAACTCCCTTTCTTGGGGTCCAGAACCAACCTGATTTTCCCAGTCTACCTGCATATTGAAATCTCCCATAACTACAGTGTTACCTTTGCTACATGCCAATTTTAATTCCTGCTGCAACTTGCACCCTTTATCCAGGCTACTGTTTGGGGGCCTGTAGATAACTCCCATAATTGTCTTCTTACCTTTACAATGGATCAATTCTACCCACAGCGACTCTACATCGTCAGTCACTATGTCACCCCTCGCAAGGGACTGAATTTCATCCCTCACCAACTGAGCAACTATTTAGTTTAAACCCACCCGTGTATCAGTGGCAAACCTGCCTGCCAGAATGCTGGTCCCCGCCTGTTAAGGTGCAACCCGTCCGTTTTGTACAATTCACTCTCATCCCAAAACAGATCCCAGTGGTTTAAGAATCTAAATCCCTGCCCCCTGCACCAGCTCCTCAGACACACATTCAGATCCCCTATTATAACCCATTCAAATGCAGTTTCATACCATTTCAAGCAGGGTGAAACCACCATAAAACCACACAAAACACCACACTCACAGTTCAGTAGACATTCAGTGTGTTCAGTTGATTCACAGCTCAGACAGTCATGACCTCTCCCTCCCCCATCATGCAGAGACTGAGCCACATCCACACTTCTGGGTTTTATAATCCCACCTCCCACCGGAAAAGGTGTGGCCTTCATGGCGTGATTGACTGGAGAGAGATTCTCAACATTTTTTAAACACTAATAACACTTTTATTTTTCATTGATGGGAAGAATCCTCTGCACCTGATGAGCAGAGGGGGACTGAGTAAGATGGCCAAAAATCACAGCCGTAAGTGGTAGCGTTTTATTTAAAATCAATACACAGTGCAAACAGGAAGTTGTCAAGTTTAGACTTCCAACCGTTTGCAGTGCTTTTACTTCAACCCAACCCCCCACCAAACATTTGTAGTGCTTTTACTTCAAACCAATCCCCCACCAACTATTTGCAGTGCTTTTACTTCAACCCAAACCCTCACTAACCATTTGCAGTGCTTTTACATCAACCCAAATCCCCACCAACCACTTGCAGTTCTTTTACTTCAACCCAAACCGCCACCAACCATTTGCAGTGCTTTTACTTCAAACCAACCACATTTTCATTTTCAAAGCACATTAAGGGCACTCAAGGTCAGTAAAATAGTAAGATTAAACGAGAACTTACCAGTTTGAAGTTTGATCTGTATTTTATGAGGAGTTACGATGAGGGATTACGTGAAGAACCCGCTTACAACGCATGCGTGTCATTCTTCAAAGCAGCGGTGTGAGGTCACAGGAACCTATAATGATCTAACATAGTAAGATTATCAAAGATATACCAGTTTGTGATATGATCATAAGAGGGTGGGAGCGGAGGGCACGTAATCCCTCATCGTAACTCCTCATAAAATACAGATCAAACTTCAAACTGGTAAGTTCTCGTTTAATCTTACTATTTTACTTCGGAGTCACGTGAGTGACTTCGTGAAGATTTCAAAGCTCTGTGACCTCATGCCGTGGAACGAGTCCATGCTTCACAACTGCCTTGGGTATTGGGAGAGAGCATCATTAGTAAGTTTAAAACACACTTATACAAAAAGTTGTGTGGTATAACGAAAAATATATAAATTTTTTACATGGAGAATCATAGCCCTGTAACCTTTCGGGCAAATTATATTGTTGAACGTAAAATCGTTTCTGAATACAATGATGGTTCCAAAAAATAACTGGTTTATTATAAAACCTTTGGAAAAACCTTTTGGATGACCATCCTGCCATTCTGAGGATTTGGTCTGTGGGTACCTCTAGAATTTTTGCTGCGGATGTTGCTGCAGCCCTGGTGGAATGAGAGTTAAAAAACATTAGTGTCTATCCCTGTAACTTTAGGACATATTTGAGCCACCTTGATATAGTTTGGGTCGTGACCCTTTCATGCGGTTTCTTGTAAGAGATAAAACAACGCCATTCTCTGACCTCGAATGCTCTTAGTATATTCTATGTATTGTTGGATGTGTCTTGCTATACACAGTCGTTCGTCATATGGGTATACCATAAATTCAAACACTTGACCCGATGAACCTGGTCTGTTTTCTTTTATTAAATCCTGTATGACAAACACCAGTTTCTCGGGTGAGATGATCAGGGAGTCCAGGCTCAGTTTGCTTAATGGCTGGACTCGTTGTGCGGTAAATAACCCCATGAGCATAACCATCTTCATGGTTCTTTACTGAAGTGACAATGCTGTTATGGGCTACCAGCTCATCAGCATGTGTAGAACAACACCCACGTCCCAGATTTCGGAGTACCTGGTTTTCTTACCAGGGGGTGCGTTCCCACCGTGTGCCGCTCCCTTCCTTGTGATAGGTAATTGGAGAGTGCACTTCTGGCACTATTGATGGCACTGTAGCTCCATCGATTATCATAATGGAGGCTTGTTAAAATTCCAATACGGCCAGAATGTTCTTGGCCTTTTGGTCGAGGTTGTTGTCCAAGCAGTATATGCCCCATTTCTTGATGTGTCCAAGGTACTGCTTCCGTGTTGACAGTCTTAGTGCAGATGAGATGAGATTCATCGTCCTGTCTGACAGCCCCATGCCGTGTAGTGGGTCTTTTAGACTCTACAAATCAATAAATCCATAGTCTTATGGCATGGATGACTGCCCCCAGTCACTGGATGAATTAATAAATTTGGCTATGTTCATGAGGGAACATGGTTCTAACACCATCCCCTGTATGACCGAATACCATGATTTAGTAGGCCAGTCGGGTACTCTGAGAATTGCAGATGCCGAGTCTAGTTGAATTTTCCCTAGAACCCCATTGATGGGGCAGAACGGGGGAAATACATCACCCTATGGCTTTGTTTACATAACAATGCCAAGCTGGTTTTAGAATTTTAGTAAATAATATTGGGGCTGATGTTTGCCCCTCTTTTAAGTCAATGCCTACCATATAGAAAAAACCCAGCTGACACCAAGTCTTTATCAGTAATAAGAGTATCCATCTTAAAATGAATATCTTGAACGAATGTGTTTAGGGTTGAAAAATCAATGATAATCCTGCAACCCCACTCTATTTTATTTTTAATAAATATGTTTGATACAAATTCTAATGTTCCATGAAAAGTATGCTCAATCACACCTTTTGTGTACAATTTTTGTAGCACCATGTGGGTTTTTAGATTGTTTGGTTTATGTAAGTACAAAATGCCATTCTGGTGTATGTTGTACTGGGGTTATTGGGATGAGTAAATCCTATCAGATAACCCTGAATACTGCTGAGATTATATGAATCTGTAGTGATTATATACCATACATAACTGTAGTGTTGCAACCTCCCCTCCCCCTTTTTAACAGAAGAAACCACACCCACCTACCTCCATGGTTACCGGTGGTTGTGTTATTTCCTTGGTTTTTTGAAAAGGAGGTTCTGGTTTGATATCTCTTGTTCGGGGTTGTGTGGGAGGTTGAGGCTTCCGCATCTTCCAGGGTGGCCACCCTGGCCATACCCTAAAAAAGGATCCTGCGGGTTATATTGATTTCTGGCACTGCCACTGGTATGAGCCACATTTTTTATGGCCTTGCCTGTGGCTGGTATCGTGCTCCAAAATAGGCCCTTGCGCTGGCCTTGATGAGCCCCAGTGTCTTGGCTTCGTCCACACACGGTTCTTTGTTTGCAAATGGTAGCATTTTTGGGGTCCCAGTGCTGGCTGAATGGCAGCCTTCCACATGTAGTTCAGGTCATATTGCATATTACTAAAACAGAGCTAGTGCGTCTTGATGGTCTTTGGTTACCTCTGTTTAGTCCAGGGTGCGGGTGTATGCTGTGATCCCTTCCGTCAATCCCTTTAAGGTTCTCTGGATCTTGAGGTCCTGGTTCCTGATGTTCGTCCCCATATGCTGCCAAATGCATTGGTTTACACTGGGCACCTGTAATGCCTCACCGTTGCCAGGTGGCAGATGTCTGGCCAGTCTCTGTAAATATTTCTTGTTGGCGTTTGTGGCCAGACATATAGTAATACTATTGCCATCCTGGATCCAAGTCTACCCATGTTTGACTTGGTTAAAGTAATCAGCCACCATGTCCAGCAGAGTCCCTGCTGTGTTAGGATCATGGGATGCTGTATTACCAGGCTCTGGCCCATCAGGGTCCTGCCTACTCTTTTTTAGAGTTAGAGAACTCTAGGGTCCCGCACGGGGTACCCATGTGGGGCTTACCTCCTGCCCACTTGTCTTTTGTTCTGCGGACCCCTCTTGCAGGTCAGCCCAGAACTGACCCGCAGTGCTCCCCTCTGATGGGGTAGAAGCACTGTGCAGCCCTCAAAAAAGGTACTGCTGCGGGTTTATCACGTTGGAGGAAGGCTCCATACACCGCTTCTTCCTCCTCCAGCGCTCTCGGGCGCTGGTCGCCGGCGGTTATGCAAAGTCGGACCCTTCTGAGTCCACTATCTTGTTTGATTTGTGTCTAGCGTTACCGCTCGGCCGCATGGCTGTGGCCGGTGCAGGCCCGACATTGGGCACAGCTGATCCCACTACGGTTGATTCAAGTGCCGCTGGCTGCTGCTGGCTGCCCGCTGCTCCACGGTCCTCCTTCTCCAGCTTTGTCCTTCCTTCCGTGGAGTGGATATGGCCGGTGTGGAGGACATCTGGCACAGCTGATTCCACCTAGTCCATTTCTTTAACCCGGCTCCAACGCTCTCAGCGCTCCTGGCTGCTCGTTTATCTCAGACCGCTGGGACCGACCCCCGTACTGACGGTACTGGTCCCTCGCGGTCGTTTCAGCTGGTCAACCCCACTCTAATGCCCTCAGTTCTGGGGACTCCTGCTTATATGGTCCTTAGATAAGGGACGTATCAGATATTAAAACTGATAATAAACAGCTACTATAGTTGATCTTAGCCAAAAGGCCAAGAAGCGATCACTCTAACTAAAAAACCCGCTGGGACCGACCCCGGTACTCACATTACTGGTCCCTCACGGTGGATTGCAGCCAGTCAACTGCACTGCAATGTCCTTGGCCTCGGCGCTGGCCGTTAGCGCTGCTTCAAGCCAGACTCGCTTCCAAAGCGAGACTGGCATACTGCCCCAGAAATGAATTTGCCCCCTGTTGCGGGAGCGAAGTCGGGCACAGGTGTTTTCCCCTCCGGGAGTCGAAGTGCCTTTGCTGCTCCTGCCGTTGTCGGCTGCCGCTGCCGCTGCCGGCTGCCGTTGCTGTACTCCTGCCGGCTGCCTGCACTCCGCGGTCTTTCTGCAGCTTACATGGACCTGGTCCATGTCTGCCCCTAAAGGGTAAGTGGAAGGAAATGCAGTCTCTTACCTGCTGTTCCCGACTTTTAATTTTTTCCCCTGGTGAACGTCGTTCCCTCCGTGTCGGGTTCGAGCCGCTCGGACCGACCCCGGTGTTTACGGGGCTGGTCCTTCTGTTCCTAGGGACCCGCTAATTTTAAAAAGTGCCAGAGCACTAATACAACCCACTGTTTTGTGGGTTGTTGGCTCTGTTTTTTCCCTCCACCCCGTATGGGGTGAAGTTGGCACTCGCTCCCGTTATGGGAGACAGTGGTGCCGACTTCCGTTGCTGGCTGACTGCTGCTGTAGAAACGGCAGCTCGTCAGCCTTCCTGGAAAGAAGAAGAAAAGGTAAGGAATTTTCTTACCTGTTCCACAGCCCCAGGCCCATGTAGCGTCGGTCTTTGGGGCTGTGTCGGCTCCGGAGTGCTCCCTTGTCGGTATTTTCTTCCCGGAGCTGAAGTCGCACAAACTCCCGCTAAGGGAGACTGTCGTGCCACCGGCCGTTGCTGGCTGCCTGCTGTCCTTGTCGGCGCTTGCAGACTTCTCCCCCGCCAGCTTCCAACAGCCTTCTGTAGAAAAAAGGTAAGTAAAGAACGATGTTCACTTACCTTACTGTTGCAGGTTCGAAAACCCCGCCGTTTGGGAGGAACGTCCTTCCTCCCGACAATGACGAGTTGCAATGCGTTAGCTTAATGACACGCATGCGTTGTAAGCGGGTTCTTCACGAAGTCACTCACGTGACTCCGAAGTAAAACTACAGTCACAGTTTAGTAGACATGTGGTCAGGGTTATTCACAGCTCACACTGAGAGACGTGACCCTCACACTGAGAGACGTGACCCTCTCACTTCCCCCATCTTGCAGAGACTGACTGAGGCTCAACACTTCCGGGTTTTATAGTCCCTCACCCTCCCACCAGCAGAGGGAGCAGAGAGAATCTGAACATTTTTAAAACATTAATAACTACCCTCTATTACCCCCTTTGCCCCCCCCCCCCCCCATACACTCCTCCCCCCGCAACCCTTCCCCCCACAACCCACCTCCCCACACACCCCCTCACCCCACTCACTCCCTCCCCCCACATCACCCCTCCCCCATGGGATGGGGGAAGTGCGTATTAATCGAAAAGTGGAGTATTGGGTTATATTTGGTTTGAGATTTTGGTTGGTAATCAGGACTGCAATGACGACAAGTAATGTGATAGATGATGTGGAGATGTGATGGTCAGTTGCAGGGGTGGGGAGTCAATGTTGGGGGCTGTGATAGCCAGGATGGAGTGTCAGTAGTTTGCGCAGAGTTTGCGCAGGTGGCTGGAGGTAGTCAGAGAAGTGGATGGATATGTAGTTGGGTCTGATGGTTAGTTGGAGCATTATATCATGGTCAGTGATGATCAGGATTGTGATGGCCAGTTTGGAAGGAAGGAGGGAGATGCTTTTGGCTGTGAGTCAATGTATCAAGGGTAAAGCGTGTGTGTGAGGGAAGAAAACAATTCAGTGTGAGGAAGAGACTAAGTTGATATGGGAGAAAGTGTCAGTGTATGTGGAAAGGAAAAAGTACACAATGGCAAGAGTAAGTCATTGCACAGAGGATTGAATCATGGGGGAATGAATCAACCTGCAAGGGAGAGGTACTGTGCCAGCAAGGGAGTGAGTATACGAAGGGTGCGCGGGAGAAGATGAAACGGTTGGGGATGTGTGTTAGTGTTTGATGGAGAGAGCAAGTCAATGTGCAAGTGAATGAGGGAGAGTGTGAATCAGTGTGGATAAGAGTGAGTATGTGTGCAGCGGAGTGAGTTGGTGTGCAAATGTGATAGTGTGTCAGTGTGTGAGTGGGAGTGAGTCAGTGTGTGAGAAAGAGTGAATCAACGTGAGAGAATCAATTGAGCTTGGGTCAGTGCACAATGGAGAGAGGGAGTTAGATTGGGTGGAAGAGCAATTCAGACTACAATTAACCAAACCAAGCACCAGGGATTATTTCTCGTGGATAAAACTTAAAAAGACTGCTAAATTTCTATCAAACTGTCACTGTTATACAAAAAAATTATCAAAAATATAACATAAAGAAAAGATTTCCAAGGAGACACAAGAAGTTGCAAATGCTGGAATATTGAACAATGTACAAAGTGCTGAAATGATTCATCGGATCACGCAGCATTTGTGGAGGGAATGAATGAGCAACATTTTGAGTCTGGACTTGAAAAAGGATTGACAAGGTTTTGAATTTTTATCACTAGCAAGAAAGAATGCAAAGCTTAGCTCTCGAAGAACTGAGAAGTTAGCTTAAAGATTTATTTAAGGAACGTTTTGATGTGGTAGACGAAAGACATTTCCACTCATGGGACTGAGAAAAATAGGACTTCTTAGAGTACAGAGTACTGAGAATGTGGTGCTGGCTACCACAGGGAACAGTTGAGCCAAGTGATTTTTATTAAATCTAAGGGGGGGAAATAAAGGAGCACAAATAAAAGGGCAGGATGAGAGGAGGCTCAACTGTGTCATAAATATTGCAGAATGCCTGATTTTGTCCTGTCTAACATGTAATTGTATTCATTTAATTAGACTAAAACAAACATTCTTCCAGCAGCCATCTACAGTTGTCAAGTTATTTTCACTTTCACATTATGACAAAGTGCCTAGTTCTACATCATTAATGCAAGAGATTGTTTTCCTCTGCCTCTTTTTGACAGCCAGACTTCCATTTTGCTGATTCCACTCTCCTCAGTATTTTAACAACTGGGATGAGGCAAGAATTACATGGGAAGTACACAATTCCATCAGTACCAATATCATGTTTGCCAACAAATAATAACATGTAAATTAATTAGTATTGCAGATAGAATATTTACACAGTTAATACAATGCAAACATGCAGAGAGGTATTCAATACATTTCTGGATAAAAAGGCTAAAAAATATGAAAGTTCAGAATGGATATTGAGCGTGAAGTACAGGAACAGATATGTAGTCAAATACGGAAAGATGCAAAAGTAACAGGGTTGTTGTTGTGGGTGAATTTAGCATCCCCAGTATTCACTTGGACATTAGTCTAAAGTAGACGAAAATGCTGGAGAAACTCAGCGGATGAAGCAGCATCTATGGAGCGAAGGAATAGGTGACGTTTCGGGTCAAGACCCTTCTTCAGACTGATGTGGGGGTGGGGGAGTGGGAAGAAGAAAAAAAGAGGCGGAGACAGTGGGCTGTTGGAGAGCTGGGAAAGGGAGGGGAAGGAGGGAGAAAGCAAGGACGACCTGAAATTGGAGGTCAATGTTCATACAGCTGGGGTGTAAACTACCCAAGCGAAAGAGGTGCTGCTCCTCCAATTTGTGGTGGGACTCATTCTGACCATGGAGGAGGCCTAGGACAGAAAGGTCAGATTCGGAATGAGAGGGGGAGTTGAAGTGCTGAGCCACCGGGAGAACAAGTTGATTAATGTTAACTGAGCAGAGGTGTTGTGCGAAGCAATCGCCAAGTCTGCGCTTGGTCTCACCGATGTAGAGCTGTTGACACCTAGAACAGCGGATGCAATAGATTAGGTTGGAGGAGGCGCAGGTGAACCTCTGTCTCACCTGGAAAGATTGCTTGGGTCCTTGAATGGAGTCAAGGGGGGAGGTAAAGCGACAAGTGTAGCGTTTCCTGCGATTGCAAGGGAAAGTGCCAGGGGAGGGGGTGGTTTGGGTCGGAAGGGACGAATTGACCAAGGAGTTACGGAGGGAGCAGTCTCTTCGGAAAGCCAAAAGGGGAGATGTGGCCAGTGGTGGGATCCCATTGGAGGTGGCAAAAATGTCGGAGGATTATCTGTTGTATGTGATGGCTGGTAGGGTGGAAGGTGAGGACAGGGAGTGAGAGCGGTGCAGATGCGACGTAGACGGAGGAATTGGGAGTAGGGGATAGAGTCCTTACAGGAAGCAGGGTAGAAAGAAGTGTAGTCCAGAAAGCTATGTGAGTCAGTGGGTTTGTAGTTGATGTTGGTTAGTAGTCTGTTACTTGCGATGGAGATAGTGAGGTCTAGAAACGATTTTAATATCTTGGACATCAGTCTAGTTTAGTTTATAGATACAGCGTGCAAACAGGCCCTTTTGCCCATTGTGTCCACGTCGACCAGTAATCACACATACACACTAGTTCTATCCTACACACTAGGGACAATTTTACAGAAGCCAATTAACCTGTACGACTGGAATGTGGGAAGAAACTGGGGTACCTGGAGAAAAGCCACACGGTCACAGGGAGAACGGACAAACGCCATACAGACAGTACCCATAGTCATGATCGAACCCGGGTCTCTAAGACAGCGACTCTACCGCTGCACCACTGTGCAATGCCACTTGCTCAGTGCAAAAGGCTTAGTCGGGGCAAAATCTGTAGGTGTATCTGAGGGTTTCCTGAAACAGTATGTAAATAGTCCAACACGAGGAGGGACCAAACTGGACCTTGTTCTGGGAAATCTGCCTTGCCAGGTGACTGGTGTTTCAATAGAAACAGTAATAACAACCATAAGTTTAGATAATTATGAATAACGATAAGTCTGAACCTTGAGGGAAGGTACTAAATTGGGCTAAGGCAGATTAAATTATTATTAGACAGGAACTTGGAAGAGTAAATTGGAAGCAGTTGTTAGTAGGCAAGGCCACATCTGACATGTGACAGTTGTTTAAAGTCTACCTGATCAGAGTTCAGGTCCAGCACTTTTAAGTTATAAGGAAGGTTAAGGATGGCATGTAAATTTGGTCAAACAGATAAAGGAATGTATGAAAAGGATAAAATTAGATGGGGGCTTTGAGGAACAATTAACAAAAATCCCACGGCTTTGTACACATACATGAAAAACAAGAGAGTAACCAAGTAAAAGATAGGACTGCTCAAGGATAAATAAGGTAATTTATGGTCGGAGACAGACGATATAGGTAAGCTACTAAATGAGTATGTTGCATCTGTATTCAACAAGAAGGAGAACAAGGAGGACTGTAAGCCCAATGAGAATACTAATATTCTAGGGCAGTTTGAATCAAGAAAGAGGTGGTGTGGGGCTCTTGAAAGCATGCAGTCAAATTCCCAGGACCTGATGGGACCTATCCCACTTATTTGAGAGAGGAAAGAGCAGAGATTTGACAAAGATATTTGTATCTTCTATAGCCTCAGGTAAGATCCAGGAGGACTGGAGAGTAGCCAACGGTGTTCCGTTATTTAATAAGGGAAGTAGATAATCCATGAAATTAATGGACAGGGAGCATCACATCATCAGGGCTCGAAATTAGCGGTTGCCCGGGTGCCAATGGCAACTTTCAGTCCCGCCGGACAACCTAAAAGCCATGCCATTTTGCCCGGCTTGGCAAGCAACTGGGACACCCGGCCACCATCCGTTTCGGGTCTCCGCTCGGCGCTAGCTCGCGGCTCTCGGCTCGGGCGGCTGCCGAGCACATAATCGGCCATGGTTGTGCGCATGTGCGGCCCTGCACATGCACACTGCCACGGCAACTGGTTGGCGTCAGCCACTTTCTCCCTCCCTTTGCATTGTGGGAGTTCTGGCCGCTATTGCTGTCCAGTCGCTGCCTCACCGCCACCACTGAAAAACAACACAGAATCACTCCCTGGAGCTGCAGTAACTCACTGGAGTAATTCTTGATTCTTGGTTTCCTGGTCCTCCAAAAATATTCAAAATGGAATTTAAATTGGTGGACCCACCACCACCAAACTCTGAAAAATAACAGCCTATTGCATTTTATCTGTTTATTTATTGTGTATATATATGGTCTGTAGTATATAGACACACTGAACGTTTATCTCCTGTTCTGTATTATGTTTACATATTCTGTTGTGCTGCAAGAATTTTGTTGCCCTATCTTGGGCACATGGCAATAAAATTCTCTTGACTCTTGACTTGGACTTAAGCAAAAAAGGTTCTTGGGAAAAAAAAGCTGCCTTAAATTTAGTTGCGTCTGGTTGGTACCTATGGTAGGGTGAAGTCTATTCCATGCTTTAATTGTGCGGGGGAACTCCATGGAGCAGCCAGCATCTCTGGATAGAACAAAATTGGGTGATGTTTCGGGTAGAAACCCTTCTTTACATTTCCTCTGGTTTTAGTGTTTTTAGTTTAATTTAAAGATACAGCGTGGAAACAGACCCTTCGGCCCACCGAGTCCACGCCAACCACCGATCACCCGTACTCTAGTTCTATCCCACACATCAGTGACGTAAGTCCCACGTCCCAGTTATTCTCTAACGTCCCAGTTAGAACAATGAAATCCTTACTTGTAGCAGCACAACAGAATATGTAAACATAGTACTCTGTAAACAATGTTATAAACGAGAAAACAAAACTCCATACAGACAGCACTCATATTCTGGATCAATTCCAGGTCTCTGGCAATTTTAGGCAGCAAATCTATGTCGAATATACTGCCCCAATAGCCTTAAACTGAATTAAAACATACAGTAGCTGTAAAGGGGGACATAGCGTTACTTAGAGATTTAAGACTGAAAATGGATAGTTTCTTTTTTTTAGTAAAGTTATCAACGTATAATTTTTTGTGTGTTGGAAAATAAAATATAGTGGCACAGCTGGTGGACTTGCTGCCTCACACGCCAGAGATCTGTGTTCGATCCTGTTCTCGGGCACTGTCTGTGTTGAAATTGCTCATTCTCCCTGCAAGCATGTGGTTTTCCTCCCACATCCCAAAGTCTCTGTAAAATTGCCCCTAATGTGCAGGGAGTGGGTGAGGAAAGTGGGATAACAGAACTTGTGTGAATGGGTAGACAAAAATGCTGGAGAAACTCAGGTGAGGCAGCATCTGTGGAGCGAAGGAAATAGGCGACGTTTCGGGTCGAGACCCTTTTTCAGACTGATGTCGGGAGGGGTGGGGAGCGGGAAAAAGAAAGGAAGAGGCGGAGACAGTAGGCTGTGGGAGAGCTGGGAATGGGAGGGGAAGGAGAAAGCAAGGACTACCTGAAATTGGAGAAGCCAATGTTCATATCGCTGGGGTGTAAACTACCCAAGTAAAATATGAGGTGCTGGTCTTCCAATTTGCGGTGGGCCTCACTCTGGCCATGAAGGAGGCCCAGGACAGAAAGGTCGAATTCGGAATGGGAGGGGGAGTTGAAGTGCTGAGCCACCGGGAGATCAGGTTGGTTATTGCGAACTGAGTGGAGGTGTTGTGTGAAGCGATCGTCAAGCCTGCGCTTGGTCTCACCGAGGTTGATCATACGCAGAATAACCATATATTTGTTTGGAAGTGGAAAGAGATAATAGAAATTGCATTCATTGCAACGTGTAAAAAGAGATGAGATAATGTATTGTAATTTTGCTGCATGTCATTGTGGTATATATCATGCCTTGATTGGTGAATATGTTAAACTGAGTTCTAATCAATTCTTTATTCTGACAGTGCTGGATAATTCTTTAACCCTTCCAACACAGAGTTAGAAACTCTGGAGCAGGTCGAAAGAACTACCACTTTGTTATAAACGTAACACATTATATAGGTAATAGACAAGGATGGTACAAAAGGAGTGGAAAACTATTAACCAATCATTATGGTTTACCATACATTTAACTTATTTACATTAACCAATCAACTAAATCCTTTCCATTGATTGACAACATGTATAGTCACATGATTTTCCCTTTTCCGGCCACTTTACAACCTTCTTCCTCTCTGAGGTTTCTTCAACCTTTTTGTTCAAAATCATTTTATTTCAATAAAGTAAAACCACAGATATAAAACGAATTCTTAAAGAACACTTCTCAGAATATCCACATCATACAGCAATCACACTACACATACACACAAAACATATTTTCACTTTTGGAAAAGAAAGTTATTTCTAAAACTCCAGATTTAAACAAAGCCTAATACAGTACTTACAATCGTAATTAAAACACAATACACTTCATAAATAATTTCCCTTACAACTACATATTTAAAGTACAGTTACTTATGGATTACAAAGATTAAATACGAGTTTTGCCTTATTCTTACAAAGTGGTAAAGACAAGTTATTTCTAATCACACAATTCCCAACTCCAAGCACACAAAGGCCACTAATTGTCACACTTGATTGCTTCTTTCCAAGTTCGGGTCTAAATTCATTCTGTATTAACCTCCCCCTTGCTCATCTCTGGAGGAAAGGAATGTAAGGCCTCTTCACTAATAGCATTCCACACAACAAATGAAAGATTATCAAAACAGAGTTACTTTCTCAGTTTTCTATAACCATAAGAAACCCTTTTGCAAAGGTCAGACAACCATCACCTATGCCTTATCTCTTATCTCAACATAAATACATTTAAACAGCACAAACCATCTCACAGACTAGTATCTACCCTTGGTGCCTACAACCCCCTTAATGACACAGCCGAGCTCAGAGATGTGTCACAAAGGAAGAAGAATGGTGCCCATGTCCTGGAGAAAGATCCCATTAACAACCTCCATTCTAAACACCAACCTAAACCAAATACAACCTCTGACAGTTATAGCCGCTTCAAAGCAAACAAAGCGACGCGTATTTACATCAACATCTCCATTTAAAAACAAGCCATCTGTTCCCCTATGTGTGTGTGTTCTTTATTCCTTTGTGGAGACATGTATGCAAGTCCTTCTCTTGCAACTTAACACAAGTTCCTTAACAACTTATCATTTGAGCAATTTTATTGTATAATATTTCCTCAAATATTTAGTTTGTGACTTTATTCAAAGCAGAAATAATATCTGAATGCTTCATTGACCATAATTCCGACTGGTAACTACGCACTTCGTCCGAGCACATTATCGCACGCGTCATGCAAGCCATCTTAAATGACCACCGAAACTGTCATTTGGCAACCTAAAAAGCCGCTGAGGTTGCCCGGCTGGCAACAGGGAAAGAAAGTTAAGCGAGAGCCCTGATCAGTGGTTGAAAAACTATTGGATAGGATTCTTTACAATTGGATTTACTCTCTTTTGGATGAAAATGGACTAATTAGGCACAATCTGATGGCTTTGTCGTTGGCATGCCATGTCATAAAGTCGATAGAGTTTTTCGAGATTGTGACGAAGGTGAACAATGAGACGAGGGTGGATGTTGTCTACATGGGTTTTAGTAAGGCATTTGATAAACCCCCTCATCATAGGTGGCAGAAAATAAAAATGCATGGGACCCATGGTGCCTTGGTTGTTTGGATTCAGAAGTCACTTACCCATAGAAGACAGAGGGTTGTCGTGGAAGGGTGTTATTCTGACTGGATGTCTGAGACCAGTGTTCTGCAAGGATCTGCGGTAGGACCTCTGTTGTTTTGATATATGTATCATATGGCAAGCTAAGTAGATAAGTGTGGTAAAAAGGTGTATGGTATGCTTTCCTTCATCGGTTGGGACATTGAGTATAAGGGTTCGGAAGTAATGTTGCTGTATAGTACTTTGGTTACGCCATATTTGGAATGTTGTGTGCTGTTCTGGCCACCCCATTACAATAAATATGTGGAAGCTTTGTAGAGGGTGAAGAAGAGATTTGCAAGAATGCTGCTTGGATTAGAAGGTACTGTAGCGGCACCTAGTGGTGGCTTGAGGCAATGCGAACCCTCGCTATTGGCTGGCGCCGTCACGTGATCACGGGTGTGTTTTGGTTCCTCAGTTATTCGAGCTCCACCTGTGTAGCAGGAGCTTCAATATATTTGGCTGACCCAGCATGCAGTTTTGTTATACTTCTTTTGTTTGTCGTTCCAAATAAAGATTTATTTTACTCAACCTGCTCGTTTCACCAAAGTGGTGACCCCGCCGGTCCGATCATGATTTCGGACCCCAACAATGAATACCGCCGCAGACCTCAACGCCCCGCCCGCCCATCAAAACGCCGTGGGCCTGAAACTGCTTGTTTTCCGGGCGGTGCAGCTTCAAGTGTGGTTTGCCCACATTGAGGCCCAGTTTGAACTCCGCAATATCGTCGCGGACGCCACCCGCTATTTTCACGTGGTTTGGGGCGCTCAGTCAGGAAACTGCCACCCGATTGCTGCCTTAACTGCAGAATCCACCCGCAATTGGCAAATACGAGGGCCTCAAGGCGCTGCCGCTCTACACATTCGGACTCGGCCGCCGCAATCACGCTGCCCGCCTTCTCCATATGGACGGCCTCGGCAATCGGAAGCCGTCCGCGCTGATGAGCGAGATGCTCGCCCTAGTGGACGGCCACCAGCCCTGCCTGCTTTTCGAACAGGCTTTCCTGGAGCAGATGCCCGATGACAGAGGTCATCCTACTCGGCTGTTCCGGAACATGCGGGGCTGGTGCCTCGTGCCTCTGGAGTCCCCTAGGCCCGCAGCCCTGCGGCCCAGGGACCCTTCCAGCCTGCTGGGTGCGGTGGCTGATGGGGACGGCCCATATACCTCCCTGCTCGCCGACTTCCCAGAGCTTCTGACCCTCTGTTTCTGTGCAGCTGCTCTTAAGCACGGGATGATTCAATTCAATTTAAAATTGTACATAGATTATATTATTCAAAAACAAGATTGAACAAATTTTATCCAAATATATCCGCCACTTGTGATAAATGTCTAGCCCAAAAGGCAACTATAACACACTCCTTAGTTTCCTGCATAAAACTTTATAGATTTTGGAATGAAATTTTTGAAATACTTACAAAACTATTCAAGACAAGAATGGAACCTAATGCTGAAATGATTATATTTGGTGTAATGGAAGATGGGAATAAATTGAACACATCTCAAAATCTATTCCTTAACTATGGTTTAATAATAGCAAAAAAATTAATACTTAAATTTTGGAAGGGTACATCAATACCAACGCTTAAAATGTGGATTGCAAGTATGTTGGACACCGCTCATCTTGAGGAAATGCGATTCCTCCTAATGGATAAATCAGACCAATTCCTAACGAGTTGGTCTCCATTCGTCGTTTTTTTGGAATCATATGGTGCAACACAATTGTAAAAAATAACTGTTTCAGGACTGGACGAGGGTTGGTCAAGACTATAAATAATGATCTCCTTTTCTTTTCACTATTTTCTCTCTCAACTTTCTTCATTTACTCGTTTTCTTTCTTCACACACTATATATTTCACATCTTTCTATCCTTTACTATCTAACTTCTTTTTCTTATTCTCATCTTTTTTCAATATAACAAAAAAAAAAAGAAGTTGTACATAAAATGTATTATGAAAATATATATTAGGCACTTTGGTGCCATATGACTGTGCTTACTTCTAATAAAATAAAATATTAAAAAAAAAAAAAAAAGCACGGGATGGTACACCACATCCCTACCGCTGGTCCGCCACGGCATGCTCCCGACCCACAAGCTGCGGATCGCGAAGGAAGAGTTCCGCCAAATGGACGACATGGGGATTGTGCGGCGCTCTGACAGCCCATGGGCATCCCCGTGGCACATGGTCCCCAAATCATTTGGGGGATGGAGACAGTGTGGGGATTATCGACGCCCAAACGCTGTCACGACCGCGGACCGCTACCCGATCCCGAATATTCAGGATATTATGGCCCACCTGGAGGGTGCTACTTTCTTTTCCAAGGTGGACCTGTTGAGCGGCTTCCAACAGATTCCCGTCCACCCTGATGATGTGCCAAGACGTATCATCACCCCATTCGGCATTTTTGAATGGCTGCGTATGCCGTTTGGGTTAAAGAACGCCGCTCAGGCTTTCCAGCGGCTCATGCATATGGTGAGCCTTCGCACCATTTTCTTCCTGGGGCACCACGTCACCTCGCAGGGCGCGTCCCCGCTGCCTGGTAAGATGGAGGCCATTTGGCAGTTCCCTCGGGCGCACACTGTCAAGGGGCTGCAGGAGTATGTTGGCATGGTTAATTTTTATCATCGCTTCATGCCGGCGGTGGCCTGAATCATGCGGCTTTTGTTTCAGTGGCTCGCCGGTAAGCCGTGGGACCTCGTGTGGGATGATGAGGCCGCGGCTGCGTTCGACAGTGCAGAGGAGGCGTTGGCCAAGGCCACCATGCTGGTGCACCCCACGGGCTGCTGCCCCGATCGCCCTCACCTTGGATGCCTCAGATACAGCTGTCAGACGGGTGCTGGATCAGCTCAACACCGGCTGCTGGCAGCCGCTTGCATTTTTCAGCCGTCACCTGCGACCCCCAGAGCGAAGCTACAGCGCTTTCGACCGGGAGCTTATGGCCCTTTATTTGGCTGTCCGCCGTTTCCGATACTTCCTTCGAGGGCAGGCCCTTCACGGAACACAAGCCCCTGACGTTCGCCTTTACTAAGGTGTTCAACCCCTGGTCAGCTCGACAACAACGTCACCGGGCTTTTGTGTCAGAATTCACCACCAACATTCAGCATGTGGCCGGCAAGCTGAACCTGGTCGCGGACGCTTTGTCACGTCCTGCGGTCCTAGCTGTGCCATCTATGGATGGATTATTCGGGGCTGGCCGCCGCGCAATACGAGGGTGGCGAAATGGACGTTTACCGGATGGTTGCCTCAGGGTTGATGTTGGCCGATGTCCCTTTTGGTCCGGCAGGGGTGTCGGTCCTCTGCGACATGTCCACCGGGAGACCACGCCCTATTGTCCCCGTGGGTTGGCGGCGACGGGATTTCGACGCTATCCACGGTTTGGCGCATCCTTCCATCCGGGCGGACAAGTTTGTCTGGCAGGGCCTTCGTAAGCAGGTTGCGGCTTGGGCCAGAGCCTTTATTCTCTGCCAGACGTCAAAGGTCCAGCGACATGTGCGAGCGCCAGTGCAGGATTTTGTGGTTCCCTCTTGCCATTTCCAGCACGTCCACATTGATTTGGTGGGCCCGCTGCCGCCGTTTCCCGGTGCCACCCACCTGCTGACTATCGTGGATCGCTTCACGAGGTGGCCAGAGGCAATTCCGCTCACTGACACCTCCGCCGGGTATTGTACTCCAGCTCTCATGACCCACTGGATTGCTCGTTTTGGCGTGCCTCAGGACATCTCCACTGACTGGGGGCTGAGTTTACATTGGCTTTGTGCCCACTTCTTCTGCATTGGCGAATCTCTGGGAGAAAGTTGGTGGCCTGGCTCTCATCCCAACCTCTCGGCATGTGACAGCTCCGATATATGTACCGCCGGAGCTTATGAACTGTTTATTTGTGTTTCCCCGCAGGGACTCGCACCGGACTCTGCTGCAGCGGACTTATGGTCCTTTCCAGCTGTTGTGCCCCAACATCGCAACTTTTCTTTTGGAAGTTGGGGGTCGGGAGGAGATCGTTTCGATCACTCACTTCAAGCCCACCCACCTGGATATTGATAGCCCGTGGTGGTGGCTCAACCCCGACGTAGAGTTCGTCCGCTGGTCGTCCCAGTTGCACCAGTTGTGCCTGTCTCCCTTGCATCTTTAACGTTTGCTGGCTCTGTTCCGCCAGTTACACCTGTACCGCTGTTGTACCCCTTGTTTCCACTCGGTCCGGTCACCTTATTCGGCCTCCCGCTCGGTTCTTTACCTCGGGTTCTGCGGGGGGGGGGGGGGGGGGGGGGGTCCTGTAGCGGCACCTAGTGGTGACTTGAGGCAATGCGAACCATTTTTTAGCTGACGCCGTCACGTGATCGCGGGTGTCTTTTCGCAGGCTTTTGGATCATCAGTTATTCGAGCTCCATCTGTGTAGCAGGAGTTTCAATATATTTGGCTGATCCAGCACGGGGTTTTGTTATACTTCTTTTGTTTGCCATTTCAAATAAATATTTATTTTCCTCAACCTGCTCGTCTTGCCAAAGTACTATCTTTCAGGAGAGATTGGACAGACTTGAATTGTTTGTTCTGGACAGCTGGAGGCTGAGGGGAGACCTGAAAGAAGTACATCAAATTAAGAGAGACATACGTAGATAAGGTAGACATTCAGAACCTTTATCCTAGGGTGGAAATATTAAAGATTCCCCCACACATTATTATTATTCATTGGCTCCTTTTATCGCATCCTCACCCTATACACTGACGCATTACTGCCTGTTCAGTGACTTCAATCCAGAGCCCTGGAGGGGGAGGGCGGCTGGGCTGCGGGCGGGGCGGGGCGGATAGCCGGCTGAGTGCGAGTCGACTGCGAGTTGGGGGGAGGGTTAACGTAACTCGCAGTTCATTCAGGGGAGGGTTAGCGTAACTCGCAACTCAGCTCAAACAGTGCCCAGCAGGCCGCACTTTGAAAACTTTCAGATGAGTTTGGAGGGAGGGAGGGGGAGAGGGGTGGGGGGAGAGAGGGAAAAGAGTGGGGAGGGAGAGTGAGAGGGGGAGGGGGGAGAGATGTGGAAGAGTGGGGAGGGAGGAGGGGAGGGGTAGGGGGAGTGATGGAAGAGGGACAGAGGGGTAGGAGGAAGGGGGCAGGTGGAGAGAGGGAAGGGGGTGGGGTAGAGAGGGAAGGGGGGTGAGGGAGAGAGAGAGGAGAGGGGTGAGGAGAGGGAGAGGGGTGAGGAGAGGGAAACATAGAAATTAAGTGCAGTAGTAGACCATTCGGCCCTTCGAGCCTGCACCACCATTCAATATGATCATGGCTGATCATCCAACTCAGTATCCTGTACCTGCCTTCTCTCCATACCCCCTGATCCCTTTAGCCACAAGGGCCACATCTAACTCCCTCTTAAATATAGCCAATGAACTGGCCTCAACTACCTTCTGTGGCAGAGAATTCCAGAGATTCACCACTCTGTGTGAAAAATGTCTTTCTCATCTCTGTCCTAAAGGATTTCCCCCTTATCTTTAAACTGTGACCCCTTGTTCTGGACTTCCCCAACATCTGGAACAATCTTCCTGCATCTAGCCTGTCCAACCCCTTAAGAATTGTGTACGTTTCTATAAGATCTGCCCTCAATCTTCTAAATTCTAGCGAGTACAAGCCGAGTCTATCTAGTCTTTCTTCATATGAAAGTCCTGACATCCCAGGAATCAGTCTGGTGAACCTTCTCTGTACTCCCTCTATGGCAAGAATATCTTTGAGCATTGGACATTGTGACATCACACGATGGAACGTTCACCAGGTGCTGGGGCTCCTGCAAAGGCATATGTAAATGATTCCATTCCGATTGGACATATGTGAACATTGGGCATTGTGACATCACACAATGGAACATTCACCAGGGGCTGGGGCTGGTGCTGGGGCTGATTCTATGGGTGAGATGCCAGTTTTTTTAAAAATATTGGGAGGGGGGGAGAAGGATTTGATTAAAAATGTGTACATAAAAACGACAAAATGTAATCAGGAGTTTCTATAAGATCCTCCCTTAATCTTCTAAAATCTAGCGAGTACAAGCCGAGTCTATCCAGTCTTTCTTCATATGAAAGTCCTGACATCCCAGGAATCAGTCTGGTGAACCTTCACTGTACTCCCTCTATGGCAACAATGCCTTTGAGCATTGGACATTGTGACATCACACGATGGAACGTTCACCATGGGCTGGGGCTCCTGCAAAGGCATATGTAAATGAATCCATTCCGATTGGACATATGTGAACATTGGGCATTGTGACATCACACAATGGAACGTTCACCATGGGCTGGGGCTCCTGCAAAGGCATATGTAAATGAATCCATTCCGATTGGACATCTGTGAGCATCAGGCATTGTGACATCACACGATGGAACGTTCACCAGGGGCTGAGGCTGGTGCTGCTTCTATGGGTGAGAAGCCAGTTTATTTTTGAAATATTGGGGGGGGGGGGGGGGGAGAAGGATTTGATTAAAAATGTGTACTTAAACACGACGAAATGTAATGAGGAGCGGATACTTAGAAAGAAAAGTGAAATCTCTACCGAAATGGAAAAGATGTCGGCGATTCTGCGTCTGGTTTCGGAGTTGCAGGGAATCAAAGGAAGAAAGGCAGTCGACAGCCGTCCATGTAAATGGATCCATTCCGATTGGACATCTGCGAGCATTGGGCATTGTGATTGGACATCTGCGAGCATTGGGCATTGTGACATCACACGATGGAAATGAATCAAAAGGCAGAAAGGCAGCCGGACGGCAGTCGGTCGGATGGCACGAGAGTTTTATATATTAACTAGACCAAGTGCAGACCCGTTGGGTCTGTTTCCCCAACGGCGTTTGCGGGGGGGGGAGGTGAGAAGAGGGGAGGGAGGGGGAGGAAACGGGATAGATTTGGGAGGGAAAGGAGAGCGGGGTAGGGGTGAGAGATGGGGAGAGATGTGGGGGAGGGGGGATGGGGAGGGAGGGGGAGGAGGGAGGGATAGGGAGAGGGGTGGGGGGAAAGAGGGGAAAGAGTGGGGAGGGAGAGTGGAGGGGAAAGGGGGAGAGAAGTGGAAGAGTTGGGAGGGAGGAGGAGAGGAGTAGCGGGAGTGATGGAAGAGGGACAGAGGGTAAGGGGGGTGGGGGAAGAGAGGGAAGGGGGTGGGGTAGAGAGGGATGGGGGTTTGGGGGAGAGAGGATGGGAGGGGGTGGGAGAGAGTGGGAGGAGAGAGTGGGAGAGAGTGAAAGAGTGGGGAGGGGAGGGACGGGGGGGGTAGAGGGGTAGTGGGAGTGGTAGAAGAGGGACGGCGGAGTGGTGGAAGAGGGACAGAGGGGAAGGGGGTGGGGAGAGAGAGGGGAAGGGAGGGGAAGAGAGAGGGGGTGGGGGTTGGAGAGGCGTGGGGTAAGGGGATAGAAGTGGAAGAGTGGGGAGGGAGGGGTAGGGGGAGTGGTGAAAGAGGGACAGAGGAGTAGAGGAAAGGGGGTGGTGGTAGAGAGGGAAGGGGGTGGGGGAGAGAGAGATGGGTGGGAGGGAGGGGTGAGGAGAGGGAGGAGATAGAAACATAGAAATTAAGTGCAGGAGTAGGCCATTCAGCCCTTCGAGCCTGCCCCCGCCATTCAATATGATCATGGCTGATCATCCAACTCAGTATCCCGTACCTGCCTTCTCTCCATACCCTCTGATCCCTTTAGCCACCCCTTGGCCACATCTAACTCCCTCTTAAATATAGCCAATGAACTAGCCTCAACTACCTTCTGTGGCAGAGAGTTCCAGAGACTCACCACTATCTGTGTGAAAAATGTTTTCCTCATCTCAGTGCTAAAGAATTTCCCCTTTATCCTTAAACTGTGTACCGCTTGTCCTGGACTTCCCCAACATCGGGAACAATCTTCCTGCATCAGACAAATGCAATTCAGGACTTTTCTCTTCACAAGCAAAGTCAGAATGACGGTTAGTGAAGAATTTGAATAATCGCTGAGCGTTCAGATCCTGCGCGCGCCTCCTGCACCAAGGGGGGGGGGGGGGGGGGGGTGCGTGTGTCATCACACACAAAGATCTTGTAGCGGAGAGCTCCGCTCTAAGATCTTTGGTCACATACTTAGCACGCGCCTCCACAAACAGATGAGCGTCTTCTTGAATGGAGAGCGCGTGGCCGCCTCCACAAAAACAGTCACACACACTGTGGACCCGCCACCACAAAAAATATTTTGTGAGGAAGGGGAGGTGGAGGGTGGAGAGGGGGAGGGGGAGGTGAAGAAGAGGGGGGAGAGGATGGGGAGAGAGGTGAAGGGGGGAAGGGTTGGAGCGGGCGTGCATGAGTCGAGAGAAGAGAGAAGGGCAGAGAGAGAGAGAGGAGGCTGGTACAACAACTAAAAAGCTGGATAAACTCAGCGGGTGCCTTCTTCCGGGTTTCGGCCAACGGTGACCATTCAATTTGCTCCATAGATGCTACCGCACCCGTTGAGTTTTATTCAGCTTTTTTTTTTATGTCTACCTTCGATTTTTCCAGCATCTGTAGTTCCTTCTTAAAGACAGAGACTGTGCACGGTAAGGGAATGAGGAGGGAGAGGGGGAAGAGTGTGGAGGGAGGGGGAGAGTGGGATGGGAGGGGGAGAGGGGTGGGGGAGAGAGGGGAAAGAGTGTGGGGGGGAGGGGGGGGGGGTCTAAGCTATTACAGTAAATTAAACATTGTCACTAATGCCAGCATGTTGTAGACTAATAAGTTTTTAACAAATAATCTCGGAGCTGCCTGTGAAAACTTACCGGTACTCGCGGTAAAGTGAAGCCGCGGTCTCAATTAATAAGCGGCCGATTCGCGATCGTGGAGCCGAGGATCATCTCCGCGGGCGGGCAGGGGTGTGGGGGTTGGGCTGTACATAGTGCCGTCTGTAGCGCTCATTTGCTCGTTTTCAGACCCTGATAACGGGAGAAAAATGGAGGGATATCGATCGCTATTTACCGCGAGTACCTAAGTTCCGCGATCGGAGCACTTATTCCCGGAAAGTTTTCGCAGGCAGCTTTGAGATTATTTGTTAAAGACTTATTATTCTACAACAGGCTGGCATTAGTGACAATGTTTAATTGACCGTGTTATAGTTTAGGCCCTCAATTTCATGTATGAATGAATGAATGAGTGAGTGAGTGAGTGAGAGAGTGAGAGAGTGAGTGAGTGAGTGAGTGAGAGTGAGTGAGTGAGTGAGTGAGTGAGTGAGTGAGTGAGTGAGTGAGTGAAAAGTAGGGACTTTGCTTTCTTGCACTTTAATCCACTTCGCAGCACTTTCTTCAGCCTTTTTTATGCTTTTCCCACTAAATACAATGAACCTGCTGCAAGTTTCCATGACATTTATTCTACAGAACAACACATCGGAATCTCCAGTAAAACAGGCATCTGTGAAGCCCCCTCAGCCATTTTGTGTGCTTGCCTGAAACAAAGCGCGTGATTGGCCAACTGGCAGACAACTCAATGTCAAACGTGCTTTCATTGGACTAAAAAATTCCCGACATTTTTCCCGTTTTTCTCTAATTTAATAAAAATGTGCAAGTCTTCTTCATATCGAGTTTCAGGGGTGATTTATATAAATATTTTTACACAATATGTGAAAATTTCATGTAGTTTGGTGACTTGGGTCACGAAACTGCAGAATAAAGCTCCTCGGCCCACAGCCTATTCTCTGTACTCCCAATATGGCAACAATGTCTTTGAGCATTGGGCATTGTGACATCACACGATGGAATGTTCACCTTTGGCTTGGGCTCCTGCAAAGGCATATGTAAATGATTCCATTCCGATTGGACATCTGTGAACATTGGGCATTGTGACATCACACGATGGAACGTTCATCAGGGGCTGGGGCTCCTTCAAAGGCATATGTAAATTATTCCATTCCGATTGGACATCTGTGAACATTGGGCATTGTGACATCATACAATGGAATGTTCATCAGGGGCTGGGGCTGGAGCTGATTCTATGGGTGTGAAGCCAGTTTATTTTTGAAATACTGGGGGGGAGGGGGGGGAGTGAAGGATTTGATTAAAAACATGTACTTAAACACGACGAAATGTAATGAGGAGCGGATACTTAGAAAGAAAAGTGAAATCTCTACCGAAATGGAAAAGATGTCGGCGATTCTGCGTCTGGTTTCTGCGTTGCAGGGAATCAAAGGAAGAAATGTGGCCGGAAGCCGTACATGTAAATGGATCCATTCCGATTGGACGTCTGCGAGCGTCGGGCATCGCGATTGGACATCTGCGAGCATCGGGCATTGTGACATCGCACGGCGGGAACGAATCGAAAGGCAGGAAGGGCGCCGGACGGCAGTCGGTCGGATGGCACGAGAGTTTTATATATTAACTAGACCAAGTGCAGACCCATTGGGTCTGCTCCCCCAATGGTGGGATCCCCCAACCCAATATTCCACCATGCACCCATCTCCTCCAATGGAACTGAAGCCGTTCTCATGAGTAAGATTCCAGCACTGCCCTGCCTCCCTCAGCAGTGGATTAAAAAAAAATCCAATGGCACCTCCCTGCCTGCTGCAGCAGTGAAAAGTTCAGAGTGTTCCTGTCTTGCAACTTTGTTTCGAAGTGTGTTGGAAGCTGACATGTAAATGGAGAAGCCTGTTTATTTTTGAAATACTTGGGGGTGTGGGGGGGGGGAGAAGGATTTGATTAAAAACGTGTACTTCAACACGACGAAATGTAATGAGGAGCAGATACTTAGAAAGAAAAGCGAAATCTCTACCGAAATGGAAAAGATCTCGGAGATTGAGCGTCTGGATTGGGCGTGGCAATGAATCAAAGGAAGAAATGCAGCCGGCAGTCGTACAAGCAAATGGATCCATTCCGATTGGACATCTGCGAGCATCGGCCATTCCGATTGGACATCTGCGAGTATCGGGCACGAATCAAAAGGCAGAAAGGGATCCGGACGGCAGCCGGACGGATAGCCCCAGAGTTTTATAGATAGATAGATAGATAGATAGATAGATAGATGGATAGATAGATAGATAGATAGATAGATAGATAGATAGATAGATAGATAGATAGATAGATAGATAGATAGATAGATAGATATATAGATAGATAGATATAGATAGATAGATAGAGCAAGTTTTTACACTGTGAGAGATGTGTGCATGGAATGTGGCATTTTAGAGGTGTCTGGATAGGCACATGGATATGGATTGCATGCTGACAGTGGAGATTAATTTAACTTGGCATCATGTTTGGCACGGACATTGTGGGCTGAAGGGCCTGTTCCTGTGCTGCACTGTTCTATGTTTTAGAAATTACCTGCATTGTGATTGATCAATCTTATTTCAAAGGTGTGCCCAGTTATAGTGAACATGTCTCACACATCATGCCCATATCCCATGGGCACCCAACTCATCTATATTACTAAAACTCTGTTCTTGACCGGTTTTGGCTTACCGTGCTGCGGTTTCCGAGAGAATTCCGCCACCTACGGCCGTCATTTTTGGCCACCTCGCTCAGAGACCCCCTCCGCCGCGTGTGTACCGAGGATTTTTTCTGTCAATTAAAATTGACAGAGATATTAATGTTTTTACAACATTCCCCATTCTCTTTGCTGCCCCTGCTGGAGGAAGGGAGAGGGACTATAAAACCTGGAAGTTGTGTGCCTCAATCAGTCTCTGCAAGTGGTGTGCCTCAATCAGAGCTTTGAATGACACTGACAAATGTCTACAGCACTGTGAGTACCCTTAATTTGGTTTGAAAATGAAAATATGGTTAGAGGTAAAAACGCACTGCCTGCAAATAGTTGTTTGGGTTTGGGTTGAAGTAAAAAGGCACTCTCTCTCCCCCCCCCCCCCTCCCTCTCCTCCTCTCCCTCCCCCCCCTCCCTCTCCTATCCCCCCCCCCTCCATCTCCTCTCCCCCCCCGCCATCTCCTCTCCCCCCCCTCCCTCTCCCTCTCCTCTCCCCCCCCTCCCCATCTCCTCCTCTCCCCCCCTCTCCTCTCCTCTCCCCTCTCCCCCTCCCTCTCCTCCCCCCCCCTCCTCCCCCTTCCTCCTCTCCTCTCCCCCTCCTCCATCTCCTCTCCCCGCCCCCTCCCTCTCCTCTTCCCCCCCTCCTCTCCTCCTCCCCCCTCCTCCATCTCCTCTTCCCCCTCCCTCTCCTCTCCCCCTTCCCTCTCCTCTTCCCACCCCTCTCCCTCGCCTCTTTTTCCCTCCCTCCCTCTCCTCCCTTCCTCCCCTCTCCTCTCCCTCCCTCCCCCTCCTCCCCCCCCCTCCTCCCTCCCTCTCCCCTCTCCCTCCATCTCCTCCTCCCCGCTCCCCCCTCCCTCTCTCCCCCTCCCCTCCTCTCCCTCCTCCTGCCTCTCCTCTCCCTCCCTCCTCCTCGCCCTCCCCCCCCCCTCCCCCATCTCCCTCCCCCTCCTCCTCCCCCCTCCTCTCCCATCCCTCTCCCCCCCCCCCCTCTCCTCCTCCCCCCTCCTCTCCTCTCCCCCCCTCCTCCTCCCCTCCTCCCTCCCCCCTCTCCTCCCCCCTCCCTTCCCCTCCCCACCATCCCCTCCCCTAAACCCCCCTCCTCCCCACCACACACCCCCTACCCCCTCCCTGCTCCCCACCTCCTCTCCCCCTCTCCTCCTCCCCCTCTCTCTCCCCCCCCTCTCCGTCCCCCTCTCTCTCCCCCTCTCTCCCCCCTCTCCTCCCCCCCTCTCTCTCCCCCCCCTCTCTCTCCCCCTCCTCCTCTCTCCCCCCCTCTCCCCCCCCATCCCTCTCTCCTCCCTCCTCCCCCTCTATTAGCGTGAGTGCGGGAGGGGGGGGGGGGGGTAGTTAGTGTATGATGCTGCATGCCGCCTCCCCCCCCACAACATGTAAGTAGCATTTTTAACTTAGAAAAAATCCCAAGGCTCTTTGAAGATGCAATAACAGACAACTTTGACTTAGAATCACACAAGCATATTAGAGCAATTGATAAAGGTGATTGTTTATGATTGTCTTAGAAATGGAGACAGAGTCAAAGGTGAGAAGTTGGGGGAGACAATTCTAGTGCTTAATAGGTATGGGAACAAACACACGTTGACTATCAATATTGCATCAATAAATCCTGAACTCAAGTTGAAAACATACACTCCCCAAGAAGTTTAGAAGAAGATTGGAATATTATTGCCATAAAATAGGTTTCAGACAGTGCTGGACAAACCTGATAAGTTGTAATGATCACGTACTAGCTATCTTTATTCTAAGCCATATATATGGTTTTTGGATAAGTATGCATTATTTTGGCAACAATTAACTTGGAATACCAACTCCTTCTTCCCCCCCCCCCCACCCCCCCCCCCCCCCCCCCCCCCTCGGTCATGGCTGACCATGGGTGTCTCCAGGGTTGGAGGATGCCTGTGCGTGAATTCTTTTAATGTTTGGAGACTGGTGTACAGACAGCCACCACACGGTTCTACACATCTAGGTCAGGATCCAGTGGCATGGAGTCCAAGACGACTAGGGGCCCTTTTCTGCTGCAGCTTTCATCCGCCTTCCCAGCCGTTGTGATGCTCCACTAACGTCAGCCAACGTCCTCCGCCTGTTCCACCGTTGAGGTCTTGGTTGGATTGCTCTTTGTCAGGGACCTCCCCCTTGACCTTACCGGCATGGGTGGCCCGACCAGGAGCATAGCTCCAGGTGGCATTGCTCTAAGGGTCTCAGGTCCACACAAGCTTCTACACCATGACAAGGTGACATTCCACAGACAATCCATGGAATACCAACAGTATTTATTTAATGCAGACATTTCATTGGTGTTTTATCAAGCACAAAATCACATAAGGAAGTAGAGAAATGATTGAGCAAAGAGGTTTTCTGGACCAGCTTGGGAGAAAGAGAAAGGGAAGTTTAAGGAGGGATTTCCAGAGCTGTAGATTGTAAAAATGGTGGAGAGTATGTATCTGGGTGCACAAGGCCAGCAATGGAGGAGTGCAGGGGCGCAAGGGCGCCGGGGCGACGGCTGCCCTGCCAGCAGTCTGTTCCTTTTTCCATTCTTTTTGTTATTTTTTAGTGTGTTAAAAGTTTGTTTGAATGTTCTTTGGTTTTGTTTTGTTGTGGGGGGGGGCGGGGGGGGGGGGGGGGGAGGAGATCGGGGGGGGAAACGTTTTTTTTCAAGTTCCTACCTGCCAGAGATGTGATTATTTTTCGGATCACATCCTCCGACGTTCTCTGCGACCTTCCATCGCTGGAGCTGGAAGCCTCCTCGGACTGTCGTGAGCCCCACCGCAGGGCACGGACTTACCATCGGAGCTAATCCCTTGCCTGGGATCGCTCCCACCATGACCACCGCTATCAAGAGCTCGCAGTCTCGGGAGAGGCCGAGTCGGGAGCTCCAATGTCGCAGAAGATTCAACCAGCCCCGACGCGAGGTTCGATCATCCAGCATGGGGGAACTGACATCCCCCCCAATGCGGGAGTGGATCGCCTCGACGTAGAGGGCACGAACGCCGCCGGCTACGGGAGTCAAGATCATCCCGTCAATGGGGGCTCGAGGCCCACAACCGAGGAAGAACTAAGGGAAGGGACGAACTTTATTTCGCCTTCCATCATAGTGAGGAATGTGTAGGAGTCACTGTAGTGGATGTTCATGTTAAAATGTGTTTTTGAGTAATCTGTTGCTTTTAATTGTATGACGGACCTGGCCAATGAAATTCCTCGTATGTTGCAAAACATAATTGGCGAATAAAGTGTGATTCTGATTCTGATTCTTAAAAGCTTGTAAGAGGCTACATTCCATGAGAATAATTGATGCCTGCTTGCCTGTTACAAGGCAACAAGATGCTTATGGCCACATCAATAACTGTGAAAGGAAAAACTGAAGTGATTCACATAACCACCCAAAGCCAAGTCTAATTTTTCACTATACACTGAATTTTCACCTCAATAATTTTCCAGAGGTGTTTTTCCGTGAGCTTTCTGTTGTCAGCAGTAATCCTCACCATTATGTTGGCAGACTTCCCATGCCGCTATGCACTGTGACAGGAAGACAGATTTGCTCATTATATAATAACACCACGCATTTCTTGGAGTGCAGTTGGCTGACAAAAAGAGAAAGCTATAAAACACTTCTTATTGCACCTCTGCATTACCAGAGCTCTACAGGAAGGCACTTATTGTAGCTCCTTCTATGATTCTTCAGTTCACTTTTTTCACTCTGGGAATTATACCAAGTAATAACCGAGGTTAGTGCACTGGCTAAGTACACCAATATCTCACCTTGGGGACCTCAACTCCAATCTCTTCCAGACTGACTGTAATCAAAGTTTTCATTAGCATTATTAATCTTTCGGTAAGTAAATTAGAGCAGGATATGGCCAGAGACAGAAAACGGCCTTTGCGCTTAGTTAATTCTTCCACATCCCCATTACTGACAATCTCAATCCTACATTTCTTTGGCATCAGGAGCGAAAATACCATATTTGGGCAGCAGGGATATAATATTAAAGATACAAAACTGGGGCAACCTTGAAACATTGTCAATTTTTTATGTTCACTCTACATTATTCTTTACTCAAGTGAAAGAGAAGGGCTCTTTATGAGGGCCAGCTTCCAATTCCTTCTCAGATCTCAGTTCATTATGAAATTTCTGAAATATCTGAACCATCTGTTAGGTACATGAAGCTAGAAAAAACTATTGATCTTATTTTGATGAGAAATCTGATTCACTTATTGTCCAGTTTGGGGGAACAAGACAACAAATATCAATAAAACTTCATGACCTTGGAAAGCAATGCAGCATTGAAAGAGGTATGACAGGTGAGTTGATCATGTTCCCTGTTTCTCATGAGCTTTATCTTCCTCTGACTGCCGAATGTCACCAACATAACCATTCCTTTTTCCTTTCCAAACTTCAGCAGCTTTCTCTTAAGTGATGAATCTATCCATCAGTACTACCCCATGTGGAAAAGGTTTGCATATTTTTGCCACTTTCAGGGTTACAAAGCTTTTGCTCAGTTTCTTAGTAGTTTTATTTGTCTTATGATTATGGTGATGAGGTCTAGTCCCGCCGGCAACCCAAAATATCTTCACATTTTGCCTTACTACTACCCTGTTTTAGAAACATAGACATAGAAACATAGAAATTAGGTGCAGGAGTAGAGGCCATTCGGCCCTTCGAGCCTGCACCGCCATTCAATATGGTCATGGCTGATCATCCAACTCAGTATCCCGTACCTGCCTTCTCTCCATACCCCCTGATCCCCTTAGCCACAAGGGCCACATCTAACTCCCTCTTAAATATAGCCAATGAACTGGCCTCAACTACCCTCTGTGGCAGAGAGTTCCAGAGATTCACCACTCTCTGTGTGAAAAAAGTTCTTCTCATCTCGGTTTTAAATGATTTCCCCTTTATCCTTAAGCTGTGACCCCTTGTCCTGGACTTCCCTAACATCGGGAACAATCTTCCTGCATCTAGCCTGTCCAACCCCTTAAGAATTTTGTAAGTTTCTATAAGATCCCCTCTCAATCTCCTAAATTCTAGAGAATATAAACCAAGTCTATCCAGTCTTTCTTCATAAAACAGTCCTGACTGTCTTGCCTTATAAACATCCTTCACATATTTAGAGATACTCCACAAGGTTCAACATCCCCACCAAGTTCCTGTCCATGTTCTGTGACTTCGACCTCCTTCTCCTGCAGCACTAATTAACTATCTTGAAAATCATAGTTATCTTCATCTCATCTGACACTTCAATAAAACACATTTTTCTTATTTTCAAAAGTAATTGACTGCAATCTACTATAATTCATGGATGCCAATTTCACCAGAATCCCGCTCACCTCCCATCTCTCTGTCCAATTCCAACCAATTCCACTATTCTCTGATCACAAATAATCACCACCTTAGTGACTATCACAACTTCAGCGTTTTAAAGCCAACACAGTTCAACAGAAAATGCTGGAAACACTCAGCAGATCAGATCTGTGGGGAGATTTAAGGAATCAGGGTGAAAATCCATCAGAAGTTCCAGCATCTGAAGATGTTCCAGCACCTGAATCCAGTCTACCAAGCATCCTTGACCTACTGTTGTTCACCTACCATCATAACAGGTCCGCAGCTGATGCCATCTCCTTGGCCCTACACTCATCCCTGGAATACCTGGATAAGGGAGACACATACGTCAGACTTCTCTTCACAGACTATAGATCTGCTTTCAATATCAATATCCCTTCTTGGCTCAACTCCAATCTTGTAGAACTTGTCAGCACTCACCTCTACATATGGATCCTTGAATTCCTGACTAACAGAGCACAATCATCCTCTATGGATGTTTGGCATGTCCTCCACAACTCTCACCACTACAATAGAAAGCATTTTATCAGGATGCATCACAGCATGGTTTGGGAACAGCACCATCCAAGACCACAAGGATGTTGCCCAGTCCATCATCCAAAACCAGCATCCTTCCATTGATTCCATCTACACTTCACACTGCCTCAGCAAGGCCACCAGCATGATCAAGGACTAGTCTCACCCTGGTCACTTCCTCCCTTCTCACATCATGCAAGAGGTACAGAAGTGTGAAAATGTGTTACTCCAGATTCAAGGACAGTTTCTTCCCAACTATTGTCAGGCAACAGAACCTTCCTATCACCAACGAGAGACCAATCCTGACCTACCATCTACCTCATTGGAGAACATCGTACTATCTTTACTCGGACTTTATGGAATTTTATCTTGCACTGATTTAGTCTGTATCTGTACACTTTGGATGGCTTGATTGTAATCATGTATCGCTTTCCGCTGATTGGATAACACGCAACTAAAAGTTTTTCATTGTACCTCGCCACATATGACAATATTAAATTAAACCAAACTGAAGTTTTACGCAACTTTCATTGAATGTCAACTCAGCACAATGCTAAGACTTTCATTGCATTAATCTCGGCATGGATTCCTTGGAAAGCTGTAGGGCATTTGTAATTTTGATTCCCTGTTGATCTCTCTCAGTCTGCTCTCCCTGTCCACAAGCAACTGCACCATTCTAATGAAGGTCAATGTTAGCTTGAGGATCATCTCTTAATTCAGCATTTTACAGCTTTCCAGATTTAACAATGGATTCAATAATTTCAAATTGTATCTTCTGACCCCATTATTTTAATCTAGCTGTAGCTGGTAATAATTCTGCTATTCCTCTACCTTTTGGGGTAGACGAATAGCAGAATTATCACGTTCTCCCAAATACCCTTGCACCAACAGTCCTTTAGGTATTGTATTTGTAATGGTTTATTATGGTACTGAAATACTTTGTTTTTGCCTAACAATCCAGGCAAATCATACCACACATGAGTACATCAGGTAATGCAAGGAGAAAATAAACAGTGCAGAATAGAGTACCCATATAACCATATAACCATAACAATTACAGCACGGAAACACCATCTAACCATATAACATTGAACACGGAAACAGGCCATCTCGACCCTTATAGTCCTGCGCTCCAACACATAACCTCCCCACTTTACCATTATACCTGCGCTCAGACCATAACCCTCCATTCCTTTCCCGTCCATATAACTATCCAATTTATTTTTAAATGATAAAAACGAACCTGCCTCCACCACCTTCACTGGAAGCTCATTCCACACAGCCACCACTCTCTGAGTAAAGAAGTTCCCCCTCATGTTACCCCTAAACTTCTGTCCCTTCATTCTCAAGTCATGTCCCCTTGTTTGAATCTTCCCTACTCTCAGTGGGAAAAGCTTATCCATGTCAACTCTGTCTATCCCTCTCATCATTTTAAAGACCTCTATCAAGTCCCCCCTTAACCTTCTGCGCTCCAAATAATAAAGCCCTAACTTGTTCAACCTTTCTCTGTAACTTAGTTGCTGAAACCCAGGCAACATTCTAGTAAATCTCCTCTGTACTCGCTCTATTTTGTTGACATCCTTCCTATAATTAGGCGACTAAAATTGTACACCATACTCCAGAATTGGCCTCACCAATGCCTTGTACAATTTTAACATTACATCCCAACTTCTATACTCAATGCTCTGATTTATAAAGGCCAGCACACCAAAAGCTTTTTTTACCACCCTATCTACATGAGATTCCACTTTCAGGGAACTGTGCACAGTTATTCCCAGATCCCTCTGTTCACCTGCATTCTTCAATTCCCTACCATTTACCATGTACGTCCTATTTTGATTTGTCCTGCCAAGATGTAGCACCTCACACATATCAGCATTAAACTCCATCTGCCATCTTTCAGCCCACTCTTCCAACTGGCATAAATCTCTCTCTAGACTTTGAAAATCTACTTCATTATCCACAACCCCACCTATCTTAGTATCATCTGCATACTTACTAATCCAATTTACCACACCATCATCCAGATCATTGATGTACATGACAAACAACAGTGGACCCAACACAGATCCCTGTGGCACCCCACTAGTCACTGGCCTCCAACCTGACAAACAACCATCCACCATTACTCTCTGGCATCTCCCATTCAGCCACTGTTGAATCCATCTTTCTATTCCACCATTAATACCCAACAATTGAACCTTTTTAACCAACCTTCCATGAGGAACCTTGTCAAAGGCCTTACTGAAGTCCATATATACAACATCCACTGCTTTACCCTCATCAATTTCCCGAGTAACTTCTTCAAAAAATTCAAGAAGATTAGTCAAACATGACTTTCCAGGCACAAATCCATGTTGACTGTTCCTAATCAGACCCTGTTTATCCAGATGCTTATATATATTATCTCTAAGTATCCTTTCCATTAATTTGCCCACCACTGACGTCAAACTAACAGGTCTATAATTGCTAGGTTTACTCTTAGACCCCTTTTTAAACAATGGAACAACATGCGCAGTACGCATATCCTCCGGCACTATTCCCGTTTCTAATGACATTTGAAATATTTCTGTCATAGCCCCTGCTATTTCTACACTAACTTCCCTCAATGTCCTAGGAAATATCCTGTCCGGACCTGGAGACTTATCCACTTTTATATTTTTCAAAAGTGTCAGTACTTCCTCTTCTTTGAATCTCATAGTTTCCATAGCTACTCTACTTGTTTCCCTAACCTTACATAATTCTATATCCTTCTCCTTGGTGAATACTGAAGAAAAGAAATTGTTCAATATCTCCCCCATCTCTTTTGGCTCTGCAGATAGCTGTCCACTCCGACTCTCTAATGGACCAATTTTATCCCTCGTTATCCTTTTGCTATTAATATAGCTGTGGAATCCCTTTGGATTTACTTTCACCTTACTTGCCAAAGCAACCTCATATCTTCTTTTAGCTTTTCTAATTTCTTTCTTAAGATTCTTTTTACATTCTTTATATTCAAGCACCTCATTTACTCCATGCTGCCTATCTATATTACTAAAAGTCTGTTCTTTTTCCGGTTTTGGACATCTGTGCTGCGATTTCCAAGAGAACGCCGCCACCTATGGCCGTCATTTTTGGCCACTGTGTCTATTGTGTCTATTGGTTCTAAAGCTTGCAAAAAAAAGTGTCTATTTGTTCTAAAGCTTGCAAAAAAAAGTCTATTGGTTCTAAAGCTTGCAAAAAATGTCTATTGGTTCTAAAGCTTGCAAAAAATGTATATTGGTTCTAAAGCTTGCAAAAAAATGTCTATTGGTTCTAAAGCTTGCAAAAAATGTATATTGGTTCTAAAGCTTGCAAAAAATGTTTAATTGGTTCTAAAGCTTGCAAAATGTGTAAAGCTTCTATTGGTTCTAAAGCTTGCAAAAAATGTCTATTGGTTCTAAAGCTTGCAAAAAGTGTCTATTGGTTCTAAAGCTTGCAAAAAAAAATGTCTATTGGTTCTAAAGCTTGTCTATTGGTTCTAAAGCTTGCAAAAAATGTCTATTGGTTCTAAAGCTTGCAAAAAGTGTCTCTATTGGTTATATTGCATTTAAACTTCAAGCCAAAGCACCCAAGCCACCATTTGCAGTAAGTAGTGCCAAATAGGTCCTTCTGCAGTTGTACAGGGCCCTATTGAGACCACACCTGGAGTATTGTGTGCAGTTTTGGTCTCCAAATTTGAGGAATGACATTCGTGTTATTGAGGGAGTGCAGTGTAGGTTAGCGAGGTTAATTCCCGGGATGGCGGGACTGTCATTTGTTGATAGAATGGAGCGGTTGGGCTTGTATACTCTGGTATTTAGAAGGATGAGAGGATATCTTATTGAAACATATAAGATTATTAAGGGATTAGACATGCTAGAGGCAGGAAACATGTTCCCGATGTTGAGGGAGTCCAGAACCAAGGGCCACAGTTTAAGAATATGAGGTAGCCTATTTAGAACGGAGATGAGGAAAAACTTTTCCACCCAGAGAGTTGTGGATCTGTGGAATTCTCTGCCTCAGAAGAGGCCAATTCTCTGGATGCTTTCAAGAGAGACTTAGATAGACTTAAAGATAGCGGAGTCTGGGGATATGGTGAAAAGGCAGGAACAGGGTACTGAATGTGGTTGATCAGCCATGATCACAGTGATAGCTCGAGGGCCAAATGACCTACTGTTGTATCTATTGTCTATTGTCTATTGAGCCTCCAAAGTCCATGAGGAGTGCAGGAGGATTCACCACCTTCTGGGTGGAGAAATTAAAAATCTCCTTTCCTAAACCGTGTGAAAATTCTGTATGCTTCAGTGCATCTCTTATCCTGCTAAACCCAATTTGCTTAATCTTCCTTCACATGACAAGGTCATCTTCCCGGCAATCAATCAGCCAACCTATGATGAACTTACTGCATCACTAGTATATCCTTCCTTAGCTAGGAAAATCACATGTGAGCACAATATTGCAGGTATAGCCTTACCAGGGATGTATATATAAAGCATTCTAAGGCAGTGTAATTCACTTCTACGGTTACTGCTTGAGAAATAACAAATGCCATTGTTCATGATTTATTTGAACAGGATGGTAAAGAATAGGGATGAAGGAGAGTGGTACCATCTAAAGTAATTAATCTCTGGAAATTTTGTACAAAAGCTTTGCATCCACCTGTGAGTTGCAATGTAGGAAGATATTTACATAAAGCAAATGTAATGGCAAGGAAGAAAATAGGATTGCTGAATCTTAATTGTACTTCCTCATTGTTTTGTAATCCCTTTCATGTAAATCAACCACAATTAATCTCAACCCGTCATAACTGCTTGCTAACTGGATTGTATTTCACTACTGGAGGGGGGATGGCATTGAATTTGGCATAACCTTGAAATGTGATGTTCTTGCATTAATTAAATTATTTGTATTTAATTAGCAATATATTATTTATACAAAAGCCAGCAGTCAAGTAAATAGGCATAATGCAGCTTGATATACAGGGATATAAAGGCAGATGCTAATTCACCAATGTTTATGGCTCCATATATACAACTAGAGTGATACATAATGCACTAGTTCCAGTTACACATGACTGCTGCAGAGTTTTCATCATGTACCTTTTCTTAGGTGAAGTTAGTGGAGGCCAGCATAAAAGGTGCTGAAAATTAAAGTAACTACAGGGATTAAAGTAATATTCCATTACAAAGATTGCATTTATATAGCCTATTTCATGGTTTCCAAACTTTACAATCAATGGAGTACTTTGAAAAGAAGTCCATTTTAAAGGAAGTCAAGACTTAATGTTCCCACAGGAGATCCCGGAAACAGTGATGTCAGGACAGAGAAGAGTAGGAATTTTAGGAGATGAGTAATGAGGTTAGAATTGTCACCCAATGAATGATTTTTGAAACCTCTATCCAGGATGGTCAGGGAGCCTTAATCACTGTGCACATTCAGGACAAATTCATAGATTTTTACATGTTAAGGGAATCACAGGAGATGGGGCCAGTACAGGAAAGAGGCACAAATGTAAACAATCAGCTGCAATCTCATTGTAAAATGGGGATGGCTCGACCGGCCAAATGGACTCTCTTGCTTCTTTTTCTTGTTCTTCTGTTAATGCTGAAATGGGCAGATCCTGCTGCCTCACAGCTCCAGGGACCCAGATTCAATCCTCACCAGAGGTTCTGTATGTGTGGAATTTGCATTTTCTCCCTGTGTCCCCCCTCACCATCCCACTCTGCCGCATTCACCTCAAGGTGTTCCAGTTTCCTTCCACATCCTATAAAACGTGCTTCTTTCCAGATTAATGGGCAACTATAAATGTCCCCTAATGCAGGTGGATGCCAGAAGGACAGAGAAGGGTAATTGATAGTCATGTGCGAGAGAATGGGTTTATAGAAAAGAGTTGGGAATGGCATTGATGAGACTGAGAGTTGGATTTAATGGGCTGAGTGGCCTCCTATATATTCCTATTGAAAAATTGCACAACAGTTATGCAAACAAAAAAATCACATTGAGTTAATTCATGAATGCTTTTCATGTTAAATAGAAAGTTCATTAGTTTTGTACATTTGCAAGTTTTCAGGTTAACCATAGACTGAATAACAGAAAGGGTGCCAGCCCCAATTGCCAAGGGTAGAAGAAAAACTCTGTCTCTGTGACCATTAAGTGTAAATAGTCTTTCAGTTTTTAAATTCCAGGTATGAAAGTGAAGATTGAAGGCCAGAGTTCTTTTATTTTCAGCTCTTCATGATGCATTTATATAAATAATGTAATAATGGATAATAACAAGTGTTCCTTTTACTGCACCTCTGGCTGCCTATAAAGTCCACTCTACTCAATGGTTGCCATGGTAACCCACAGTTACCAATAATGTATTTCACTTTACAACTATAGGGCAGCAGTAATTAATTTGTTATTTCTCCTTTCCTACTTGCTCACTGTTTTTCAGTAACTTGCTCATTTGTGCTTTTCTTAGGTCTTTTTGCTGTATGTACTGCAATTAGCTGCCATATTTCTACAGAAGAAAATTGTGTTCATTAATGGAGTGCCAGTCTAAAATTATTTGGGACCTTAGATGATAGAAAGTGGGCTAGGCAGCATCTCTGGAGAACATGGATAGGTGACATTTCGGGTCGGGACCCTTCTTCAGAAGAACGGTCCCAACCCAAAATGTAACCAATCCATATTATCCAGTCATGCTGCCTGACCCATTGATTTTCTCCAACATTCTGTGTTTTTCTTTAGCATAAACAAGCATCTGCAGTTCATGTTATTACTTCCTTAGTCTATGCTGTTCCTTGAAAACAATTGATGTCCATTATTGTGAAGTTAGCAAGCAACAGTGTTCATTCATAGCCGTACTGAACGCCCTCCAGTATTTATTCACATGTAAGAATCACGAGGTGGTGATTAGGAATGTCAAAAATAAATCATACATAATCTATCTCTAGCTGAATGTTTTGACAATATAGGGTATTGAGACTGTTTTTGCATTCCAAATGTTATCAGGCTAGTTAATGCTAATTGGATGGTGACACCTGGAGCTCGCGGGTCCCTGGTGGGAGACTGCTTTACGGAGCACCAACAACGGCAACTTCTCCTGCCCGAATTGCGGGGTTGAAAGTGACCTGGAGCAGGGCCTTACATCGCCCGGCGCGGCTTTAAATGGCCAAGGACTTGCTAGCGCCCGCCGGGGGCTTTGACTTTGACATCGGGAAAAGAATGAAGAGCAGGGGAGAGACAAGACTTTGCCTTCCATCACAGTGAGGAGGAGATTCACTGTGATGGATGTTTGTGTAAATTGTGTTGGTGTGTGTCTTGGTTCTTTTCTTGTTGTATGACTGCAGAAACCAAATTTCGTTTGAACCTCATGTGTGGTTCAAATGACAAATAAATCATATTGTATTATTGTATTGTATTGTATTGTATTGTAATTGAATATTCCTGTAAGTATCAAACATATCAAAGTATACCCTGATCAAAGTTCAGTCATTAACACTTAGATTTTTTTTGTATGAAGTATTTTGAGGCAGACTCTGCAATATTTCTCAGAGATATAATAACATATATCTCCAGAATTAAGTTAATCAAGCGGTGCCAGCACCCTTGCCTTTAAATTAAAAGATTATGGATTTCAGTCACGAGGTGAATGTATGATGTACACTGATGAAATGCATGTGCATTTTGAACAAAACAATAGAGATAGAAATTGAAAATCAATAAGCTGCAGATGCTGGAAATCTGAAATGAAAACAGAAAGTAGGGACACTCAGCAGGACAGCCAGTGACTATTTCATTTTCTACAGAAGCTGCTTGATCTGTTGTGTATTTCCAGCAGCACCTGTTTTCATTCATGGTACAAAGACATACAAACATGACAAATTGAAATAAAGGTGTAGAAACAAAAAGGAGATATTATGTGAAATTATTCAACCCAGTATTAAATCTTGAGGGTTGAAATCTCTAACTGCCCTGCTGGGGAGCTGGTACGATCCCAAGACATTATCTCATGAAGCATGTGGTAGCCTACCTGAGACATTTATCAGTCAACCATTATATTAAGAAAAAGATTGATTGATCATCAACTTACTTTCAACTAATGGATTTTGCTCTGTTCTTGCATCCATTCAATGCTGTCAACAATTCATTGCCTTTGATGCACTTTAGACTACTAACCACCATGGAAGTACGTATTTTCTTTCAGTAGAACGTTAATTGCCACGTAACAATTTTAATAATGACAACAGGCTGGTGTATGAGAATAATGGTAATTACTTTAGTTTGATGGAAGTAATAATCTGGTGCAGAAACATAGGGTTCCACTACAGGATAGTAGGCAGAACATTCATCCGCGAACAAGCAGAGGTCCGCAGTGAAACACTACTAAGGGAAGGCCAGATGAAAGTCAGAGGAGTAATCTCTTTTTTTCTGTCACATTACTTCTGAGCATCTAGTTCCGATATTGCTCATCAAAAGAAGCCGGGGGGATGGGGGGGGGGACTGAGATGAAATCTGTAAGAAAAACTGATTGCAATCATGTTGAAGGAAGGGAAAAAGATAATGTGGGAGGTGGCTCATCTGGAGAACAAACTGCAGCATTAACTGAATAGCCAATTTTACTGCTGTAAATTCTATTAAAATTAACTCAGTTTTGCTCATCATTTCACACAGAAAGCCCTTTAAAAAAACACTTACCCTACCTGTACACATCCAAATTGAAGGAACAGCACCTCATATTTCGCTTGGGCAGCTCACAACCCAGCGGCATGAATATTGTTTTATCTAACTTCAAGTAACCTTTGCTTTCCCTCTCCATCCGTCCCCCACACTAGTTCTCCGACTAGTTTCACTGTCACCTCGATTAATTTTAATGTTTGTATGCCTCGTTTTCACCTTCCCCTCAGCCAACAATGAACCAGTCTACATTTTGTTGATCATCGTCTGCTTTATTCTGTCCTTTTCACACCTTAAATTCACTTTGTACCCTTCCATATCTCTAGTTTTCCTCTCCCCTAACTCTCAGTCTGAAGAAGGGTCTCGACCCGAAACGTCACCCATTCCTTCTCTCCAGAGATGCTGCCTGTCCCGCTGAGTTACTCCAACATTTTGTGTTTACTTTCTTTCTTGCCAGCCATATTGGAAGGGTCCTCCACTATAGTCTTCAACACCTCCAGTGTGATATTGTAGTAGATAAAGAATTCAATTCAATTAAATTCAAATCAATCGTACATCTTTCATTTGCTCTCCTTTCAGCAGTTGGAAAGGTCTGTACCCACCCTGACATTCTGCTTCACTCTGATCCATCTTCGCTCTCAATTCACAATGTGTTGATCATCGTCTGCTTTATTCTGCCCTTTTCACACCTTAAATTCACTTTGTACCCTTCCATATCTCTAATGTTCCTCTCCCCTGACTCTCAGTCTGAGGAAGGGTTCCTTTTATGTCAGAGAAGCCAAAACAAGACTAGGATTAGCATTTTCCTTTTTTTATTTACTCTTCTTGGAATCTCTGAAAAAATAATTGTTCAATATTGATTGCCACTCAATTGAACCTATCTGTAATGAGCACATCTCCTTTGCTATTCAAATGTTGACTCCACCTTTGACCATGCTGAGACATGGATCTCCTTTATCAGTTCCAAATTCACTTTTCATCCATCCTGATATCCCCTTCACCATGTCATTATTCTACTTGGAGGATTTCAAATGTAGGATATTCCAAGGCAGTTCACAGCCTATTAAATAGTGGTAAATATGCTTCTCCAGTCCAGAACAAGGGGTCACAGTTTAAGGATAAGGGGAAAATCTTTTAGGACCGAGATGAGGAAAACATTTTTCACACAGAGAGTGGTGAATCTCTGGAATTCTCTGCCACAGAGGGTAGTTGAGGCCAGTTCATTGGCTATATTTAAGAGGGAGTTAGATGTGGCCCTTGTGGATAAAGGGATCAGGGGGTATGGAGAGAAAGCAGGCACAGGATACTGAGTTGGATGATCAGCCATGATCATATTGAATGGTGGTGCAGGCTCGAAGGGCCGAATGGCCTACTCCTGCACCTATTTTCTATGTTTCTATGTTTCTCACCCATTGTACTTTAAGGCAAGGGCAGTTAAACCATTGCAACTTCAGCTCATCAATTTTGCTCATTTGCTTGACTTGCATCCTGAGATGCCTTGCCTTGCCGCCCCTTTCAAGAATTCTCATATAGTCATAAAGTCATACAGCATGGAAACAGGCCCTTCTGCCCAACTTACCCATGTTGACCAAGGTGCCCCATCTATGCTGGTTCCATCTGCTCACATTTGGTTCTTATCTCTCCACAAATCTTTGGACCTGCAAACTTGGCCGAGGTCTTGCTTGGTGGCCAGTCTAAGCATTTTGATGTATAAGACGGGAAAGTTGTGATTTTGTTCAGGGAGGTGTGTGACAATAGCAGGTAGCAAGCTAAATAAAAGGAGTGAAGATTTAATGTTTTATAGCATTAAAATGGGGAGCATGAAGGTTTGTGCATTCATTTTAAATTTTGGCTGAATTAGGAATTCTCCTCGGGGAGAATTAGTTTTTCTTTGAAGTATATTTTTCTTACCTTTGAAAGCACTCAGCACAAAGACTAGCAACAGACCATGGATTTCAGAGACTTTTTGCTTATCTGATGTGATTAGCAGGAAAGATCATGAATCAAGATTGATGGAGTGTACATGCAGATGCATAAATATGTGACCAGGAAGCCAGCCTTCATTATATTTCATAAGGATGTTGTATTACTGCTATTGTTACTGCAGTGAAACAGTTTGTGTTTCAGTTCCAAGAACTGACAAACAGATTTACATGGTTCATCTTGTTTGCCGTTTCATCATATATTGTCCCTTGCCATTTAAATCAATTATTCCTGGTGCTAATATGAGTAAATTGGATTAAATCGTGTTTGCTAGGTGTTAGCTAAGCTTTAGTCTATAGCCTCAAGGTTAGAGAGCTGTGGGTTCAAGCCTTTTGCACTGAATTAGACATTGTTATCAAAAAACAAAATGCCTTGCAGAAGCTTTGAAATCTGAGACAAAATCAGATTTGTTAACAAAATCAAAATGATGGAAATACTCAGTAGGCTAGATATCATATCAGATCAATGACCAGCCATCAGGCCAAATTAAAATGTTAACTCGATTTATCCCTCTATGATTGCTGACTGATTTGATGAGTATTCCCAGCAGTTTAGCCTAGTTTATTATTGTCACATGTATAGAGGTACAGTGCAAACATTTTTTGTTGCGTGTTCTCGTGTCAATGAAAAGACTATACATGATTCCAATCAAGCAGTCCACAGTGTACAGATACAGGAGAAAGGGTTTAGTATTTAGTACAAGATAAATTCCAATAAAGTCTGATTAAAGATTGTTCATTTGTCTCAGTGAGGTAAATGGGTCATGACCACACTCTAACTGGTGAGAGGACGGTTCAATTGCCTGATAACAGCTGGGATGAAACGGTCTCTGAATCTCATGGTATGTGTCTTCAAACTATGTTATACTTTTACGTCATCTAGACCGAGTCTGCGCTATCAGATGTTTTGTGTAGGAAGGAACTGCAGATGCTGGCTTAAACTGAGGATAGACACAAAAAGCTGAGTAACTCAGCGGGACAGGCAGCTTCTCTGGAGAGAAGGAATGGGTGATGTTTCGGGTCGAGGCCCTTCTTCAGACCTGGAGAAGGGCTTCAGGTCTGAAGGAGGATCTCGACCCGAAACGTCACCCATTCCTTCTCTCCAGAGATGCTCCAGCTCAATGAATTTCTCCAGCTTTTTGTGTCTATCAGTTGCGACAGATCGTTTTCCGTGGACATAAATGATAGCAAAGCTCTATGTGCAAAAAGCAATGGAGTTGTGCCCAATTGTGCAAGAGATTATGAAACATAGAAAAATAGAAATTAGGTGCAGGAGTAGGCCATTCGGCCCTTCGAGCCTGCACCGCCATTCAATATGATCATGGCTGATATTCCAACTCAGTATCCCGTACCTGCCTTCTCTCCATACCCCCTGATCCCCTTAGCCACAAGGGCCACATCTAACTCCCTCTTAAATATAGCCAATGAACTGGCCTCAACTACCGTCTGTGGCAGAGAGTTCCAGAGATTCACCACTTTCTGTGTGAAAAAAGTTCTTCTCATCTCGGTTTTAAAGGATTTCCCCCTTATCCTTAAGCTGTGACCCCTTGTCCTGGAAAACCATGGCTGCATTCACTAACATTTCGGGAACTATTACTTTTTTTTTTCTAGATATTCAGGCAATTCATAGTGCATATAGAATTTTTTTTATTTCCATTAGACAATAGACAATAAGTGCAGGAGTAGGCCATTCGGACCTTCGAGCCAGCACAGCCATTCAATGTGATCATGGCTGATCATCCCCAATCAGTGCCCCGTTCCTGCCTTCTCCCCAAATCCCCTGACTGCGCTATCTTTAAGAGCCCTATCTAGCTCTCTCTTGAAAGTATCCAGAGAACCGGCCTCCACTGCCCTCTGAGGCAGGGAATTCCACACAATCACAACTCTCTGTGTGAATTGTTAGCTGGTGAATTGTGAACTCATGATCAGTGTAAGAATCAGAACGATGTTCTTACAAAGGGAAATTAGGAATCATTTCCACATACAAAAGGTGGGAGAAACTTTGAAATCTTATGTTAATCAATACTAGGTCAACTGTTAATTTTAAATTGAAAATTGCTTATCAAAAATATACTAAAGCTATTAATGAATATGGCAGCAAATAGAATAACTTCACATATGAACCATGACTTTTCTGTATCTGGATTCTTATATGTAACATAGTGCATAATGTACTTAGATGACCACCAGGTGGCGCCCACAATGGCCGCCTCGCCAACAGTCTGCCTCGTCCCATCCTTCCTTGTTGTTTTTTGTATGTGTTAAATGTATGTTTTTGTGTTCTTTAGGTTGTTTTATGTGGGGAGTGAGGGGGGGGGGGGGGGGGGGGGGGGAAACTTTTTTAAATCTCTTACCTCAACAGAGATGCAATTTTTTTCCGTATCGCATCTCTTTCCGCACTTCGGCCTCACAACATAGAGTTGGCGGCCACTGCTGGAGATTGACCGGTAGAGCCAACTGCGGGAGCCTGCGGACGTTAACATCGTGGACCTCGCGGCCCCTTTTTAGAGACCTACTTCGAGAGCTCCAACCGCAGGAGCTTCGACCGCTCCGATGTGGGAGTTCCGATCGCCCCGATGCAGGAGCTTCAATTCAGCCCTGTGTCTTCTCCTCCATTCATTAATCTTTTACCATACTGATAGTTTCCTGTACTGGTCTCGTATCCCGTTATTCCCTTAATATTTACATATCTATTGATCAAGACTGAACTAGATGCATGGTGCATGCAGCATTGCAATAAATAATCTCATGACAGTTTCTTTAAGTATTTGCAACCCCACCAAACTTAATGTAAACATTATGCTCAGAACCTAAAATATATTTAACTCAAAAAACAAAAAAACACATACAACACCACATCTCATTTTAAATCAAAGAAATGAACAATACAACACACATATATATATATACACTTTAATATATTTAATTTAATGGATTTCAATTCTAAATTTGTCAGTCTTATTGAATTCAAGACTTTAACTGCACATAGATTTACTGTGATGTACAATAAATAAAAGATCTATGTTTATTGAGGGTTTTAGTCCTCTTAGTACCAATCCACAGTGCAAATGTGGACACAAAGTGATGGAGTAACTCAGTGGGTTAGGCAGTATCTTTGGAGAGATGTTTCTGTCCTGACCTAAAATGTCACCTATCCCCAGAGTTGCTGCTGACCCGCTCAATTACTCCAGCACTTTTTGTCTTTTTGTGTAAACCAGCATCTGCAGTTACTTGTATCTACAATAGTGCAGATGTGTCTTGCAACTCTCACATATCTACTCCGAAAGTTGGTGTTGGGGACAGATCATCCCAGAACCTCTTATGGAACCCCTTTGGTTCAACATCTTAATTTCACTTTGGCATGCCTCCCGTTCTAACAAATGATTCCTCTGGATCTTCCTGCAGTTTGGATATCTGATCAGTTTCAGATTCATTAACATCCTTGCAGACACATTTATTCTCTTGCACCCTTTCTGAGAAACTTGGAAACTTAGTGCACACAATTTCTCCTCCTGGATTGTGGATGAGTACTCACCACTGATGCTATCTCTTTGAACTGAACTAGATCATGCTAGACCCTAATGCTACCAGAATTACCAATGTGTACAAACATACTTCTTGTAAACTTGTCCAATCCCATTTGTAATTAGTGAGCCCCTTCGGGAGTGCTACGAACTTCAGTAGTCAGTACCCTGTGGTAGACAGATATCTAAAGAGTGACTCTTGAGACGTACCTTATTCAGATTCTGAGGTTTAAAATGAAAATACTAATATAACCAAACCAACACTGTTGCAGATAACTAGGACATTCATTCTGGCCTGATTGAATTAGACAGATTCCATGTGGATGTTTGCAAGATATTTCCTTCTAAAGTCCTGGAGAGTAGTCCCTCTAGTCTGATATAGCAGAATAACTGTTCACCTCAAAGTCCAAATGAGACCTCCTGTATTAATCCCTTCATTTTTACTAACATATTCTCACTCTCAGTTCACTTCACTTGATGCATCCATATTCTGCAACTGCTAAATTCAATGCCTTCTCCATTCCACTTCTATTTCAAATATGGACCTTCTGAACTGGACTTTCTATCAAGAAACTATGCATACGCACAAACTAAAGCAAAGACACAGTTCGGAGGCATCAGGATTTTATCATTAAGGGGATTATGGCTATTATGAAACTCTGCAACTACAGGTGAGATAATTGTTTGGATAGGAATAGTGTCTTATGCACTGGTTGTGATCAAATGAATTTTGTCATCTGTTTATTATATCTGACAGTGACAGATGCAATGATAGAAGAGGAGAAAACAGCAAAAGTTAAAGTGTGAGGGATTGGTTCGGCAAGATCAGGAAAAAAGGTTTCAGCAGAGTCTGATCCCTTGAGTAGTGTACTTCTGTAGCCAAATTGCAGTAAGGACGCATTTAACTCAGGATAAACCAGTATCAAAGAGGCCTTCACACATATGGGTGGTCAAATCTCCCCTCCGAACATACCTTGGGGAGCCATGGAACATTTTGAAGAAGCTTTTAAAGTAGACTGTAGGCTAAATAATCTGGAAAAATAGGTCATTCATACAGTGACATAAACAAAACTAACCCAAGGACATGATTTAATTACATTCTCAACAGCGGTTCTGCAACAACAACTGCCCACAGAAATCTCTGGCCAACAGTCATAATGTTCACCAGAGCAAGAACATTTCAATATGGTGATAAGTTCAGAATTCATTCCCGTCAAAAATAAACTTTTTGTGATAATAGATAACAAGGGCAAATTAAATCCACTTAATTTCACAATCACAATCACATTAATACTTTATTAGCCAAGTATGTCTTGCAATATACGAGGAATTTCATTTGCCGAGTCAGTCATACAAATAAAAAGCAACGGAACACACAAAACACATTTTAACATAAATATCCACCACAGTGACCCCTCCACATTTCTCACTGTGATGGAAGGCGAAAAAATGTCTTCCCTTTGCTCTCCCGCGATCGAGGGCCTCAAGCCCTCCATTGATGGGATGATCTTGACTCCCGTAGCCGGCGGCGGGCCCTTTGCATTGAGGCGATTAGCTCCTGCATTGGGGGGGATGTCGGCTCCCCTGGGCCGGACGATCAAACCCCTCGTTGGGGCTGGTCAAACCTTCCGTGACGTTGGAGCTCCCAACATCCACGGCCTCTTCCAAGACTGCAAGCTCCCGATGTAAAGTCCGCAGGCCGCGGTTGGAGTGATCCCAGGCAAGGGATCGACTCTGATGTAAATCCACACTTGGTAGGGCCCTAGGTCAATCTGAGGAGGCCTCCAGCTCCATCGATGGTAAGCTGCAGAATGACCAGAGAATGCGATCCGAAAATTAATCGCATCTCCGGCAAGGTAAGAAACTGAAATAAAATGTTTCCTCCGACCCTTCCTCCTCCCCCCCACATAAAACAAAACGGAGAACATTTATAAACACTTTTAACACACATTTAAAAAATTTAAAAAGATGAAAAAACAAAAACTGACTGTCAATCAATTGCCATGGGTGGGATGTTTTTTTTATTATTTTAAGTGTTTGTAAGGAGGGCAAGTTTAAGGCAATTGCAGGAGAACTACAGACAGATTTAATTGCTTGGATAGATGGGAACACATTCCTGTGACAGATCACCAGAATGAGCCAAAGTACAGTCTTGCATGTCAATTCAATTTACAATTACAGCTATGCGTTAAAGCTATAGAAGGTACAGACTTTACAGTGTGCTTTAATCATTAAACCTTCTATGGTTTCTTATTTGTAGTGTTTGCATTTATATTGCAGACACAAAGGACTGCAGATGCTGGAATCTAGAGCATAAAGCAAACAGCTGGAGGAAGTCAATGGGTCAAACAGCATCAGTGGAGGCAAAGGGACTGTCAACATTTCGGGTCGAGACCCTGCATCCGGAATGAGTGCATGGAGAAGTTTGTTTCTTAGCTTACATTTATATTATTTTATTTATAGCCTTTATGTAGTTTTACATCTCTAAAACCTAGGGTATGCTGCTGTGTGAGATTTGATTTTTTTACACCCAGGCGGATTCAGGGCAAATTGGGCATGAGAGGCAATCACTGTCATTAATTACTCTGCCTGCAAAAGATACTCAACTGTGGCTCTCAATGTTTTCAAAAATCTGTCTCCTTTTGCAAACTTGAGCAACTTGACCTATTTTTCTGCCATTATAGCTACAGGATATTTTGAATGAGTGAATGAAACAAAACTGCATGATTTTCCTGGGATCTATAGCATGGCCTCCTCCGTGCTGCAGTCCCATTTTGTGTAGGTTTCCTGCCGTTTGTTTCCAAGTGGCTGGCTGTTCTCCATCGAGTTTACTCTTGGCTCCTTCATGACTGGGGCCCAAAGAAGGAGGCGCAACCTGTGCCCACCATTGCTGCCCCTGTAACATCGCACAATGATTTCATACCTTGAGCTGACCAAAACTCACACAAATATTCTGCACCATTTCCATTGTAATTACAAAGGTAAAATCATGAGTATTAAAGAATATTGCATCTCGGTCCATCAGCTGATATGCAAATAATCTGTCCCGCAGCCATTGGCCGGGAAATGTTTAAATATCGCACGAATAATCAACTGATAAAACAGAGTTGCTGAAAACATTTAAGAAATGTCTAGGCAAGTTCTTGAATTGCCTCAACATTGAAAACCACAGCTAAGTCTTGAATGATGGGATTAATACGAATGGGCAGAGGAGAGGGGGTGTATGGGGGATGGGGTGTGTGTGGGGGGAGTGGGGTTGTGGGGGTAGGGAGGGGGGTATGTGGGCGCAGCGGCTGCAGATCCTGGCTCCGGACTCACTCATCGCCTCCAAGACTCGATGCCTGTCACACACAGAGGCTCCCAGCCCTAGATGCACTCATCGGCACCTGGCACCTCGTGGTGGTCGCCGCCCCCACCTGTGAACAAAGCAGCCCGCAAACACAGCAGCCCCCACCCGAGAACATAGCAGCTCCTCCCCGCGAACACAGCAGCCCCCTCCGGGGAAAACAGCAGCCCACGAACACAGGGGGTGTGTGGGAAGGGGGGTGGGGGGTGGTCGCAGCAGACGCAGCTCACATCGCACCTTCAGCTTTCGGCCTCCCGCACAGCTCCCGGTCCCACTCCGACTTCACTCAGAAGCTTCCGGTTTAACTTGCTCTCTGCCCGCACGCAGCTCACAGACTCAGCCCCGCCTCCGGGACGTTATTCTCCGCGGGTGCCGGAAGGGGCGCTACCTTCATGGCGACACTCAGGCGAGAAGACCAATCTGCTGATCTCATGATTTTTTTAACATTCATAATGTTGTGTCTTCGTGTTTGATATCCTGATAATAAACGACACAATTCAGGTTGTTTTGGTTGCCTTATTGTACTCCTTTATTCAGCTGCTTTCTCTGTGTGGCGTTGTGATACTAAAAGTGCTTACATACCTAATCACAGTGTGTGTGTGTGTGGGGTGAGTGTGCCTGATACAAAGTAGTGCAGGAGGTTGGGACTGCTACAATGAATATGTAGCATATGTAACATCCCCCCTTCTCAAAAGAAAGGAACAAAAATTAGTGACACTAGAGGATTGCCAGAGCGAGGGTGGCAATCCTGTAGCAGATACCGTGGGATTATTCTGCCCACATTCATGGCATTCTGCTTTCTACTATACTACACAACAAAATATATAAGGGCAGCTTGTTTTCTTTCAGGTAGTGCGTAGCCAGTCAAGAGTCATGTCTTGGCGTGACTTGTCCCTTCCAGTGCTAGCGATAACGCGCTGGGGGTAAGATGTTGCTCCTGGATCTAGTAGATCTGGTTGTTGCCTGCAGTGTTGCACTCGATGTATTGGTAACTTGTTGAGTTGTTTCCTGACCATTGGTTGGTGCTGGTTGACTATATGACTCACTGGTAGCAGTTTGTGAGAATGTGTTGTCATCAATGGTAGGTGTTGCTGCTGCTGTGGGTGGTGTCCTAGGAGTTGCTGGTGTTGTCTTTGAAGTTGCAGGTGTTGACATTTCAGGGGTCGGGCGGATGTGAATTCTGTTTCGTCTCAACTGCCTGCCCGGTTCTGTCTCTATGATATATGATTTTGGGGTTCCAGCCCTGCTGGTGATTTGTGCTGGGGTCCATTTCTTTGTTGTTGGATCCTGAGCATGTACGTTTTGGCCTTGAAATAGTTCAGGCAAGTACTGTGCATTTTTGTTGTATTGTTTCAGCCCCTCCTCCTGGGCAGCTGCCAATTTTGCCCTTGTTTCTTCTTGGTCGATAGGGGGTTGGATTTTGCTTGGCAGGGTGGTTTTATATTTCCTGCCATTTAGCATTTCTGCAGGAGACTTCATGTCAGCCTTTAGTGGAGTTGCCCGTAAGGATAAAAGTGCCAGGTTTGGATCCTCCTTTGCCTCTCGGCATTTTATTAGTGTTTTCTTGGCTGTCTGTACTTGCCTTTCAATAAACCCATGGCCCTTTGGGTAATGTGGTGAAGATGTTGTGATTTTGAACCCGTATTCGGTGGCTAGCTCTCTGAATTCCCGAGATGTGAATTGGGTTCCATTGTCACATACGATCTGCTCAGGTATTCCTTGCTCTGCAAACAACCCTCTAACAATTGACACAATTGTTTTAGCTTTCAGATCCTTTACGTTTCTCACAAATGGGAATTTGGAGTAGTAGCAGGCCATAATCATCAAATACCATTGCTGGTTCTCTGTGAACAGGTCTGCTCCGATGGTTTGCCATGGCCGGCTTGGGATATCACTGGGTGTCATTTCCTCCTTCTGTTGTGAATTCCTGTATTTTTGGCATATGTGGCATGTAGATACCAGCTTTTCTATGTCCTTGTACATGCCTATCCAGTACACAGCGGATTTAGCACGGAGTCTGCACTTTTCCATTCCTAAGTGTCCCTGGTGGATCTTTTCGAGGATTTCTTTTTGCATGGACTTGGGTATGATGATTCGTGATCCGGCCATCAGGACTCCATTCTCTACCGAAATATCATCACGGATGGTCCAGTATTCGCGGAGGAGAGGCTGAACTTGTTGTCTCTTTTCTGGCCACCCCTGTATTACCATTTGGGTGAGGAGCTGGAGTTCTTCATCTCTGGCTGTTTCCTCTTTGATTTGTTCCAGCTTCACGCTTGTCACACTCACAATGTGGTGGATCTTTATGCTCAGCCCTTCCATCTCTTGTTTGTCATGTGTTGATAGTCTGGATAGGGCGTCAGCTAGCAGCAGGTCTTTTCCTGGCTTGTATCTGATGTTGTAGTCGTAGTGCTGTAGCCTCAGTAATAGTCTCTGTAGTCTGGCTGGTGCTTTGGTGAGGTTTTTTTTTTCGATTTGTTCTAGAGGGCGGTGGTCTGTTTCAATGTCGAAATACCTTCCATATAGGTAAGTGTGAAATTTCTCGCAGCCATAGACTACTGCTAAGAGTTCTCTCTCTATGTTTGCGTACCTTGATTCTGTAGGAGTGAGTGCTTTGGATGCATACGCAATAGGTCGGCCATTTTGTATCAGTACTGCTCCGACTCCTCTCATGGAGGCATCAACTTGGAGTGTTACAGGCTTCTGCCTGTCATAGTACTGCAGGATCGTTTCTTTGCTGATGAGTTGTTTTAATTTTTCAAAATCTTGGCTATGTGAAGCACACCAATCAAATTCAGCGTCGTCTTTCATCAATTCACGGAGATTTGCTGTGTGATTAGCAAGCTTAGGTATGAAGACTCCCATGTATTGTATGAGCCCTAGGAAACTTCTTAGCTGTTTCTTGTCTTTGGGTTCCTCCATGTGGTTGATAGCATCCACCTTTTGTAGGGTCCGGTTTCACTCCTTCTGCAGAGTAAATCAGTCCAAAGAATTTGCACTCCCTTTCTTTGATTATGCATTTGTCTGCATTGAGCTTTATGCCGGCTCTTCGAGTTTTTTCCATAGCCTCATGGAGGTTGTAATCATGCGTGTTTTCATCTCTGCCGTATACTTGGATATCATCTGCTATCCCGATTGCCCCTTTACAGCCTTTGTATGTTTCATCTATTTTCCGCTGGAAGACATCTTGACTCACCTTCAGCCCGAATGGGAGCCTGTTGAATCTGAATCTGCCAAATGGCGTGTTGAAAGTGGTGAGCATTGATGACTCTCGGTCTATTTTGATGTTCCAATATCCATTGCTAGCATCCAGCTTGCTGAACACCTTGGAACCGGCCAGTGCTGGTGTGATCTCTTCAAGGGTTGGAGTTGGATAATGGTCGCGCTTCAATGCATTGTTCAGATCCCTGGGATCAAGGCATATCCTTAGTTTTCCGTTTGGCTTTTCTTTGACAACAATTGAATTTACCCAATCAGTTGGTTTAGTTATTGCTGTGATGATGCCCTTTTTTTCCATTTCGTTTAGTTGTACCCTTAGCCTCTCTTTCAGTTCAAGGGGAACACGGCGGGGTGGGTGGATCACTGGTTTCACACTGGGGTCTACTGTGATATGGTATTCGTATTCCTCAAAACAACCAACGGTATCGTCAAAACACTCTGGGTACATGTCAATCAATTCTTCTTTGTTCCTGATGGGCGGCCGGTTTTTGATGGGTATGTTTCTGTCAATTCTGCAGGAGTTTGTCTTGATTTCATGGTTGATTGACACAATCTTCAGTCTTTGGCACGTGTTCAGGCCGAGAATAGCAGGTCCTTTCGATTTAGTGATGTAGAAGGGGCATTTCACTTCTTTCCCTTTGTATGTTCCTGCTATGATTGTTTTGCCTAGCTGTGGGATTATGGAACCTCCGTATGCAGCTAGGACTACATCGCTACTTCCAAGGATTCCTTTCCTGACGCTGCCATCTTTTGTCATGTGTTCAGGGAATATCTTTCCGTAAAGATTGACTGGTAAGATATTGCTCTGGGCTCCAGTATCAATTTTGAGCCTTAGATTAATCGTTGTTCTTTTCTTTCCCACTTTTTTCTGTAGTTGTATTATAGTATATGCTTCATCTCTGTTGCTATGTGGTTTGTTGTTTCCCATTTCGTGGACGTCAATGGTCCCAACGGAAAGGAATTCTTCCTCAGAGGTATCTGAGGTTATCTCCTCTTCCTGTTGGACGTGTGCGTGTATTTGTTTCCTTCTCGTATTTCTATCATTCTTTGACCACTGCTGCTTTGGCTTGGTGCTGTATGATTTTGTTGACCTACACATTTTCTTCCAGTGGTTAGGCCTCCCACAGGAGTTGCAGGTAGTCCCGTATGCTGGGCACTCCCTGCGATCATCAAATGCATGCTCTGTACCGCAGTTCCAGCAGCTTCTTTGGCTTGCTTGTTTGTTTGCATGCCTAGAAAATGTCTGCTTTGGAGCCTTTAAGGTGGAGCCAGGGCCACGTTTTGAGAGAGCGTCTATATTCACTCTGGTGCTGCTCTGAGATGAGCCAACTTGAAGGGAGAGGGAGGACATTTGTTTCCTTGTGGCTTCGAAAGCTCTGGCAGCATCTACGGCGTCTTTTAGGTTGAGGGTGTCTTTCCCTATTAGGGACTTTTGGACCTCTTGGTGGGCGCACCCCCATATTAGCTGGTCGACAATTCTGTCATCTTCATCACCAAATCTGCATTTCTTGGCCACGTTCCTTAGTCTCGACAGGAAAGTGTCGGTTGTTTCTTGTGGGTCTTGTCTTAGCCCTTGGAACTCATACCGATGGATTCTGTGGTTTGATTTGGGCTCCATATGGTTCGCAAACCTTTCAAGGACTATTCCCGGATTATTGCAGTCGGGCTCTGTTAAGCTCCAACTGTTAAAAATGTCTAGACCCTTCTCCCCGAGCCATAGTAAAATATAACTGACCTTCTCTTCATCTGTAGTTCCTTTCAGGAAGCTTTTGAATGCCAGCTGGCTCTTTTGTTTGAATTTCTTGAACGCCTCCCCCACATCATCGGCGTCCCAGTTCATCGTAGGGTGGAGGTTCATTGCTGCTGCAACAGCTGCTGTGGAGGCCGCCATCTTGTGTTGTTAGGCCGGTGCACAAAAAAAAAATCAATGTCTCTGCAGCCGCTGTTCCTAATTCCCAATAGTGATTCACAATAGCGCGGTTTTGTACTCGAAAGTCACCGCTGCCACCATGTTGTGTCTTCGTGTTTGATATCCTGATAATAAACGACACAATTCAGGTTGTTTTGGTTGCCTTATTGTACTCCTTTATTCAGCTGCTTTCTCTGTGTGGCGTTGTGATACTAAAAGTGCTTACATACCTAATCACAGTGTGTGTGTGTGTGGGGTGAGTGTGCCTGATACAAAGTAGTGCAGGAGGTTGGGACTGCTACAATGAATATGTAGCATATGTAACACATAACTTTTTTACTATTTCACCGATTGGAAAAAACCTTGGGGCTGTTGGAGGAGAAGAGGATGGTGAGTAAGGTGGCGAAAAAATCATAGCGAAATAGGGTAGCGTTTTTCCTAAAATGTATTCACAACGTAGACAGGAAGTGGTCAAGATGAGAAGTTTAGTAATAGTATAGATACCTGGTTGTCCAATGTTAACATGACACACCTGCTTTCTGTTCTTTGTTTCAGTGTGTCATCTTTGCCATCACATCATGAACCCAACTAACAATTGTTACTTCTTACTTCAGTGACAAGAGACTCATCCATTTGTGTTGCCTTAGGTTTTGTAAGTCCCAGTTTCATTTTTTACACCAAATTTCAGTTACCACTGTAATAGATTTGGATTCTTCATGTCCTTCATCGTAGAGTATAACAAAGAGTATGAACGGGTATAATTATTATGGCAGCCACCTCTCAGCAGAACCTGAATCCTACAGCATACAATGTTATTATGGTTTTCAGGTAGTTTCCTATATACGTAACAATCCCACCAACCTTAAAGTGAGACTTAACAGCTAAGTTACATGAATCTCAATGTAATAAACATACACTTTCAATCACAAATGACTGGCATTGAAACAAGATCAAGGGGCTAAATGGCCTATTTCTGTTCATATATTCCTAGATTAACAAATAAATATTCAATTGCATTTCTGACAAAACAACCAATGAGGCAGTGAACTGATTGCACAGTAAAAGCAAAACTAAGATCAAGAAGTAGCTGACGGAAAGAAAGTAGCGGATGGACATTCTTCTGAGGTAACCCTGAGGGATTGAAGATAGACACAAAATGCTGGAGTAACTCAGCAGGACAGGCAGCATCTCTGGAGAGAAGGAATGGGTGACGTTTCGAATCGGGACCCTTCTTCACCCTGAGGGATTGAGATAGACTTGCTTTAACTCTGGTTCAGGTGGTTCTGAGGTGACTGGTAAGGCCAATGTGAAATCTGCAGAATTTTCCACAGATGGGGCAAGTTTCGGGTTCAGATTAGCTACGTTAGTTAATTGTCAGATATACCAGGGTGCCATAAGGTTTCTTGCTCAGATAATGATCACAGAGTAGACACAGGAGGTAGCTATTGGAGCAGTTAGATGGACACTTTGAATGTGGTACATTCTTTTCACTGTTTATGCAGGAATCCTGTGCATTTGTGATACATGGACAGGGTTGTCAATATCTCAAATGCTACTTCCCCACTTTAAGTAGCCCAGGGCTAGGGATTCTCAGGAGTCAGTGGGGATGTTATATTTTTTCCAAGGTAGCTTTGAACACCCTCTTGAATATTTCACTTTGTCTGCCTGGTTATCTCTTCTCGGTGCAGAGCTAAGAATAGAATGTTTGTTTCAAGAATCTGAGGTTGGGCATGCGAACAATGTTGGTAGAGCACCTTTCCCAATCAGATGTGGAATGTAGTGATTAGATGGGTGGAAAACGATGACACGGTACATGCTGCTAGTAGAGGGTGAGTAGCCATTATAAGGGGTGGGCCGAGGGGTAGGGGAGGAGCTAGTAAGTGATAGGTGGATGTAGGTAAAGAGGGTTTGATAGCAGATAACCATCTTGAGGTCAAGAAAAGCATGACAGAAGCACAGGCCTTTCTCCCGTTTGAGTTGTAAATGGTGAGGATGAGCTGGATAACATGGAAATGTTGAGCAACTAAGATTTTTTTTAAATTAAAATGAAAAAAAAATAGTTAGTACGTTTTACCCCATGACCTGCTTGTGTTTTCTCTGGGTGCTCCGGTTTCCTCCCAGACTCCAAGGACGCACAGGTTTGTAGGTTAATTGGTTGGTAAACTACCAAAAAAAATTCCTGGTGTGTATGATAGTGTTAGTGTGCAGGGTTCGCTGGTTGGAGCGGACTTGGTGGCCCGAAGGACTTGTTTCCACGTTGTATTTCTAAACTAAACTAAATCTGCAAAGTTAGTTGAGGGAGAGAATAGGCTGGGAGGAGATTAGATTCTGGAATCCGATAAGATAAGAAAATAAGATGACAAGCAGAACCAAATAAGGAGGGATGATTGGAGATGGGAACAACAGAAGATCTTTCCCAATCCTAAACAAATATTGTCTGAATAAGCGTCCTGACCCGGAACACCTCCTATCCATGTCCTCCAGAGATGCTGCCTGATCTGTAGTTACTCCAGCACTGTGTTTTATTTCGTAAACTAGTTTAGCAGTTCTTTGTGTCTTTTCAAACTACCTTCTCTTTTAATAAAATATGACCACACACTTTCATTATCATCGCAGGAAGCATTCTTGCAACATCTACAGTGTCTTTATTTCTGCTTTATAATCTTAGGGTCAGAAATGCTATAACCAGATATAAAATTAAAAAACAGTATTAAATAACTAACAGACCCCGGGGATTAAACTTATACTGTGATTGGTTTGTGGCTGCAGCTTTTTAAAGAACCAAGGGAGCCGATGCCAAAAGCCCTACTAACCAAATTTCATAAGTCATTGGGAATAGATATTGTGACAGTGGACGGATGAAGTTAGGACTAGTTATAAGATTATATCCGGGGATCTATAGAAAGGTTTGCTTAATGTTAATGGTATGAATGATAATGGATCTGCACCAAATGACTTCAAATTATATATATAATAATAAATAACATGGATTTCAAAAGGGAAAGTCTTGTATAACTGATGTCCTTAAGTTATTTTCAGCAATTGAAGAGAGAATAGTAAATAGTAGATTCTAAAATGGTTTCACTATGGCCTAACATAATTGACTAATGAATAATTCATGAGCAATCGGAGGCCAAGGAGAAGAATGCATAGCTCGCTGGTTTCAAGGTAGAAGGCGGAGAGAAGGGGTAAAGCTTATGTATTCATTCAGAGTATCAGGAGGTAGAACAATGGATCCACAAGGATCAGTGCTGGAGCCACTGTGTATGTGAATGATTAAGGCTTGGAATCAAAAATGCACCTTCCATACAGATGAGATGCTGGAAGAATGTTGCAATGGGCAGGGAATTCAGGACTGGGGTCACAATCTGAGGATAATAATAGGTCAGCCATTTAAGACTGAGATGAGGAAAATGTTGTCCCTAAATTAGTCAAATGTCTAACCACTCCGTCTCCGACCTCTCTGTCCTGGGTCTCCTCCATGGCCACAGCGAGCAGCACCGGAAATTGGAGGAACAGCACCTCATATTCCGTTTGGGGAGTCTGCACCCCGGGGGCATGAACATCGAATTCTCCCAATTTTGTTAGTCCCTGCTGTCTCCTCCCCTTCCTCAGCCCCCCTGCTGTCTCCTCCCATCCCCCAGCCTTCGGGCTACTCCTCCTTTTCCCTTTCTTGTCCCCACCCACCCCCGCCCCCGATCAGTCTGAAGAAGGGTTTCGGCCCGAAACGTTGCCTATTTCCTTCGCTCCATAGATGCTGCTGCACCCGCTGAGTTTCTCCAGCTTTTTTGTGTAACCTAAAAAATGTCTAACTCTATGTTTTCTATGTTTCTGTATTTTTATAACAGACTGGTGAATTAATTTAACCTAGATGATTGTGAGTTGTGAGATTTCTGTAGTGAAAATATGGTGGAAATTACTTGGAAAATAAAAATCCAGGTAAGGTAGAGTTGCAACGGAACACAGATGTACAATGTCTCAAAAAATGCTGGCGTGATCAAACCAACAAAACAAACCAAGCAGAGGGGCTGATGATAGAACTAAAAAGAGAACTTAGGACAGAATTCAATTTTGCATAGGGCAATATTTTCTGTGGTATATAAAGGGAATTGTTTGAAAGGTTGATCACCAAGTGATGACTAGAACCTTTGTGCACAGCTGCACAGTCTTAAGTTTGTTCTGGTTTCAGAATGTGCAACGCATATTTCAATGCTATGAGTGCAAGATTAATTTGTACATCCAAAGTCCTTGAATGCAAGATCACTCAAGCAAGTCAGAAGCAGGCGGAGCCACCTTTCCATTATTCAAAAGGAATCAATCTTTAGTCGATTCATAGTCATTGAGTGCATTTCCATCGCAGCATTATCTGCTAATATTATGTTCACTAATCACCTTTCTAACTCCTACTGCCACCCCCTCCTCCCACTCTATCCAATCATATTACCAACAACAACAACCCCATTTCATTGCATATCAAAATCTCAATGGGCTGACATCCTTCAATGTCCCATCCCCTACTTCTGATCCACCTTCCCAACATTCCTCTACTCCAACAGCTGCCCTCCCCATCCTCAGCCAACAACTCCTCCATATATGCCCACACTTTTGTTTTCCTTTGCTTTTCCTGCATTATTTATTCAAATATGCACGTAGCTGAGGAAAAATCTTCAGGCATGTTTGTCACACAAGAGCTGTTAACGCAAGCATGATACCTTTGACCTTGCGGTTTATCCCCAAAGGCCCCACATAATACTGACACAGCAAAGAAGCTGATTTAAATCATTCTTTAAGTCAACAGACAATTTTGAGACCATAAACTTGCATTGCACCTCAGTTCACTTTCAGGGTACCATTCACTGCTTTGGCCATCATTGCTTAAAGATGATAGCGAGATTGGGGAAAATTCATGAAAATTGAAACGATGGACCTAAACCCAAAGGGTTTAACTATCTGGTGAAGATAAACAATTTGATCAAATTTCAATGTTTTGATGGATTAAATTGAAATGACGCTTATATGTTTAGATTCTTACATTTTATGGAGGTGCCCAATAATGGGATATTTCAGCTTTGGAGGTAAGTTGTTCAGGAGTGAAATATTTCTTAACACAAAGAGTTGTGGAAAACTTTTATTCAAAACATTGTTGATGCTGGAGGGATCAAATTAAAATTTCAGAATTTGAATGCGTAAAATGTTGTGCAGACTGCACATGAAAATGAAATAGATAGATGGTAATAAAATCAGATCAGCTATTGAATGATGGAAGAGCCTTGAGGTGCTGAATGCACATAACTGTTCCAATGTTACTCAGTTACTGTGCATCTCTCATCTTTTCTCATGGCATTAAAGGAGACCATTTGGCCCGCCGAGTTTATGCTGGACCTGAGAGAATTCCCATCGATAAACTTTCCCCAATTCCCTCTCTGCCCACATGCCCATCCACTGTACCCTGACCTTCCAGTTTATATGATTTGAATTGCTCAACCTGTTCTCTAATACCCACATGAATCCTCCCACAAGCCTTCTGCCACTTGCTGATCATCCTTGGCATCAACACATGCAGTGGTCAATTGCGAGTCATCATACAGTAGTTGCTTTTATGCACAACTAACTGTGACCTGCTTACAGTCCAAGAATGTCAAAGAGGAGAAGCACAAAATCTGAATTATACTGAGAATTGCAGCTACAGAGCAGAAATTAAAAAGCTTTTCAAGAAGTCAGAGAAAGGAATTTAAATAGAAGGGAAAAGCTAAATGTAATCAAAACAGATTGTCATGTTTATCTTTGCATGGGTCCACACTGTCTACAAGTGATAGATCCTGTCCTTCCTGCTGCTGCATCGTCCTGACTGCTGAATATTTTTGCACTGTACCTTTTTTCTATCCTGCCAACTGCCGAACCCTTTCACAGCACTGCATAAACAACGAGGCTGGAGAAAGGCTACAAGATTTAAAGCTGATCCATTTGTGAACAAATTTCACATTAGCATTGCATGGAGCTCAAATTGACACAACACACTTGTAGCCAGTCCTTTTTTTGTCAACAGGAAGATGCCAGTATGCACCTTTAATGAACCGAAGCTCTGAAATTCATAGTCGTGGAATGCTTAGCATGTGAAGCAGGCCATTCATTCCATAATCCCCATGCTTGTTTAATCGATAATGTTTTATTATTAATGTTTAATGTTTTATGTATCATTCTTAACTGTCACTGTATGTCATGGTGTCACTTGTGGGTGGAGCACCAAGGCAAATTCCTTGTATGTGAATACTTGGCCAATAAACATTCATTCATTCATTCAAAAAGCTATCCAGCCTGACCGCACTTTCAGACATCAGGTTTGTAATTCTGTGCCCAAAGATACATATCCGAGAACCTTATAAAAATGATGGTTTTACCTTCATCACCTTTTCAAGCAAATCCCTAAGAGTAAAATCTCCAATTCCGCTACCAATTATTTTAAATTCTTGATTCCTGGTTTTGACCCATTTGCCAACTAAATATCCTTCCTATTTATTTTTCCTTGGGCCAATAGATAATAGACAATAGACATTAGACAATAGTTGCAGGAGTAGGCCATTTGACCCTTCGAGCCAGCACCGCCATTCACTGTGATCATGGCTGATCATCCACAATCAGTACCCCGTTCCTGCCTTCTCCTCACATCCCTTGACTACGCTATCTTTAGGAGCTCTATCTCAATCTCTCTTGAAAGCATCCAGAGAATCGGCCTCCACTGCCTTCTGAGGTAGACAATTCCACAGATTCACAACTTTCTGGGTGACAACGTTTTTCCTCATCTCCGTTCTAAATGGCCTACCCCTTATTCTTAAAATGTGGCCCCTGGTTCTGGACTCCCCCAACATCGGGAACATGTTTCCTGCCTCTAGCATGTCCAATCCCTTAATAATCTTATATGTTTCAATAAGATACCCTCTCATCCTTCTAAATTCCAGTTATACAAGCCCAGTCGCTCCATTCTTTCAACATATGACAGTCCTGCCATCCCGGGAATTAACCTCGTGAACCCATGTTGCACTCCCTCAAGAGCAAGAATGTCCTTCTTCAAATTTGAAGACCAAAACTGCACATAATACTCCAGGTGTGGTCTCACCAGGGCCCTGTACAACTGCAGAAGGATCTCTTTGCTCCTATACGCCGTCATGTATGGTATGGCTGCCCAGCCTGCAGCTGTCCGTCTTTTCATCTCTTTTTTTATTTTTAGTTAGTTAAAGTGTTTTTGTTCTGGAGTTCTAGTCTTTTTTTATGGGGGGGGGGGGGGAGGGGGAAACTACCTTTCAGGGTCCCTACCTGGTCGGAGAGGCAGGTTTTCTCCGGGCTGCACCGTCGACCCGTCCTCACGGCCTACCAGCGGGCCTGGAGCGGCGTTTCCTGAGGGGACCGCCCAGAACCTCGGCTTCGGCGGCGGCACAGCGCTGGAGCACTATCGCAGAGCGGAGCGGGCGATGCCTTGCCCGGGTCACCGTGCTGGAGCTCCGGTGAGCTGAAGACCGTCGAGTAAAACATCGCGGAGCTGCGGGCTGCGGGCTGCGGAGCGGCCAGCCACGGGCGGCGGCGCTGAACCTTTCACCGGGAGTCTGGGATTTCGCGACGAGATCGCCAGTAGTGGAGCTCCATCCGGCGCGGCCTTGTTGGCTTCGGAAGCCGCGGTCTCGAGTAAGGAGGCGGCCGTTCCAGGTGTCCCATGCCGCTGAGAGGATTCTCCCGACGCCTGAGCACCATCATCCGGCGAGAACGGCCTGGAACATCGGGCCTACGTAGCGGCGACTGCAGAGGCCTCAATAAGCCTGACTATGGGTGGACATGGGGATGGGACTGGACTTAGTGCCTTCCTTCATAATGGAAACCATTGTGGGGGGATGTTTTTTATGTTAAAGTTCTTTATTATTGTCATGTTTGTATTCTTTTTTTATGTGCTGCAATGGCAACAAGAATTTCACTACACCTAGGTGTATGTGACTAATAAATAAACCTTTGAACCTTTGAACCTACGCAACTCCTCTTGTTATGAAAGCCAACATGCCATTAGCTTTCTTCACTGCCTGCTGTACCTGTATGCTTACTTACATTGACTGATGAACAAGGACCCCCAGATCCCGTTGTACTTCCCCTTTTCCTAACTTGACACCATTCAGATAATAATCTTCCTTCCTGTTCTTGCCACCAAAGTGGATAAACTCACATTTATCCACATTTAACTGTATCTGCCATGCATCTGCCCACTCACCCAACCTGTCCAAGTCACCCTGCATCCTCATAGCATCCACCTCACTGTTCACACTGCCACCCAGCTTTGTGTCATCTGCAAATTTGCTAATGTAACTTTTAATCCCTTCATCTAAATCATTAATGTATATTGTAATAGCTGCGGTCGCAGCACCGAGCCTTGCGGTACAACACTAGTCACTGCCTGCTATTCTGAAAGGGACCTGTTAATCCCCACTCTTTGTTTCTTGTCTTCCAAACAATTTTCTATCCGTGTCAGTACCCTACCCCCAATACCATGTGCTCTTAATGTGGCCACTAATCTCCTATGTAGGACCTTATCAAAGGCTTTCTGAAAACCCAGGTACACTACACCCACTGGCTCTCCCTTGTCCATTTTTCTAGTTACATCCTCAAAAAAGTCCAGAAGATTAGTAAATCCATGCTGGCTCAGACCGATCCTGTTACTGCTATCCAAATGTGCCGCTATTACATCGTTTATAATTGACTCCAGCATCTTTTGCACCACTGATTTCAAGCTAACTGGTCTATAATTCTCTGTTTTCTCTCTCCCTCCCTCGCGATTTATGCTTCTCAGCCTCCTCTTTTCCAAACAAAACCCCAGTTTATCCATATCATATATTTAGCCAGGTACATGGATAGGAATGGTTTGGAGAGATACAGGCATGTGAGACCAGCTTTATGGGCAGCTTGAGCAGCATGGATGAGTTGGATCGAAGGGCCTGTTTACGTGCTCAATGACACTATAAAATGTTCTAACCCCATTAATCACCTCATAAATCCTTCTACACCATCTAATGTGTAATTACAACCTCCCTGTAATGTGCCATAACTCAAGCTGTGGTCTAACTAGCACCGTGTATTTTTCTAAAATGTTGCACATGGAACAAAAGTACAGTATGGGAACAGGCCCTTTGACCCTGATGTCTGTCCCATTTATGATGCCAAATTCAATTAATCCCTTCTGGCCTGCATTCTGTCCATCTTGCTCATTTCCTGCATATTCACATAGCTATCTAAAAGCCTCTTAAATGCCACTATCATATCTGTTTCTACCACCACCTCTGGCAGTGTATTCCAGGCACCCAATACTTTATATGTAAAAAATTAGCTGTAGTAGCCATTTAGCTTAACTCAGTATGTTATAACTACCTATATACTGAGTATCGTGTCTGATGTTAAGGGTTTGGTGTGTATGGTACAACTTCAGACTAAGAACGATGTTTTAATAAGACCAATAACCAAGTTGTACTTGCTTCTAAAAGGTGAAGGTGAAGATGGAAGAATCGCTAAAATGTCTGAATGCTGATATATAATGTACGCTATTTTTTGTTTTTCCATATATGCTGTAGTGGGGACTCGCAGGAGTCCAGCCAAAAGCGGACACAAGTTGTGTGCACGAGACGTGTTTATTCTGTACGATGCAGCTCCCTACTCCTCCAAGGTCATGGGCGTTGCCCGGCCTTAAATACCAACTCAGCTACAAACCCTGTGACTAGCGCCTGCCACACCGAGATGACGCCCTCCAAAGCCGAGGGTTCGTTGTGCCCGTGGCTTGCCACCAGGTGCCGTCACAATGTTAATCTTTTATGGCTCCTTTTTTAATGTCTATTAATAATTGCCTCATTATATACTCAGAACAATTAGGGGCTGGTATGTAGTAGCCATTTAGCTTAACTCAGTATGATATAACTATAACCAGTTACCTTTAAATTGTATCTGCCTTTAATTATGTAGGTGGGATTTATTACGTAGTCAGAGGCGTGTTTGCGTCTGGGATTCTCGCGCAGACGCCCCAGTAATTAGTTTTAGTTTAGTTTGAAGAAGAATGGGGGAGAGGTCACAGCTTGCCACGATGCACGAGTTTGGCTATGAGTAAGATCAAAATGTACTTAAACAAGAAGAAGTTTGGATGAATATCTTACTGTTTTTACTACTGCATTAAAGAAACTATTAATTAAGAGTTTGTTTTGAAGTTTTATCTTTGGATGGCATGGCATGACTTGTGGAGAGCTCGTAAATGCGTTTCGATTAATCTCCTAAACCCCTGTCTTCAATCATAGTGGCTAGAGGAAAGATTTCTTGCACGATATGAAAATCTGTCACTACATCTATGTCTCTCTTTTAAACAACCTCCCAAACAACTTATTTTTGTTTGTATTCTATGCTATGACCAGAAACATCCCATAAGCAATTTTAAGCCCTGAATTTCCCACCTTAAACCCATACCCACTACTCCTCTCTTGTACAAACCATTCCTATACGTACCTCTTTAATTAAAATGTTGATCTTTGCTTCATTTTGCTCAGTCAAAGGTTTTGTAACACAAAAGAAGCTATGGTAGGATATTTAATACTTTGAAAGGGCAAAATGAATGCAAGTTATTGCTTACACAACAAAACTGTACATGTGGTGGAAACATAACATTAGATTCTTATAAGGCTTCTATATACAAATAAAAGAAATAAACTTTTAATTGAAGTTGTTGTAGGCAGTTTAAAAAAAGAATGCCTTTGTTAAAATACCATGCTTTCATCTCTATATAGATTTGATAGGAATACTTGCTCTGCTTTTTTTGAAACTGCTTATGATACACATTCAGAGCTGACCTGTCAAGAGCGATGTGCTCATACCATTTCAGTTCTCACTATTTATGGATCTCCTGCAGCACTGATCGTGGTGAGGCAAGCGATGTCCTGTTTCCTTAGTAGCAGAAGTGTTCATTAGCACAAACAACTATTCTGCTATAAAAGGTCACACTGCTGTTTCAATCCCCCCTCATTCAAGGCCTTAAGCTGCAGGCAATGTGAATCAGCAACCATCAGAATCAGTTACAGTCTCTTAACTGTTGGTCAGGCTAGCCTGGAGATTGTCAGTTTTAACTCCTTGTCCTTTGGTCAGTAAAAAACCCCAGCATAAAACACCTGTTACTATAATCTTTTTGTTTGACATCTTTCACTTTGACACTTAATTAGGGCATGATGTGGGGACTCTGGATTGTTGACTGTTCACTGCACAACATAGAATTCCATTTGCACCTCCTCAGTAAATGAAACGACCCATGATGCATGCAGCATACATAGGTAATAGGAATGGGTTGAAGAGTGGCAAGTAAAATTTACCCTGGTGAAGTGCTAGGTAGTGACCATCTTCAACATTGGAGGGCATAACCACCTACAATTGACATTCAATGGAATTATCATTGCTGAGATCCCACCATCACAATTCTGGGGCGGGGTCACCATTAACCAAACACTCAATAGGACCATTCACATAATTAGCAGGTTAGAAAGTGGGCATCCCGCATTAATGACTCCTCTCTCAATACCCCAAATCCCTCATACCATCTAAAATGACTGGTCAGGAACATGATTCTCTTCACTTGCCTTGAAGCTCATCATCATTAAAATAAAGCAGCCTTTCAGATTGGCATCCCATCCACTGTGTGTGCTCTTTGCTATCATCAAACCATTACTGCAACATGTACTATGCAGTATCATGAAAATGTAAGGGTCTTGACCCAAAACATCACCCATTCCTTCTCTCCAGAGATGCTGGCTGTCCCGCTGAGTTATTCCAGCATTTTGTGTCTACCTGTGTATCTAATGTTTAGGATAAAGACCCATCATTTATTTATTTGCCTTTGTACTCCACAATTTGAGGTGTGCAATAGAAAAATCACATGTGGTTAAAGTGCACCATTGTCAGATTTTATTAAAGGCCATTTTTATACATTTTGGTTTCACCATGTAGAAATTACAGCTGTGTTTATACATTGTTCCCCCATTTCAGGGCACCATAATGTTTGGGACACATGGCTTCTTAGGCGTTTGTAATTGCTCAGGTGTGCTTAATTGCCTCCTTAATGCAGGTATAAGAGAGATCTCAGCACCTAGTCTTTACTCCAGTCTTTCCATCACCTTTGGAAACTTTTATTGCTGTTCATCAACATGAGGACCAAAGTTGTGCCAATGAAAGTCAAAGATGCCATTATGAGACTGAGAAACAAGACTAAAACTGTTAGAGACATCAGCCAAACCTTAGAAACATAGAAACATAGAAACATAGAAAATAGGTGCAGGAGTAGGCCATTCGGCCCTTCGAGCCTGCACTGCCATTCAATATGATCATGGCTGATCATCCAAATCAATATCCCATACCTGCCTTCTCTCCATACCCCCTGATACCTTTAGCCACAAGGGCCACATCTAACTCCCTCTTAAATCTAGCCAATGAACTGGCCTCAACTAACTCCTGTGGCAGAGAATTCCACAGATTCACCACTCTCTCTGTAAACTTAGGCTTACTGTGTAACTGTGTAAACTAAAATTAGGCTTACCAAAATCAACTGTTTGGAACATCATTAAGAAGAAAGAGAGCACTGGTGAGCTTACTAATCGCAAAGAGACTGGCAGGCCAAGGAAGACCTCCACAGCTGATGACAGAGGAATTCTCTCTATAATAAAGAAAAATCCCCAAACACCTGTCCAACAGATCAGAAACACTCTTCAGGAGTCGGGTGTGGGTTTGTCAATGATCACTGTCTGCTGAAGACTTCATGAACAGAAATACAGAGGCTACACTGCAAGATGCAAACCACTGCTTAGCTGCAAAAATAGGATGGAAAGGTTACAGTTTGCCAAGTACTTAAAAGAGCAACCACAGTTCTAGAAAATGATCTTGTGGACAGATGCGACGAAGATTAACTTATATCAGAGTGATGGCAAGAGCAAAGTATGGAGGAGAGAAGGAACTGCCCAAGATCCAATGCATACCACCTCATCTGTGAAACACGGTGGTGGGGGTGTTATGGCCTGGGCATGTATGGCTGCTGAAGGTACTGGTTCATTTCTCTTCAGTGATGATACAACTGCTGATGGTAGTAGCATAATACATTCTGAAGTGTTTAGACACATCCTATCTGCTCAAGTTCAAACAAATGCTTCAAAACTCATTGACCGGCAATTCATTCTACGGCAAAACAATGATCCCAAAACATACTGCTAAAGCAACAAATGAGTTTTTCAAAGCTAAAAAATTGTTAAATCTTGAGTGGTCAAGTTAATCACCTGACCTGAACCCAATTGAGCATGTCTTATATGCTGAAGAGAAAACTGAAGGGGACTAGCCCCCAAAACAAGCATAAGCTAAAGATGGCTGCAATACAGGTCTGGCAGAGCATCACCAGAGAAGACACCCAGCAACTGGTGATGTCCATGAATCGCAGACTTGCATGCAAAGAATATGCAACAAAATACTAAACATGACTACTTTCCTTTACATGACATTGCTGTGTCCCAAACATTACGGTTCCCTGAAATGGGGGCTATGTATAAACACTGCTGTAATTTCTTTATGGTGAAACCTAAATGTATAAAAATGGCCTTTATTAAAATCTGATGATGTGTACTTTAATCAGATGCGATTTTTTATATTACAAATCTCAAATTGCGGAGTACTGAGGCAAATAAATAAATTATGGGTCTGACCCAAACATTATGGAGGGCACTGTATATAGCATCTTTAATGTAAAGAAAAGCTCCATTGCATTTCACAGCATGGAGTTACATTATACGATCACTAAACCCTTGGTCGGGGATTGTATTCATGTATAGATTTTTAGTTTATTTAAGAGATACAGTGCGGAAACAGGCCCTTCAGCCCACTGAGTCCACACCGACAAGTGATCCTTACACATTAACACTTTCCTACACATTCTAGGGACAATATACCCTTATACCAAGCCAAGCCAATTTATCTACAAACCTGTACGTCTTTGGAATGCGGGAGGAAACCGATCTCTGAGAAAACCCACGCTGTCACGGAGAGAACATACAAACTCCATGCAGACAGCACCCATAGTCAGGATCAAACCCAGGTTTCCCGGGTTGCAAGCGCTGTAAGCTAGCAACTCTACCGCTGCTCCATCGTGCCGTCCCACTTTAACTGGATAGCACACGAACAAGAGCTTTCACCCGGTAACCTCGGTACATATGACAATAATAAACCAAACTAGAAAAATGAAACAAAATAAAGGATGTGAGAGGAAATGCCAAAGCCTAGTCCGCAGGCAGCTTGAATAATTACTGACAGTGAGTGGCTTGTGTGGTGGTACTGAGAATTCACTTGTAAGTGTACGTAAGTGCGTACTTGCAGTGAAGGCTGAGAAGTTGTGGCAATTTGAAAGCATAATTTCTGAGGGCTGTAGTCCCTAGACTATAATTTTAAGCAAACTGTCAGTTGAATAATATGAAAGTATGAAGCCTTCTGAAAAGGAAATTGGCTTCACGCTGGCTGATTCCAAATTTATTTTTGCAAAATAGAATTATAATAAAAAACTTTTATATTCTGACCCAACAAAATGACAAACTGTGACTCACTTGCAAAACCATCATTGAAGAAGGTGCTTTGCTAAATATTATCCAATACATATATATGTCATTACTCATCTAGGTAATGTAAGTACGGTATTCAGTTAAAGGTCACTTTCCACTTTCAGCAGACAAGAGCATCCCCTGCTGTATCGGAGTGACTTTACTTCAATTTCAGTATCAGATATGTGTTTGCCTTTAAGTCAATACAGGGGGAACCCACTCAGCCCTTTGGGTCTACTTCATTGTTTAATTGGACTGTGGTAGATCTGTATCTCACGTGATGTTCTACTTAAAAACACTTACACCGTAAAAACCAATTGATTTCAGTCTCAGAAATTTACATTGATCCAACATCCCCAGCTTTTTAAGCGAGACAGTTCCAAATTTCCAGCATCCCTTGTGCGAAGAGGTGCTTCCTGAATGATGCAGCTCCACCTATAAGATTGTGATGGGACTCCACCATCAGAGGAAATGGTTTCTCTTCATTGTATCTTTCTCATCAAAGCCCGTTAGCCAATTCCTTACCTTCTATATCCAGGTATTCGCAACCAATATTTAGAAAGCCTGACATTCACCTGAACCTTTAAGCATGGTATAATTCTGCTCATTTTGCACTGCACCCATTCTAAAGTCAATATATTCTTCCTGAAATGATGAGCAGAACATGTCTCTGTTTGGCTGAAACATAATTTAATTCCTTCTTTGAGATGAAGGCATGCATCCAGTTTATATATTTTTTCCTTTTACACCAGTTATTCGTGATTTACAATCTTGGATATCTAACCCTCTTTCTTGTCCATTATTTTCAATCTTCGTGCCATTTAGAAAATAGTTAAATTAACCTTTCTTGAAAACAGTATGGATGTCTCACATGTTCCCACATTGAAGTCCATGTGCCACAGTTTTGCTCTTTCATTTAACACTTCTGCCAGTTACACAGCCTTGGCAATGGTAAATGTGGATCTCTTTGATTTCTCATTTTATTTTCTGTCTTTGATAAAAAGCTAAGATTTAAGCACAGGTCCCTGGGGAATATTACTTTCTCTTCCAGTCAGTCAGAAAACGTTAAATTTATTTCTACATTTACCTTCCATTTCCAAACCAATCTATGTTCTAAGGTTACCCTAATTCATAGCACTCTCAATATTGTGCATAACATCGTTACTCTCTCCATATGACCCCCTCTCTTGTGATAAATCTAAATAATGTAGTGAGCAATAAACAAACACTCAGCCCTGGGAAGGAGGGATCTGTTGTCAAGGAGGGCAACAGGTAATCTATAATGAAGTAATTAAGATTTATCCCACAGAATTTCTGATTCACTTACTCCTATCACAGCAAGTCATCTCAACGTCAGCAGCAATCAAAACTTTGATGTGTGGTTTCCACCTAACACTGCCTTTTGAATGATTTTATTTTGTTTTTGTACCTGACTGTCTTTTCCATCATTGTTCCAGCTTCTTGCTACTGCCATCTTTTTCACACCCATCTACCGATTTCACAACCTCTCTGCCTGGCCTCATGTTAGCTGATAACAATGGCTCTGTGTCTTGGATACAATCCATTTTTCTTCTTATTTGGTGTTGTTACACCACTTTGCAGGGAAAAAAAACACCACCTATTTATCTCTACCATGTGCTACCTCATTTCCAACTTTCCTTCCCACTTAGTCTTCAAATGCACTGTCACATCCCAAATCTATGGACTGTGTTTTTGGCGGACCTTGTTTGAATCCTTCTAAGGTACACAAAAATGCTGGAGAAACTCAGTGGGTGCAGCAGCATCTATGGAGCGAAGGAGATAGGCAACGTTTCGGGACGAAACCCTTCTTCAGACCCCTTTGAATCCTTCTAATTGTGTATCCACTCTTGCCATAAACACAACATTATGCAGTGGGGGTTTTTAGTGCAAAAAAGGTGCTGGTTAACATATTGTTTCTTGCTTTTGGTGTTGATGTCAGATCATCGTCCTATAAGCTGCTTAAGCTGTTTAAGTGCCTCATATAATTGATAATTATGATTTTTCAAACTTTAGTATTATTATTTGTAATACAATAAATTTGTAATACAATAACATTTGAAAATCTCTTTTTAGAAACTTTTTACGAGGTGATGGTCTGCTGTATATCAGTACAATAAAGCACTGCTCATGTGTAACTAATGATTGTAAAAAATGGAAACTAGCCTCCTTCAGTCTTCTCAACCATCCTCCTTTCGCAGCAATGCAATATTGTCTTGCTGGATGGCACTGCATCTTTTAATTCACACCAGGAATAAACTGGAATGAGTCCAGCATCACTCCCACTGGTGCTGTTCAAGGAGCAATCGTTCTTTTCCTCATCTACATATTGTAATATCAACAAAAAATATGTGCCAGTTTCTATCTGTGTTTTGATGACACTAACTTTGTTTTCCTTGACTCCTCCTCTAATTGGAAAGTGTCAAAGTGTAGCACTGGGATGGGAAGGAATTTCCTTCATATATAGACCTTGGAAAAGACCAAACCTATGGGCTTCAATCCCCGCAACAAAATCTAATTGTTGGTCACCGACTCTATTCTTCTTCCTGGTACTCTGAAATTGATTTACAGCATTGGTGTTATATGCTTTTGACCATTGAACCACACATCCACTGGTCTTGGATAGAATGGATGTGGAGAGGATGTTTCCACTGGTGGGAGAGTCAAGGACTATAGCCTCAGAATTAAAGGACGTTCCTTTTGGAAGGAGATGAGGAGGAATTTCTTTAGTCAGAGGGTGGTGAATCTGTGGAGTTTGCCACAGGAGGCTGTGGAGACCAAGCCAATGGTTATTTTTTAAGGCAGAGATAGATAGATTCATGATTAGTACGGGTGTTAGGGGTTATGGGGAGAAGGCAGGAGAATGGGGTTAGGAGGGAGAGATAGACCAGCCATGATTGAATGGCGGAGTAGGGTTGTTGGGCCGAATGGCCTAAGTCTGCTCATGTCACTTATGACCTTATGACTATCACTAACAGCATATTTCCCACTCTAATTTCATTCTCTGCCTCCCCAATACTGTGGTTTTCCAGTTAACCAATGTCTTGTTTTTAAATCTTTCTCAGTTCCCTATCATATGGTCATAAGGTCATAAGGAATAGGAGTAGAATTAGGCCATTTGGCCCATCACGTCTACGCCATTCAATCATGGCCTATCTATCTCTCCCTCCTAACCCCATTCTTGCAACATCCTTGTCACCTCTTCCAATCCACAATCTTCACAGATTCTTCATACCTCCAATCTGTCCTCATGAACACTCCTGTGTTCCATCCATGTCAGCAAATACCCTAAACTCTGGAATTCCTGTATTTACTCACTCTACATCTCTTAAGGTGCTCTTTAAATCTGACACTACGACCAGGCTTTTGGTCATCAGGTGTAATTAATTATTCTGTTGGCGCAGTGCTAAACTTGATTTCATAATTGCCTTGGGATATTTTATTGTGGTAATGTGCCATATGAATACAAATTGTTACTGTTGTTTATGCAGTCTCAGATGTTGTATCGATTTATCTTTCTTTTTATCCCTGCCATCCGTATTTTAGAATCAGTCAGTGATGTGCCACAAAGGTAGACACAAAATGCTGGAGTAACTCAGCGGGCCAGTCAGCATCTATGGAGAGAAGGAATGGGTGAAGTTTTGGGTCGAGACCCTTCTTCAGGAGGGAAGGAGGAATCACAGAGAGGGAGCAGTGAGAGAGGATGTTGCTGAACTCTCGTCAGAGAGAGGAGGAGAACTTCTTCAAAGTAGATATACCTTGAGGAGATTTTGCAGAGGTGCAGATAAAATGTGTAGGAAAAAACTGCAGATGCTGGTTTAAATCGAAGGTAGACACAAAATGCTGGAGTAACTCAGCGGGACAGGCAGCATCTCTTGAGAGAAAGAATGGGTGATGTTTCAGGTCGAGACCCATTCCTTCTCTCCAGGGATGCTGCCTGTCCCGCTGAGTTACTCCAGCATTTTGTGTCTACCTTTGATTTAAACCAGCATCTGCAGTTCTTTCCTACACATGTGGCACAAAGAGTTCATTGTGTCTAGGTCAGCACCATTGAAACTGCAGTCCAATCTTTTACAATCATGCTGACATTCTTTTGCCTTTCCCATGATCTTATCTTTTACCTTGAAGCATGTCAGTATTCTCTGTGAAGGATGAAGGGCGCTACCTTTGCTATTACAATGGCATAAGAATGCTCCATGATCAAATCTATGTAAAAAAATATGCAACACATGAGCCATGGCAATGGATAGGTAATATACAGGTGGGTTCACACAGTTAACCGCTTTGGCATCTGTACAGAGAAGAAAGGTTGTAAATAATGAAGATGTTGAGGCTGAAACATGCTTGGCGCAGAGCTCCAACCCATCTGCTTGCATATTCATGTTAAGCATGAATTGCCAAAAGCACATTGAGAACAAGGTCAACATTGGCACAGGGAAAGATAAGGGAGAAAATTGAACTGATTTCTGTAGCACTCTCCATCACCTCTGAATATACCAAACCTATTACAGCTATTGAAGAGCTTTTTGAATGGAGGTCACCATTGGCTTCTATTTTAGCTATTCCTTAATGATTGAGGATGGCATGTTTTCACCCCACTTCTGTGGGCTCTGAGATGCCAATGAGACCAGTGTGGGGATTGCCGTGGGGAAGTCATACAATGATATGCTCCTTCCATTGCCCACACAGAGCTTCTCTGTACTCACAATGAATGAACTCAAAGGTCTCCCACATGCTCTTTGAGTGGTCCTGGGATAGAGATTATCGGCGTCAGTGTTTAAGCTCATTCTTGAATCTTGTCTTCTTCCACCAGTTAAAATCTCATGTGGTGTCAGGCATGTACACAACTTGGGCGGTCCAACAAGTTTCACTCAGACACTCTTGTGACATTAGAAAACCAACGGCCAATTGGAAAAAGCATTTAGAATGGGACCGCATAGAGTATCATGACAAAAAGCAGAAGATCTACAAATGTGGGTTGAGGGATAGTTATTGACCAGGACAGCTGGGAGTACAAAGACTACTTTAAGTAGTGTCCTAGGATCTTCTAAATCTAGTCGAGAGGACTGACAGCCTCAGTTTAATATCTTAACTGTAAAGTGCCTTCTCCCACAATGTTGCACACCCTCAGAATTAAAGCAGAATCGATCCAGGTTGCATGGTCATATTTCTGGAGTAACTTTCCAGCTGGGAGGCAAGTATGTGTTTTAAACCATAGTTGACAATAGGGAAAAAATCTGTAATTAATCGCTTCAATTCCCTAGAGTGGGTGAACCAGTATTAGTTTAGTTTAAGTTAGCTAGTTTAGAGATAGAATGTGGAAACAGTCCCCTCAGTCCACCGAGTCCGCATTGACCAGCGATCACCCATACACCCATACACAACAGTGGTGGGTCTCATCAGTGACAATGATGAGTCGGCGTACAGGATGGAGGTGGAGCTGCTCACAGGATGGTGCAAATCCCACAACCTCATTCTCAACGTGGGAAAAACTAAGGAGATGGTGGTTGACTTCAAGAGGGCGGGAAAACAACACCATACACCTCTGCACATCGATGGAGCTGATGTGGAAAGGGTCAGCAGCGTGAAGTTCCTAGGACTCCACCTGTCAGATGACCTGACGTCCACGACCAACACCACAGCACTGGTCAAGAGAGCCCAGCAGCGACTACACCCTCTCCGAAGACTACGGAAAGCAGGTCTCCCCACTACACACCTACGAACTTTTTATAGGGGGACAATCGAGAGCTCATTAACCTATGGCATCACTTCCTGGTTCGGGAGCTGCAAGGCGTATGAACGGCACCAACTGGACAGGATTGTGAAGACCGCCAGCAGGATTATTGGTGCTCCACTCCCTTTCCTGCTGGACATATACAGGAAGAGATGATCAGCAGAGCCATCTCCATCATCAAAGAACCCTACCACCCATCGCATCACATATTCTCCATCCTGCCATCTGGGAAGAGGTACAGGAGCATTAGCTGCAAAACCAGCATGATGCTCCTCAGCTTCTTCCCGCAGGCTATAAGACTGATAAACGGACTTTGCCCCCTGCCAAAGTATCGCGCACCAACCACCAACCTGGACACACTGCAGCAGAGCCACTGTCGTGCCGCTGCCGATCGGAACGCCTGTTGATGTTTAGTAGAGAGTAGAGTGTTTAATTTGTTCATGATATATGTATTTTTATTTCTATTTATTTTTTACTGCACACTGAATGGACGCTAGTTGAGCAATGTTTTTTTGTTTCCTCTGGGTATGCGAGTACTCAGGAAAATGACAATGAAGATATACTACTAGAGAGAAGATACAGAATACTATACTACTAGTTCTATCCTACACGCTCGGGACCATTTATAGAAGCCAAATAACCTACAAGCCTGCATGCCTTTGGAATGTGGGAGGAAACTGGAGCACCCGGAGTAAACCCACGTGGTCACAGGAAGGATGTACAAACTCCATACAGACAACACCTGTAGTCAGGATCGAACCTGGATCTCTGGCGCTGTAAAGGCAGCAACTCTACCACTGCGCCACTGTGCAGGAATTGTGGAATTTGCTTGATATCCCTCAAGAAATATACAATACATGTGCAATACATGGAAATTAATTGTGTGTCCTGCAGTGGTATGCAGGGAGGTTTTGTGAGAAGCCTGCTCCCCCACTTTGCTCCATGTCAGACAAATGTTCTAGTTTATTTATACATCCCTGTTTGCCAGCTAAGAGTCTATAATGTTAAATTGTAATTTCTACTAGCAACAGAACAATTAAATTCTTACTTGATGCAGTTTTACTGGCCCATTAACATAAAACACACAAATAAATATACAATGAAAGATAGTTTTAAACTCGAATAAGTGCAGAGAAATATTACGAGGATGTTACCAGAACTGGAGGGCCTAAGCTACAGGGAGATGCTGGACAGGCTAAACTTTATTCCTTGGAGGACAGCAGGCCGAGGGATGATCATATAAAGGGCAGTCCGTTCGCCCAGTGATTGAGCTCCAGAGACAGTCCAATCCTAACTATGGGTGCTTCTTTGTACGGAGTTTATACATTCTCTCCATGACCTACGTGAGTTTTCTCCGGGATCTCTGGTTTCCTCCCACAATCCAAAGACGTACGAGTCTGTAAATTAATTGACTTGGTATCATTGTAAATTGTCCCTAGTGTTTGTAGGATAGTGTTAAGGGTCTGTCCCACTGTAGGAGGTAATTCAAGAGTTCTCCCGAGTTCTCCCCTGATTCGAGCTTGTGTAATGTATGTAGCGGGTACGTAGGGGCTCGTACGAGTAAAAAGTAACACTTTTTTTCATCACAAGTATTTTTTTACTCGTGAACATTTTTCATAGTGTTGAAATAACGCCACGAGTTTACCGGATTTCCCGAGTACCTACCGTTACTCGTACGAGCCGCTACGTGACATCCACGAGCTCCTACGTACCCGCTACGTACATTACGCGGGCTCGAATCAGGGGAGAACTCGGGAGAACTCTTGAATTACCTCCTACAGTGGGACAAGCCCTTTAGTGTGTAGGGATCGTTGGTCAGCATGGACTCAGTTGGCCGAAGGGCCTGTTTGAAATGGTAAATGCAGTACCCAAGGTAGGTTTAAGGTGAGAACGGCAATATTGAATAGGAACCTGAGGGGTAACTTGTCACTCAGAGGGTAATGGCTATATGGAATGAGGTATCTTAGATGGGGCATCGCAATTTGGGCTGTAGGGCCTGCTTCCATGCTGAATGACACTATGACTCTAATGATCAATAAAGCAATAAATATAATAAGAATATAATAATCAGTATTACTATGTAACTATTTCATAATAGTGCAAAGCCAAAGTCCGTAGAGGCTTCCCACTTCTCAAGAACCCAAAAGTGTTTTGGTTTAAACATTTTAAGCTAGAATCAGGAACTGCAGAATGGCCATATTTCAGTTTTCAGAACTCAGTGCGTTACTTTATATATAATACCATTCACATGTAATAATTAATTACAGAATAATTATCATTCCATCTGTTCCCCTGTTCCTTCTAATTAAAACCACTAAATATTTATTTTAATCAATATTTTTTGTGAATACATTTAGGTTTAATGCAGATTGCAGTGAGTGAATTTTGTGGGGACATTTGGTTTGACAGCCGGCCAGACTTTGGAAAGTCTTTGAAATTAAATGGCATCACCAAGCAAAAGATTGTTAAAACCCTATTAAAATGGTCCAATTAAATGGGGTCATTTTTCACTATGTCCAGCAGGTTGCAAACTTTCCTGTGTTGTGATCTAATAACAAATAGCTTCAGTTTTTAATAAATTATTACTTTAAGTTCAAGGTGCTGGTGAATATTTGCAATAGGAAGTGGTAGCTGTTAGTTGAGGTTTGCTGAGTTTTAAACACAAGCATCAGCACATGTTCACCCAAAACTCTGAGACCTGCAATTAAATTCCCACCCTGGGACTATTCCTCTTGCCATGCTGTTATCCTCATGTCCTCTTATCCTGTTTATAGTTGTGGGCTCTGTGATATAAAGGCTTTAGTGAAGATAGGAGAGAAGATTTATGAAGATTATATCAACATCGGGAGGTTATAAACGTCAGTAAAATCTGAGTGACGCTTTCTCAGAAAGTTGTTGCTGGTGAACAGAGAGAAGGCTTTCAAATTGAGAGAGGGTGGGGGGGGGGGGGGGGGGGGGGGGGGGGGTGGTTGGTTCAATAGGTTAGACATGGAGAATTGGCTTCCATGTGTGTGGACAAGAAAATTCCGGGCAATATCTATTCCCACATAAATTCAATGGGGTGTTCAGGAGAGACTTTTTTAAGAATGAATAACTTGCCACCACAGTTCAGCACATGGGAAACATAGAGAATCCTCAGAACAATATTGGGATAGAGGATATCTTGTAGACTGAAATAAAAGTCTGTGGGGAGACTCACGTGGGGCAGTTAATAGTACAGTTGCTTCACAGCGCCAGCAGCCTGGGTTCAATCCTGACCTTTGGTGCTGTTTATCTGGATAGCATGTTCTCCCTGTAACTGTGTGGGTTCACCTTTGATACTTCAGATTCCTTACAGTACAAAGATTGGTAGGTTAAATAGCCACTGTAAATTACACCTTGTGTGTAGATGAGTGGTAGAATCGCAGGGGAGTTGATAGAAATATGGGAAGCATAAAATAGGATTAGTACCAGATTAGTATAGATGGATGTTTGATAGTACTCAGCAATCTCGTGTCTGAGCTGTATGACACCATGATGACTATAAACACCAGCACAAATCAGTAAGACCACTGTAGATTCTTTGATTTTACTCCATTACAAAACATTTCTTGCAGTTGCATGATTTATTTTCATCCGTTCTAATAAAAAAGTATAGCAAAGGAATTATTACATCCTGAAGTGCTTTGACCTTGCGTCTCTGGGTCAGGGTTGATATCTTGCACTGGAAATTCCTGTACTTCATCTGGGCTAATATTGTAGGTGCAAAGTTGATTAAGTGCTTCTCTGGCTGAGATGTTGCTTTTTTTTAAATAGATACAAAGTGCTGGAGCAACGCAGGCAGAATCTCTGGAAAGAAATGATGGGTGACGAGTCAGGTCGGGACCCTTCTTCAGACTCTTGTAGTTTCTTTTCTAGTTTGATTTTAAATTGAGGTCCCACTGGTCCTCAATGTAACATATGGGATTATTTCAAAGAAGAGGAATAGAGTTCTCATCAGCATTTTCCCCTCATTGTTATTGGAGCACACTCATCAATCATCACACAATTTTTGGCGGAACCCTGATCTCCAACGTCACTTCACTTATGAAGCACTTATATTGATTTTACTTCGGAGTCACGTGAGTGACTACGTGAAGAACCCGCTCAGTGTGCAGGCGCGGCATTACGGCAGCAGTGCAACAGCGGCGGCAGCTGGAGTTAGGGTCTCCAGCTGCACTTTAAAAATGAACCGTTAGGTAAGTATACTGAGAGTGGAAAATCTAACGGAGAAGGGGAGTCGAGTTTGTGTTGTATTTCAGAATGAGTACACTCAGGAAAAGACTCTCGAAGAGAGCTGCCCCCGCTCAATCTCGACCAGAGGAGCGTTCAATCCCAGGGGGGCAGCAACCGGCGGCAGGACCGCTTATAGAGCCCAGTCCCGCTAATGCCTGAACGGCGGACAGGGAGAAAATCCACCAGAAAATCAAACCGGCCGGTCATTTCCGATTCGTCGGAGGGGGACATGTCTCCACCTAAACGGAGGAGAGACAGCCGCCTGAGCTGCATATAACAGCTCTTGGAGCAGATGCTCCAGCGGGATACGCAGAAAGAGCGTTCTCACGGAGGAAGGTCAGGCACCTCCTCCACAGTGTCTTGTGCACTGCCCTCTGCTCCCTCATTACTGGAGGCTAGCATTGGTGACCAGGGCTGGGCTGGTCTGGAACAGGGGCTGGCGGACGAGTTCGGGAGTATGCAAGGGGTGCAGGAGCAGGAAGAGCTGCTGGGTGTGGTGGACCGCTACGTAGCAATCCCACGTGCTAGAAGACCGCAGGAACCAAGATTGGTGGCCAGCATCAATCATCTTTCAAATAAGCCGTTGCAGGAAAAGGTGCTTTCTGAGGCGCTAGAACTGTACACAGCACCAGAGAACTGTGAGGCCCTCAGAGTGAAGAGTGTGAACAGCCAAATCTGGGGGCATGTGGGGTCACACATCCGTAACCATGAACTAAAGCTACAGCGGATCCTAAGGCTCCTGACGTCGGCCATCACAGCCTTTGCTCATTCCATGGAAAGCACGGAGATGGATACCTGCCAGCAGGATGTGCTGGCATTGATGTGCAACATGCAGCTTGAGACCAATAATCTCCGGCGGGAAATCATAAGACCTGCCCTCAATCCCAAATTTGCTGGGTTGTGCAGAGCCTCAGCTGCAGAGACGGACACTCTATTATTTGGGAAAGACCTCAACAAAAAACTGAGGGACATGGAGGAAGCAGCAAAAACTTTCGGCCTCATGAGGGCAGGCCCCGGGACGAGCAAACCAAGACCTACAATACCCAAGCGGCAGCACCCCACGGCATCCACCAGTCGACGTCCTCAATATGGGACTGGTGAAAGCTCGGGGACCGCATTTTATCCCCAAAGATCTTTTTTAGATCAGGGCCCAGTGCGGACCCCATGGAAAATGCGCCACCCCCCAACATCGCCAGCATGTCAGACAAACAAAGTCTTCAAGCAAATGAGGAAACAGAAGAGATGCCAATAACCATGGAGGTAGGTGGGTCTGGTTCCTGCCAGCATATAGAGAATAAGGGTGCTTTACTAACAGGGGGGAGATTACACTTGTTTAAAGAAGCATGGGGTACAGTCACGAGTGACAAGTATATACTCAACAGCATTAGTGGATATAAAATACAGTTCATGACAGAAAAAACGCCGCCAGTTCAACATTGGCTCCAAAGGGTATTTTCTTCCTCCGTCATAGAGAAACGTGAGGGACAAGCTGAACTGGTGAGACTTATCACAAAGGGGTCATCAAAAAGACCAAACATGGACCTTTGGAATTTGTATCAAATATATTCACTAAAACCAAAAAAGATGGTGGATGTCGCATCATCATTGACTTAACATCACTAAATAAGTTTGTTAAGTATATACATTTCAAAATGGAGACATTTGTTACTGCCAGACAACTGATTTCCAAAGGATACTTCATGGCAAGCATTGATCTTAAAGATGCTTACTATCTAATACCCATACATAAGGATCATTGCAGATACCTAAAGTTTATCTGGTTGGGGCAGCGGTGGCAGTACAAAACATTGCCCAATGGGCTAACTTCAGCCCCAAGATTATTCACCAAAATATTGAAACCAGCCATAGCAATACTAAGAAAACAAAAACATATTGTCATGGCATATCTGGATGGTATTCTGATAGTAGGGAAAAAAATGGAATTGGCTGTGGCAGCAGTATCAGCTACAAAACAGCTCCTCGAAACTCTGGGGTTCGTCCTACATCCAGATAAATCTAAGTTGAAGCCATCCACTATCATGGACTACCTGGGCTTCACAATTAACTCATCCATATGACTGTTACCTTGCTGAAGGCAAAAATGGTTGCATTAGAACAATCATGCAACAATTTAATGGTCAACAAACGACCAACAATTCGACAAGTAGCAAGAGTGATTGGGAAAATGGTAGCAGCATTTCCGGCTACACAATTCGGACCTTTGCACTATCAAAATTTACAAAGAGCAAAGGTACAGGCACTAAAATGACATAGAGGTCACTATGATCGTGTCATGGAATTAGCCACTGAAGCAATATCAGAGCTACAGTGGTGGGCAAAAAATGTTTGGCATAGTTTCAGCCCTATTATTATCACTAACCCTACTTTAGTTCTTCAAACAGATGCCAGTGCTCAAGGCTGGGGAGCAACTAACTCCATATCCAGCACAGGTGGTAGATGGACTAACCTAGAGTCATCATTACTATTTACACTGGGCATTAACTATCTAGAGATGTTGGGCGCCTTTTATGGTTTAAAAGCATATGTATCTAATATGCAACACTTGCATGTTCGGTTACAAATTGATAATACTACGGTGGTGGCTTATATTAACCATATGGGCGGCATAAAATCATTATCATGCGACAAATTGGTCAACTTGATTTGGCAATGGTGTGTCAAAAGACATATTTGGCTATCAGCTACCTATCTACCAGGTAAGCTAAACACAGTGGCAGACACCAGGTCACGCAAATTCAATGATAAGATCGAATGGATGAAAAACCCTAAAGTATTTGCTAAAGTTATTAAGCAATATGGAACGCCAGATATCGATTTATTTGCATCAAGACTAAATCACCAGTTACCTATGTATGTCGCTTGGGAACCAGACCCAGAGGCAGCAGCGGTAGATGCCTTCACGCTGGATTGGGGACATTTCTTCCTCTATGCTTTCCCCCCCTTCTGCCTCATCAGTCGGGTACTTCGCAAAATACAGATGGACTCTGCTTCTGGAATTTTGATGGTGTCCGACTGCCCTACACAGCCATGGTTCCCAGTTCTACATGACATGGTGGTAGAATCACCACTGGTCTTTCCCAGTGATCCAGGATTATTAACTCACCCAGTATCAGGCATAAGCCACCCATGCCATGAGAAAATTAAACTCCTGGGTTGCAGGTTTTGAACAGACCTTACCTGGAACTGGGATTGTCCGAACGAACCATCACCACCATGTCGGCATCCCTGCGAACATCCACCAAGAGGCAGTACTTAACCAGCATCAAAAAATGTGAAAAGTACTGCCAGAAAACAGGGACAACATATGCAACAGCCACAGTCACCAACGTACTGGAGTTCCTGGCCTATCTACACCATCATGAAGGGATCAGCTACAGTGCCATCAACACAGCACGGAGTGCTCTTTCTGCTTACCTCAAACCAGCAGGACAACAGGCAATGGGATCCCATCCACTGGTGGTAAAACTGATGAAGGGCATTTATAATATCAAGCCCCGTAAGCCCAGGTATACCCATATTTGGGATAACAGTGTGGTCCTGACATACCTCAGGGAATGGCCACAAGCCAGATCCCTCAGCCTCGAGCAATCTACACTAAAGACGCTCATGTTGATGGCACTCGTATCCGCTCAGAGGGTCCAGTCACTACACAAGTTGAGGCTGGACAACATGGTGACCACCCCAGATCAGATCACATTCATCCTACAGGGTCTGGTGAAACAAAGCAGGCCAGGGTCAGCTAATCCACTGGTGGTATTCCAGGCCTACCCACCAGAGCCACGGTTGTGTGCCGTGACCCATCTACAACATTACATAGACACAACCCACAATATCAGAGGGAGTGAAAAAGCCTTATGGGTCAGCCACAAGAAACCTCATGGCCGGGAACGAGCCAAACCATTTCAAGATGGCTCAAACAGGTACTGAAAGCTGCCGGGATAGATACTAATACATTTAAATCTCATTCCACTAGGGCAGCATCTTTAACAACTTTTAATCTTGTGTGTGGACTTGTTAAGAAAACCTCTTGTCTAAGAATGTGTTGAACGGTAGATAGTAAATGTAAACATGGAATAGTAGACGGAGATAAGGAGGCTTGATTCTCTCAGCAGTGTGTTACAGTCAATCACCCCCACCCCCTACCGTTAGTAGCGTAGATACATTGCAGGAAATGGGGGCTTATGACTGGCTCAGAGGGGATGGTGGCACGGTCTGCCAAAAAGGTGAGATAGAATAATTTCAAGATGCCCTTGTAATTAGGAAACCTAACTTTTGTTTTACCAAATTGTGAAAAGAATATGGGAGACAACAGTAGTCGATCGGAGAAATCTGATCCTGCTGATAGAGAGATAGAAGGAAAAATAACAGGTGGTCCAGGAGGGAAAGATACAGATAAGAGAGAGCACTGCCAAGGTGACAGAAAAGATCTAAGCCCGAGTCACTGATACAGTCTTATGATAGGAGAAGTCCCCGTGTTGAAACCCTGGACCAGCTGAAGCTAGAACCATGGTTGCCCATGGAAGCTCCAGTTCCTTTAGGAAAGCCCAATGCATTTCTTAATTGGTTTATCTAGAAAGGGAAATAAGCCGTGGGAAAATGAGATAACTGCGCTTGTGAACACAGAGGGAGCGACTGTTTCCGCAAGGGAGAGAGCTGAAACCCGAAACAACGGGACAGTATTACACAGGAAGAGGGGGCTGGGGACGAGGAAGAAGTTGTGGATGTGGGGGCAGAGGAAGGGGACAATGGCAAATAAAAGAAACAACACAAGGCACATGCTGGAGATGTGGTTCTTTTAAATGTCATAATTGTGTCCAAATATGCCACTTCCTCTGACAGCTCACTCCATTAGTTGGTACCTTTTAATATCTCTTTCATTCATTGATCGGTATCATCGTCTATATCTCCTGTTCCCCTTGCCCATGTCTTTCAGTCTGAAGAAGGGTCTCAACCCAAAACGTCACCCATTCCTTCTCTCCAGAGATGCTGCCTGTCTATTGATTTGTAGTCCTTATAATAACTGTGGCCTCACACATGCCGCAAGGCTCGGTGTTGGGGCCGCAACAGTTTCCATATATATTAATGATTTGGAAGAGGGAATTAGGAGCAACACTAGCAAGTTTGCGGATGACACAATGCTGGGTGGCAGTGTGAACTGTGAAGAGGATGTTAGGAGGTTGCAGGGTGACCTGGACAGGTTGTGTGAGTGGGCAGATGCGTGGCAGATGCAGTATAATATAAATAAATATGAGGTTATCCACTTTGGTGGCAAAAACAATTGGGCAGATTATTATTTCAATGGGGTTAAGTTAGGTAAGGGGGAGGTACAACGAGACCTGGGTGTCCTTGTACACCAGTCACTGAAAGTTGGCGTGCAGGTACAGCAAGCAGTGAAGAAAGCTAATGGAATGTTGGCCTTCATAACAAGAGCATTTCAGTATAGGAGTAGAGAGGTTCTTCTGCAGTTTTATAGGGCGCTGGTAAGACTACATCTGGAGTATTGCGTACAGTTTTGGTCTCCTAATTTGAGGAAGGACATCCTTGTGATTGAGGCAGTGCAGCGTAGGTTCACAAGATTGATCCCTGGAATGGCGGGACTGTTATATGAGGAAAGATTGAAAAGACTACGCTTGTATTTACTGGAGTTTAGAAGGATGAGGGGAGATCTTATAGAAACTAATAAAATTATAAAAGGACTGGACAAGTTAGATGCAGGAAAAATGTTCCCAATGTTGGGCGAGTCCAGAACCAGGGTCCACAGTCTTAGAATAAAGGGGAGGTCATTTAAGACTGAGGTGAGAAAAACTTTTTCACCCAGAGAGTTGTGAATTGTGGAATTCCCTGCCACAGAGGGCAGTAGAGGCCAAATCACTGGTTTGATTTAAGAGAGAGTTAGATAGAGCTCTAGGGGCTAGCGGAATCAAAGGATATGGGGAGAAGGCAGGCACGGGTTATTGATTGGAGACGATCAGAGTAATTTATAGCAGCCAATTAATCTAGCAACCAGCATGTCTCTAGGATGTAGGAGAAAACAAGCACCCAGGGGATATCCATTTAGTAACAGGGAGAATATGCAGACTCCATATAAATAGCACCAGAGGCCAGGTTCAAACCCAGGTCTCTGGAAATGTGAAACGGCAGCACCAGCTGTTGCAACACTGCACAGTCCTTAAGCCCTTGCCTTCACTTAACTGGATTTGCATTCAGACCTTATCGTAGGCACAACTGTTCCAATATTTGAACGTCTCAGGGGACTTTTGTTAGATGCAATCAAAACCTTGACAGGCTTTGAAATAGTAAGTAAGAAGAAACCATTTAAGTTGATTAATAACAACAAATGTTAAAGGATCAGAGCAGGGATGTGAAGGCACTTGTTTATGCAGCTTGTTGTTATGAACTGCATTGTACAGCCTACCTGACAGGATAGTGGAAACAATAGCTTGCAACAGGGAATTAGATAAACACACAGAAAACAAACATTTACTGCAGGCTGCAAGATAGAGAGATGGGGAGATGGGAAGGGGCTCATTTGGAGAGTCCCCTCAATGATCCAGCACGGCCACATCTAATAATACCTCAGTCAACTTCAGTCCTGAACATTGTGTGTGTTTTTCAATTGTAGGATGGTCATGAGGACAAAGTCCATAGAGTGATGCTAAAATTCCTTTGGCTGTTTCTTTATCGCTAGCTGATCTAATATGATGTTTCAGGAAACAGACCAAGAGTTAGCACAAGCTACTTTGATGCAACTAAACTAAAGCTCTTGTATCAAAGCAGAGAGTAATGAAACGTATCACCTCACACTAATGCAACAATGTATGTCCAAATTACAAACCCCATTATCTCTAATAAATAGCAATCCACATTGCTCTAAAAATCTGCACCATCATATCCTCATTTCTGTTCAATCCCAGCTTCATATCTGTGAACACTGCTCATTATTCACTCCTAGTCAACGTTCCCCAAAGATTCAGATCAAAAACTAACCAACTATTATCAGATCACAACGCCCAGTATATACAATCTCCATTTCCATCACACGCAAGGTGTGAATCTCTACATTTAGCTCTAATATTTTTCCTAGATTAGTTAATTATAATGAAAACAAGGAATGAGGATTTAAATGAATGAATGAAGTGTCTTCTACCTTGTCTTGCTCCGTTACTGAAAGGCGTTTATCAAATCTGGAGGTGCTGGGGAAGGCTAGAGGGAAAGACATCCACTTGTTAAAGACTAATGAAACTCTGTTAGTAGCCAATTGTGTTTTGTGCATGGGAGAATATAAATGCAGTCCTAAACACATATTTAACACCAGAGAGAATTGTGAAATATTGGAAAAGTAACAACCTCTGATTATATTGAATTAAAATAATATTGAATTGATGCTATGGATGTCATATGTCACTGTATAAAAGTAAATATTCCTTTTTTTATTACAATTCTCTAATTTACTGTGGAAGGGATCATCCATTAAGAGAACACATTGGCTTGGAAATTCTACTGCACGACTCAAAGGTTTTAGTGTGGGATGTGACTATGTGTTACCAACTCAGAAAAAGGAACGTTATCAGCACAATGTTGGAAATAGAACCTCCTTGTACTTTGTTGAATAATTTCAAATATAACCATATAACCATATAACAATTACAGCACGGAAACAGGCCATCTTGACCCTTCTAGTCTGTGCCGAACACGTATATTCTCCCCATGTCCCATATACCTGCGCTCAGACCATAACCCTCCATTCCTTTCCCGTCCATATAACTATCCAATTTATTTTTAAATGATAAAAATAAACCTGCCTCCACCACCTTCACTGGAAGCTCATTCCACACAGCCACCACTCTCTGAGTAAAGAAGTTCCCCCTCATGTTACCCCTAAACTTCAGTCCCTTAATTCTCAAGTCATGTCCCCTTGTTTGAATCTTCCCTACTCTCAGTGGGAAAAGCTTATCCACGTCAACTCTGTCTATCCCTCTCATCACTTTAAAGTCCTCTATCAAGTCCCCTCTTAACCTTCTGCGCTCCAAAGAATAAAGCCCTAACTTGTTCAACCTCTCTCTGTAACTTAGTTGCTGAAACCCAGGCAACATTCTAGTAAATCTCCTCTGTACTCTCTCTATTTTGTTGACATCCTTCCTATAATTAGGTGACCAAAATTGTACATCATACTCCAGAATTGGCCTCACCAATGCCTTGTACAATTTTAACATTACATTCCAACTTCTATACTCAATGCTCTGGTTTATAAAGGCCAGCACACCAAAGGCTTTCTTTACCACCCTATCTACATGAGATTCTACTTTCAGGGAACTGTGCAGTTATTCCCAGATCCCTCTGTTCACCTGCATTCTTCAATTCCCTACCATTTACCATGTACGTCCTATTTTGATTTGTCCTGCCAAGGTGTCACACTTCACACAATAGTGTGGAAAATTTGCATAAATAATGTGGGCCATGCCCGTTGCCCGTTAAAGGAATTCAGCTTTATAGGGTGCAATGCCATGAAGATGAGGCATCCATTATCACGATAGGCAACCCTTTCACTTTTAAAAGTGATTTTCACTGTTCTTGTTTCCCCTCCCCATCTCTCATCCGCCCCTTCACTCTGCCCATGCCCTATCCACCTCCCCTGGTTCACAGACCTTCTGAGCCCTTTAAATGCCAGTTTACCACCTCCAAACCTCAACCTCCCCCACCCACCTCCCACGACCACCACACATCCAATGGCCTTTCTGACTGATCACAGCCCAATGCATTCTCTGGCCAAACTTCCTCACCCCAAGCACCTAACTCTGGCATGTAGCTCTCTGCCTCTGGGATCCCATCTCCACATTCCCTTTCCCTTTCCCACCACTCCTGATCTTCCCTGTTCCACCACATTGTGGAGTTGGTAGATTAAGGATGTGTTGCGGTCTGTTCAGTGTGCCAGTGCCTAAGGCCATACAACTTCTCAGTACTTTTCAGTACCATATAACTTCTAGCCAGTTTACTTTTCAAGCAATCTACTTGTGGCCAGCAGGCAATTTGATCCTTCTGCAAATTGGATCAAATTGTTGGCCTCCTGGATTGAGTGTCACATCTGTATACATGGAGTGGTGTCCCATGCAGAGAATGATTAGTTTGCTGTTAAAGGTAGATATTATTTATTTAAATGTTAACTGATGTCCAATGCCAGTACCCCTGGAAGTAGATGTGGTATTCAGGATTAAATCCGGGTCTCTGGCGCTGTAATGCAGAAAGCCTCCCTTAATGTGCCATGATGCATTCACCAAAAAATCAACTCGACGCCCTTCTTCATTTTGATGGAGTGGGTGAAAGATATGATACGATACAATAAAACTTTATTCATCCTCAAAGGGAAATTGGTCTGCCAACAGTCACAACACACAACAAGGTACACGAAAACTTGAACTTAAAAGTGAAACAAAAATAAAAAAGCAAGCGACTGTTGGCTGCCTGCCGTGTGCACAGCACCTTCACCGGAACAAATGAACAAACAAACGAGATGGGAGTGAAGCAGATACTGATAAGTGACAAAGGGCTAGATGTGAAAAGGATACAAAAGGGTGCCAGATAATGAAACAAGTGGAGTGAAATGTAAAGTCGAAAGGAGGGATATGGGTAATCGTTTTACCGAACAGGTGCTCTGTCCACCAAGTCCTGCAGGAACTGCTGATTGCTAACAATTTTAACTCCACTTCCATTCCCATTCTGGCCATTCTGTCCTCGGCATCCACCACTGTCACAGTGAGGCCACACACAAGTTGGAGATCTGGCGTTGGAGAGTGTCCAGAGGAGATTTACGAGAATGATCTCAGGAAATAGTGGGTTAACATATGATGAGCGTTTGACGGCACTGGACCTGTTCTCACTGGAGTTTAGAAGGATGAGGGGGTAACCGCCTTGAAATTTACCAAATAGCGAAAGGCTTGGATAGAGTGAATGTGGAGAGGATGTTTCCACTAGCAAGAGAGATTAGGGCCAGAGGCCATAGCCTCAGAATAAGAGGATTTTTCTTTAGAAAGGAGATAAGGAAGAATTTCTTTAGTCTGTGAATCTGTGGAATTTCTTTAGTCTGGAATCTGTGGAGGGCTGTGAATCTGTGGAATTCCTTGTAACAGATGGCTGTGGAGGCCATGTCAATGGATACTTTTAAGACGGAGATTGACAGATTGTCGATTAGTATGGGTGTCAGAGGTTATGGGGAGAAGGCAGGAGAATGGGGTTGAGAGGGAAAGATAGATCAGCCATGATTGATTAGTAGCATAGGCTTGATGGGCCGAATGGCCTAATTCTACTCGTATAACCTATGAACGTGAACTTACAACCCAGCAGTCCCCTGGCCCCTTCTCCATACACATATTTACCTGTAATTTCTCCTCTTTCCCCTCCCTCCTGTCCCCTTTCATCCATATCCTTCCCTGTAACTTTGCCTTTCACTCCTGCTTTTCTATCCTTATCTGACACCTTTTTGTCTCCTTTTCACCTCTAACCTTTGTCACCTTTTGTATCCACTTTGTCCTGGCCCCCACCTCTCTTTTCCAGCTCCCACTAACCCCCTCATCCATGTCTGAAAACAGTTCGTCAAAATATGGTCTACCCATACCCTCTCCAGGGGTTGCCTGATATGCTGAGTTTCTCCAGCACTTTATTTTTTGCGTTCTGGTGAACTGGTTTGCTACCAAATGTAAATTCTGAAAATGTTTAATGTATCTGTCAGAGGCATTTTATTACAGTCCTCTGCTAATGTTTAACTTGTATTTTCATCCCTTTCATCTTAGTTGACAAGCATCTAGCACATTCTACGTCTGAGTACTCCTCCCAATTATTTAAGGAAGATTGGAAGATTATGGTTGGAGCCTCTGCTTTACCATTCCATCTGAACAGGATGATATTTCAAAGAACTTTAAGACTGAAAGTCTGGTTAAAGTGGGATAATCCTGCAGCTTTGGGCAGTGCTGGATGGGAGATTTTCTGAACTATTGGAATTTACTTCTATTAAAATCATTCTCCCCTTTTCCATCGCGTGGAAGGAACAAGAGCTTGAAAGCACGTATCCGCCAGATTCAGGAGAAACTTTTTTTCCCACTGTGTTCAGATTACTGAGCGGTCCTCCCATAAGCTGGGGTGCAGTCCCAATTTGCAAATCTACCTTGTTGCAAACCTTGTAGTTTTTGTCTGTAACTGGAAAATTATAATATAGTATATTCTGCATTCCTGGTATTTTTCTCTTTGCACTATCTGTTATACCAGCGTATGGCTTGATTGTATTCATGTATAGTATGATTTGACTAGATAACACACAAAGTTTTTCATTGTATCTCGGTTCACGCGACAATAGTAAACCAATACCAATCCATATACATGTCCATATGTTTTTAAACCTTGTACAAAATTAATTCAGTGTCGGTGGCTTTGGGGTATTTGGAGGCATGAAGAAAGTTTTTCTCTCTAAATGTGAATGCAAAAAAAAAAATTCAGCCGCAATATTCTAGTGAAGCTATTGTTGAATATTTAGTACTAGAGCAGTATGGTTTTACTGAGGGTGATTTGTCTCTGTAGAATCTTGCTGTGGTGCTGAATAAGATCAGGTAATTTACCATGCTGTCGAGTCAGCTGACCAGTGGTGTTGCTGCTCCAATCCCCGACATATACTGAAATCATTTAGATCCTGTCAGGCACTCCATTGCCACATAAATCATGAAGCAGGAAGTTGTGATGGAAGAGTGAACACAGAGCTATAAGTATATGCTCTACACACTCACCCCTAATTGTTAAAAAGAAAATAGGTCATGTGAAAAAGAGAAAAAAAACACACTTTTGGATCCTTGATTTAGAATTTGACAACACGCTCATAGATTTGTTGGTAATAAGTGAGCTCTATTGAAGCACAATGATTGAACACATACAGAACACATACTTTATGTGGTCTCGCTCCGATGGTTCAGTTCTTCCACAGAGCACAGTTTGCAGTTACTTTCCTTTACTCTCTATCCTTTGTGCAGTGGAACATTTTTACACCAATGACAGAGTGTAATTGAATATTTCTTTACAGCCACATACCGTTCCTGCTGATTTACTGTGTTATGTATCTTACCAAATATAATAAAAGCAGAATAATGCTCAACAGATCATCATGAAGCCATGCCATCCACTCCTCGTCAAGCTCTTGGAATCTGCACTGCCAATTCCAATACACAGGAGATTTCAGGATAAGATTCACGATTTGATGCTGGGCTGTTATCACCTATGCAATGGGCCCCGTTTGCCATCAGAAACTGGGACTGGACTTCCCAAATAATTTCCTGGAACTTTTCGAACCCAAGTAACCAGGAGACTCGTCTAAAGGGTGGCCAACTAATAATGGAGATCCTCTCGAACGTTGATCTCTTGCCATAACTGATGTGAGAGCCGAGAGCACACCAATGTCTCTACCTCCTGAGAATATTTGGCATGTCTTCAGTGATTCTTACAAACTTCTACTGCTGCACCATAGAAGGCATACTTTTGAGTTGCATCACAGCTTGGTTTGGGAATTGCTCTTCCCAAGTCTGGAAGAAATTATAGAGTTGTAGATGTAGCCCAGTCCATCATTTTGACCAGACTTCCCACCATTGACTCCATCTACACTTCACAATGCCTCGGAAAAGTAGCCAACATAATAGTAAGATTAAACGAGAACTTACCAGTTTGAAGTTTGATCATTATTTTATGAGGAGTACGTTGAAGGAATACGTGAAGAACCCCGCCAGGATGCATGCGTGTCATTCTTCAAAGCAGCAGTGTGAAATCACAGATAACTGTAATGACTGAACATAGTAAGATTAGAGAAGAAATACCAGTTGAGTATATGATAATGGGTGGGAGCGGAGGGCACGTATTCCCTCAACGTACTCCTCATAAAATAATGATCAAACTTCGAACTGGTAAGTTCTCGTTTAATCTTACTATTTTACTTCGGAGACACGTGAGTGACTACGTGAAGATTTCAAAGCTCTGTGATTTCATGCCGTGGAAACGAGTCCATGCATCACATCTGCCTTAATGACTGTGGGAGGAATTGTGTCAACATAATTTAGACATGAATCCGACATTGAAATCTATGAAAATTTATTAGCACAAAATTATAGCCCCTATTTATGGGGTGAATTAAATTACAGAACTTAAAATTGTTTCTGCAAACGTTCCAGGTTTAATGACTGGTTTATGATAAAATAGTTGGAATGTTTTTTCCCCTGACCATCCTGCTGTCTTGAGGATTTGGTCCATTGGTACATCCAACTGCATAGCTGCCAATGTAGCTGCAGCCCTGGTGGAATGAGATTTAAAAATATTAGTATCCACCCCAGCCTGTATTAGAACCTGTTTCAGCCATCTTGAGATGGTCTGGACCGTCACTTTTTTGTGTAGTTGCTTGTGGCTGACTAAAAGTGCCTTCTCATTGCCTCTGATGATTTTCGTGTTCTCCATGTATAACAACAAATGTCTTACTATACAGAGGCGATCATCTGTTGGGTAAGACCTAAATTCTATATTGAGGCCTGCTGATCCCTGTCTGTTCTGCTTAACTAATTCATAAATACGAAACGTAATATTTCCAGATGAAGAAGTCATGTTGTCCAGTCTTAATTTATGTAACGACTGTACCCTTTGTGCTGTGACCAAAGCCATTAGCATGACTGTTTTTAATGTCGGTCTATGTAGGGACAGAGCTGTTGCTGGAGACCAATTCCTGAGCATCGTCAGGACAATACTCACATCCCATATTTGAGAGTACCTGGTTCTTGGGGGATTGGTATTAAAAATTCCCCTCATAAGTTTTGTTACCAGTGGGTGAGTCCCAACAGATTGACGCTCTGTTCCTTGCCATAGATAAGTTGATAGGGCTCTTCTGGCGCAGTTGATGGCACTATAACTGAGCCCCTCATCATAATGGAGGCCTGCCAGGAATTCCAGAACAGACGGGATGTTCATTTCTCTGTAGGTGATGCTGTTTTTGTGACAATACATCTCCCATTTCCTGATATAGACCAGATACTGTTTTTTGGTGGACTGTCTGTGGGCCGCCGAAATCATGTTCACTGTTCGGTCCATCAGTCCCAGTTGTAGTAGAGGTATTTTTAGACTCTACAAATTAATAAATCCATATAGTTATGGCATGGGTGGCTATCCCCTGTTTCGGGATGAACCAATAAATCTGGTCTATTCGGGATGGTGATACATGGTTCTAATACCATGTTGAGTATCACAGGGAACCATGGTTGAGTAGGCCAATCGGGTACTACCAAAATACCAGACGCAGAGTCTTGCTGTATTTTCCTTAATACCGACTGATGAGGCAGAAAGGAGGGAATGCATAAATAAACAATTTCCCCCAATGCAGCGAAAATGCATCTGTCGCCGCTGCCCCAGGGTCTGGTTCCCACGAAACATAGTTTGATAACTGGTGATTAAGCCTTGATGCGAATAGATCGATATCTGGTGTTCCATATCGTGCTGTAATATCAGCAAATACTTTTTTATTCAACATCCATTCGGTGTTTTCATTAAATTTCCATGACCTGGTGTCTGCCACTAAATTTAGTTTACCTGGTAGGTAAGTAGCTGATATCCAAATATGTCTCTGGATACACCACTGCCAAATTGTATTAGCCAGATTGTCACATGATGTCGATTTGTTTCCACCCATGTGGTTGATATATGCTACCACAGTGGTATTGTCAATCTGTAGTCTAACATGCTGGTGATATGACCCAGTATAATATGACTTTAGGCCATAGAATGCACCCAACATTTCCAGGTAGTTTATGCCCAGTGTTAGTAATAATGATGCCTCCTGTGCAGTCCATCTACCTCCACAGCTGGAGATGGAATTGGTGGCAGCCCAACCAAGTGCACTGGCATCAGTTTGTAGCACCATAGAAGGATTGCTGATAATGATTGGATTGAAACAAAACCGAATGTTATCTATCCACCATTTTAGTTCCATTATAGCTTTGATTGTTAGCTTCATTGGTCTGTCAAAATGACCAGCATTAATTTTGAGTGCTCGTATTTTTGCTCTCTGTAAATTTTGGAAATGTAAAGGTCCGAATTGTGTGGCTGGAAAAGCAGCCACCATTTTGCCAATTACTTTTGCTACCAATCTGATGGACGGTTTACTGATGTCAATGAGGTTATTGCAAGCCTCTATTAAGTCTATAGCCTTTCCCTTTGGCAAAGTCACTGACATGTGAACTGAGTCAATGGTGAACCCCAAATAGTCCATAGTAGTGGAATGCGTTAATTTAGATTTAACTGGATGGATAATAAACCCCAGTTTTGCAAATAACTGTTTTGTGACTGTTACAGTTTGTTTGGCCAATTCCAAAGTTTTGCCCACAATAAATATGTCATCTAGATATGCCATGACCATGTGTTTTCGTTTCCGTAGAAACGCTAGGGCTGGTTTTAAAATTTTTGTGAACAGCCTGGGGGCTGATGTTAACCCATTTGGCAGCGCTCTAAATTTCCAGTGCTGTCCCATCCAGTTGAATTTTAAGTAACATCTGTGGTCACCTCGTATAGGCACTGAATAGTAAGCATCTTTTAAATTGATGCTAGCCATGAAGTAACCTTTGGAAATCAATTGTTTTGCAGTAACAAAGGTTTCCATTTTAAAATGAATATATTGTACAAATTTATTCAATTTGGTCAGATGATGCAACAACCACCATCTTTTTTGTTTTTGGTAAAGATATTGGACACGAATTCTAGCGGTTCGTGTTGGGATTTTTCAATTACCCCTTTTGCGTAAAGCCGCTCTAGTTCAGCATGCGCTTCTGATTTTTCTTTACCGGAAAGTACGAACATTTGGTTCGGTACATGCTGAACTGGAGGGCTGTATTTGTGTATAAATTCTATGGTATATCCCTGGATACTGCTTAAAATATAAGTGTCGGTAGTTAACATACTCCATGCATCCAGAAAGGAGTGTAATCTCCCCCCAACCTCCATGCTCCCCACAATTTGTAGGGAACCAGGCCCACCTACCTCCATAGTTACCAGTGGCAGGTTTACTTCTTTTTGTAAATCCTTCGTTGATGTTGAGGCGTCGGTGTCTGGGTTTGTGGTTTGGTTGATGTTGGAGGTTTGCGTATCTTCCAAGAATGCCGGCCTGGGCCATGGCCTAAAAAAGACTCATGTTCGGTGTACCGGACCTTCGAGCTTTCACCAGTTAGTCTTGTTCTACTGGTGGGTGCGTAAGGGTGCTGTCTATGGCCGTAGGGGGTTTTTTGATGAAGTCCCTTTGATGAGCCCCAGGGTTTTTGCCTCCTCATCGAGCTCCTTGGCTTGCTTCGATAGGTTACCTCCAAATAGTAGAATTGGTGGTTTTACGTTTCCAGGTTTGCACAGACCCGCGAATTTCGGGTTTAAAGTAGGTCGGATGACACTCTTCCTGATGCTGTTTATTTCATATTGTGTGGTGCAAAGCAGTGCCAGTGCATCCTGTTGGTCTTGCGACATGTCCTTCTCATCTACTGTGCGGGTGAAAGCTGTTATCCCCGCTGTTAGGAGCTTTAATACCTTTTGGAGTTTGACATCCATGCCTCTAACTCATACTCTGATATGTTTCCATATGCAATTATTTACAACAGGAACATTCAGGGATATAAAGTTACCCGGTGCCAAGTGTCTTGCCGTGGTGTCCAATACAGACTGTTCCTGTAGCTGGTTAAGGGACTTATAATCTATACTGGCAGCTGGTTTTTGTGCCAGGTTTTGGCCAGTCTGGTCTGGCTGTATGAAGTTGGACACCATGTCCGGTAGATTTTCACGTTCCTGCACCCCCTGCACACTTGATTTCTCTTCTGCAAAACCCTCTTCAGGATCAGCCCAGAAATGACCCCCCAGTACTCCCCTCTGACGAGGGAGATGCACTGTGCAGCCCTACAAGAGGTGCTGCTGTGGGTTTTACATAGTGCTCACAGTGACTAGACTCCATCTCCCAGAGCCTGTCACATTGGAGCAAATGCTCCACACACCGCTCCATCCGGCTCCAGCGCTCACGGTCGCTGGCCGCCCGCGGCTGCTCAAAGTCGGACTCATCTGAGTCCACGACTTTGTTGGTTTTTTGTTTTGCCTTACCGCCCGGCCGCTGAGTGGATCTGGCCGGTGTGGAGGCGACATCGGGCACAGCCGATCCCATTGTAGGCGATTCAAGTGCCGCTGGCCGCTGCAGGCTGCCCGCTACTCCGCGGTCCTCCCCCACCAGCTTTGTCGCAGCCCTCGTTGCTTTCTTCGACTTGTCCATGCTCCCCACCTGTAATCAGTATGGGAAAACACAAAAAGACCGCAGAGTAACTCTTAGCTGCAGGTTCTGGCTTTTAAAACTGCCGTTGCGGGGGAACGTCGTTCCACCCCGCCTGACTGTTTCACAATGCGTGTAGCGATATGACACACATGCGTCCTGGCGGGGTTCTTCATGTAGTCACTCACGTGACTCCGAAGTAAAATCAATTACTTGAACCACTCCGGTTGTTCCTACTTCCCCCGCTCCCATCTGGCAGAAGGCACAGAAGCTTGAAAGCATGTATCATCAGACTCAGGAACAACTTCTTCCCCTCTTCAGAACAGTCCTTCCATAAGCTAGGGTCATGTCTGATTCACTTCCATCCCATTAAGGATATTTGACTTTGTCTATGGAACTTATGCGCTGCAATTCTGAGAACTATATTCTGCACTCCGTATCTTCCCCTTTTCTCTATCTATTGTACAGTTGTATCTAATCAATGATCTGTTTAGATAGCATGCAAAACAAAGCTTTTCACAGTAACTCCATATATGTGACAATAATAAATCTAAACCTAAACCTATCATTCATCACCAACACACGCATCCTCGCTCTGACACTTGTAAAGTAAATGGTTTATTTGTTCCTTCATAAACTGGGACTTGAGTTCTACTCCATCAGGCTTTTGTTGGAATGCATAAGAAACAATCTTGTTGATGGCTATGATTTTACTCCCAGGTTATTGAGAATAATTTTTACTTCCTGGAGACTCCAAGACCATCCTGGACGTTTCATAACACCTTCTTATCATTTCATATCGACACTGGAATTAAAGCTCAGTTCAGGTCACTGGAATTAAAGCTCAGGTTACTGAAAGAAAAGGACATTGTGTGCTGATACAGCGCTGGTGCCGGCTTGGCAGACATCTTTGCAATCAACCATATTTGACTTGACATCATTATATTGTGCTGACTGAGAGATGAAATACATTATTTTGGAAGCAGACAAATACTGCATGGATAAATCAATAGAATTATCAAGTAGAGGAAGCTACTTACTGGAAGTAACTGAAAATAAAACACAATTCTAATTAGATTCGTCCCAAATGTAATATATCTACAAATTGTGGAATTGGAAGGTTTACTGAAAAAAAGAACCTTTAAAGAAAGTGCTGCTGTGATATCACTTCAGAAAGACTCAGATTTTGCTGACTGTGGCACAATGTTCATCATCATCAGATGATCCCTCATGGGTGAGGATGACCCTCCTGGATGGATCATGTAGGTGAGCATGCTGCATGTATCCTGTATACTCTGCTTCATGGGAACAAGGCACCCTGGTGTATATATGACAATAAACTAATATCAATCCGGTGGCTGTAAAATAAAAACCTTGTGCTGCCGCCTCTTTGGCCAACACCAATACGCTGGTTCGATGGAGGATTCCCTTTCTTTTTTGTTGTTTTCCAAGTGAGATGATTGTTGTGAAAATAGCATATCTATCTATCTATACATAACTAAAACTCTGAACATGTTATCTTCCGGTTTGGCGGTATTTCCATTTGCACAAAAACGGTAGCGATAGCACTACGATTTTTCGCCACTCACCGTTCTCCTGTGCTGCAAATGTGCTAAATTTCGTTCCGATCGGTTGAATGTCGTAAAACTCTCATCTTGTTTGTTATGTTTGTCTGTCTGTCTGTCTGTCTGTCTGTCTGTCTGTCTGTCTGTCTGTGATGACCTGAATTATGCCAAAACGGTACACGAAAGCGCTACAATTTTTGGCCCATCTTACACACCATTGTCCTGTAATGTGTTGTAGCAAGTTTCGTTCAGATTGATGGTACATTTTTCATTATTGCGCCGATCGATCTCTTCTCCTGACAGTCAGTGCCACACAGATTAGTCTCTTCCCCTGTCACTCCCCGGGACAGTCCACCCCTTCCTGCGCCATTGCGTCTTTACTGGAGCTGAGGATGGCCGGCAGAGGTTTTCAACCAGACACAATTTTCGGAGGGATCCGAAGCGACCCGAAGCAGCCCAACCATGAGCAGCCCAGGCCCAAGCAGCCCAACGTCGGAGACGCGATCCAGCCCAGCCCAGCGTGGGAGACACAGCCCAGCCCAGCCCTGAGTCGAAGACCCACCCCAGCCCAGACAGTCGGAGATGTCACCGATGTCGCTAAATGGAAAAACGGTGGATGAGAATGACCAGCGACCAGCGCTGCTGTGAGTCCCCATCGCACTGCCAATTCCAGCCACTACACCTCTGGTCTCCATTTTTGGCTCCTCCCCCCCATTCTCCCCCCCCCCTTCTCCCCCCCCCCCCCTCTCCCCATGGCTTTTCCCCTTCTTTTCTCCGAGCTCACTACCCCCTCCCCCGCGCACACACACCTCTCTCCCCCCACAAACCCCTCGCCCTGACATCCCTCTCCCCCCCACACAACCCCCTCGCCCACACACCCCCCCCCCCACAGCCCCCCTGGCCCCCACCCCCCCCCCATCCACGCACACACACACCTCCACTCACACACTCCCCATCCACCCACACACACACACACACCCCCACCCACACCCACACATCCCTCCTGCCTACACACCCCCACCCCCGCCCACACACCCCCTTCCCACACTCCCCCCTCACCCACACACCTGTTGCGTTGGGGGAACAGGTGAGTGGTGGAATATTGTGTTGGGGAATAGGTTGCGTTGGGGGACCAGGCCTCCCGTGTGACTGGGACCCAACGGGTCCCACTTAGTCTAGTATATTACTAAAACTCTCATCTTGTTTGTTATCATGTCTGTCTGTCTGTCTGTCTGTCTGTCTGTCTGTCTGTCTGTCTGTGATGACCTAAATTATGCTAAAACGATACACGAAAACGCTACAATTTTTGGCCCACCTTACTCACCATTGTCCTGTATTGTGTTGTAGCAAGTTTTGTTCAGATTGATGGTACATTTTTCATTATTGACATTTTAAACTTTACAAAAACCCGCTTTGAAAAAATCTCTTCCATCTGCACTGACAGTTAGCAGCGTATGATGTCATAATGGGGTATGACGTCACAATGGGATCTCATTTACATTTTTTAAAAGTCTGTTTTATAAAACACACCAGCGTTCCATTCAGATTGATGTTATATTTTACAAGATATTCGCATTATAAACTTTAAAAAATAACTTTTCATTTTAAATAATCAAACTTTTCACTTTAAAACTTGCCCTGCCTGTTAACATGTTACCAAATGGCAGAACACCCAGTGCAATGAGAGATTTGTTACATTGTTGTAAAGAGAGAGAGGGAGTGGGGGAGGGGAGACAGGACTTCCAATGCAATGAGAGATTTGTTACATTGCTGTAAGGAGAGGGAGGGTGGGGGAGGAGGAGAAATGTTATTTAAACATTATATTTAGTAGGGGAGTGGGATGGGGGAGAGGTGCGGAGTAGGGGAGCAAGGAGAAAGAGGGAGAGGAGGGCGTAGGGAGGGAAGAGGGGTTTCTATGTCTGTCTACCTGTCTGTCTGTGATGTCCTGAATTACATCTAAACCGTATACGATAGTGCTACACTGTTTGACCAACCTTACTCAGCATTGTCCTGTGGTGTGTTGTCTCAAGTTTTGTTCAGATTGATGGTATATTTTACAAGTTATTCATATTTAAAACTTTACAAAACCCTACTTTAAGAAAAAATTCTTCCAACTGCACTGGCAGTTAGCAGTGTATGACGTCACAATGGGAGCTCATTTACATAAACTGCCTGTCCATAGTGTTCCACCCCACAATGTCATCACAATGGGATCTCATTTACATTTTTTTAAATCCGTTTTAAAAACACAGCAGCTTCCACCTCACAATGACGTCAAGGGCGGTAGGGAGGGGAGAGTGGTTATGGAAGGAGGGAGTGACTGAGGGTGGGGGAAAAGAGAGGCATGGAGAGGTGAGGGAGGGAGTAGGGGCAGGGAGGAGGAGAGGGGAAAGAAGAGGAAGGGTGAAGAAGTGCTGGGGATGAGGGGGAATGGAGGAGGATGGGATAGGAAGAGGGATGGCAAGGTGCATTTGGGGAGGGGGACGTGATTCACATCACAATGGAGATCTCTGGCATCACAACGGGAACCCGTCAGCCACGTGGGGGAGCAGGGAGATAGAGGGAGAGGACGGGGTAGGGATGGGTGAGGGGTTATGGAGAGAGGGAGGGAGTGACTGAGACTGAGGGGAAAGGAGAGGTGAGGGAGGGAGTAGGGCAGGGGTGGAGGAGAAGGGAAGAGGAGGGAGGGTGAAGAGAATGGGGAGGAAGTGCTGGGGATGAGGGAGAATGGAGGAGGATAGGTGTAGGAAGGTGGATGGCAAGGCACACTTGGGGAAGGTTGCCATGACTCGTATCACAATGGGGATCTCTGGCATCACATGGGTGTATGCGTGTGTGTGCGTGAGATCCCAAAACCCAGCCAAAACGATACAGATAGCACTACAATTTTTAGCCCACCTTACTCACCATTGTCCTGGGATGTAAATGAAACAAGTTTTGTTTTGGATTGATGTTATATTTTACAAGTTATTGACATTTTAAACCTTACAAAACCTTTCGAACCATTTTTCTACTTACCCTGCCCATCAGCCACGCTCAACATCACAATTTTCATTGTGGGGGGGTGGGAAAGGGGGGACATGAGGAGTTGGGGAACAGGGGGATAGAGGGAGAGGAAGGGGTAGGGAGGGGAGAGGGAGGGGAAAGTGGGGGAGGGGAGGAGAAAGAGTAGGGGAGGGGAGGGATGGATGGAGAGAGGAGGGCAGTGGGGGAGGTGAGAAGGGAGAGTGGGATAGGGAGGTGTGGGGGAGCAGGGAGATAGAAGGAGGAGGGGGGTAGGGAGGGGAGCGGGTTGTGGAGGGAGGGAGGAAGTAGGGAAAGAAGAGGGAGGGTGAAGAGGAGGGGGAGGTAGTGCTGGGGATGAGGGGGAATGCAGGGGTAGGAAGAGGGATGGCGAGGTGCAGTTTGGGGAGGGTTGCCATGACTCGCGTCACAACAGGGATCTCTGGTGTCACAACGGGAACCCCTCAGCCCTGCGCAGTTGGGGGCTATGGGTCAGTGGTGGAATATTGCCTTGGAGGAACGGGGCCCAACAGGTCCGCACCTGGTCGAGTGCCTTCTCATGAGATGGTGCCTCGGCTGTTGTTAAAAGTATTCCTCCGACCCCTCAAACTACCTATCTTGAACTCTTACTTCTTGACTAAGTTGGAAGTGTAACAGTTGTTTGGATTGGGATATATTAGGCATATGCACATGATTCCTTCACAGTGATGTTTTTTGGTTCATATGACCTATACTCATGAGCTGAAGTACTTATTGTCCAGTACTCACTCTAACTGAATTACTCCAGTACTTTGTGTCTATCTTCGATTCCGCTGAGTTACTCCAGCATTTTGTGTCTATCTTTGAGTTCTGCTGTTACTCCAGCACTTTGTGTCTATCTTTGGATTAAACCAGCATCTGCAGTTCCCTCCTTAACATTTATAAAGTTGATATCGGTTAAAGGATATAAAAGCAGCACAGGTATCAAATGCCGTCCAACAATGACTGTTAATTCCAAGGTGTTAGACAACACTCTCCACTCTGAGGAAGAAGGTCATGAGTTCCAGATCCACTCCAGGATCTTTGAAACAGGCTGCATGACATTCCAGCGCAGCACCAAGGAAAGTTTAGTGCTGATGCCAGGAACTCAATTGAATTAGTTAATGAATTGTAGGTTACAGAGGCACATCTTTGGGAGTGGCAACACATTCAATTAATTAGGAAATAGGCAGCTGTGAAGGTTCAGTGAGGTTCTTTTTGAAGATATAGTGATGACAAATAGGAGAGGAATAGGATATTATCAGAGGAGAGGAACTTGAAGTATAACAGGTATCATGGGGGCTATGAAGGTTTGTGGCTTTGTATTTCATTGGTGTAGCACTGAAAGAGCATGATGTAGAGCACAAGATAAGAGAGAAGACAGGTTGGGGTAGTGAAGAGTAGAGGTTCAGCAGTAGGGAACTTTAGTGGTCTTGCCTTGTGGATGAGGGGGTGGGGAAGAAGTGACCACCCTCCCTCCCTCCCTCTAAAATGCAAAACAGCCTTGTTTTCTCTCTTTTTCAACCTGATGGTGATTAACCTAAAATGCTAACCCTGATTCCCTCTCAACAGTTGCTGGCTGGCCTGCTGAATATTCTTGGCATTTTCCATTTTTATTACAATTGAAGGCCCAATAGGCATCCTTGAAACAAAAATCACCTTCGACTTTCTTGTTGGCGATGAGGATTGATAAGGTTTCAGAATGGAGTAAGCTGTGGTGAAGCCAGCACTGATTAAAATGGTCACATATTGCTTTGGCCATTGTAGCCATTTCGTAATGGAAATGTTGTTTTCTCTCTGCAGATCAGTTTTGAAAAAAAAAAGTGAAAAGAGCAGATAATATTTCAAATGTATGCTCTTTATTAGCACTTAAGTTCAAAGGATAAGGAAATACTTAAGTACATTTAGAAAAGTAGAATATGGGGGCAGGAAAACAGCTGGTGATCTAATCACAGAGGAAAATAATGAATTGGTTCGCTCTGATGAGCTGAGTTGGAAGAATTGCATGCTGGTCGTCTCTGTTGACAAATGACTCCTGTATTATAGCACCAGCACTAAAAATGAATTTTTTTTCTAATTCTTTTTTTCTAAATTGACTTTTTCTATGAAAGCAGAAAGAAAAATCAATTAGTCTTTGCTCAACAGGTTGGTGACTGCACTTTTCAGGTTAACAACATATCTTTGATCTAGGCTGTGGTCATGATATTGTCGATATTAGGATTTGCCCTAATCTTACTAGAATGCGGCTATCAGTCAACTTTTCTGGCAACCGGCTGTTGGAGTAACATTTGTTGGACCAAGAATCCCTCTTCTAAACCCAATATATTTAGCAATATAATGTCTTTCTGACTTGGAGAGTTATCAATTGTCACATTGGGAAAAGGGCATCTACCCTTTTAACTACATCCCAGAACTCTGCGGTGTTAACTAGTAATTAATGTGCAAAGGTTGAATAGTGAAATTAACAGTTTTACCTGCTAGTAATAAAGCAAAGCAAATCATCCAGAACATCCAGAACTCAAAACATATGTCTGCCTAATCCAAATGTCAGATAATTTCCACATTTAAAATGGCAAGTGCTTTAAATGTGCTGTTATTTTGTTGGTGAATAGTCAGTAAATGCAATGCGAGTATATTTCATGATGATGAATCAATGGCAATTTACAATTTTCATCTCCGCATCTCACAGCTAAACTTTCTCCAAATTAAACCTGTGACAAACCTGAAAGTTGACGTCTGAAATGTGAGTAACGATTTTTTGTTTGAAGTAATTTATAGATTGTTGATTTACTTCACTGGAAAGCAGCAGTGGAACTTTTGTGAAGCACTTCAAAATGTCTGAGAGATTTGAAATACTCTGATTATACAATCAATTGGACCAGTCCACCTGCCTCAATGTCAGCTGTATAATTGCTAACCTCCACTCACTTACCAGTCAGTCACAGATAATAACTTGTGCTGCCATGTCCCTGTTTATAAGGGGAGGGGTGCATGCAGTGAGGGGCTGTGGGAGTATGAGGGTGGATAATATGTTTTGGGGTAGTCTTAAAATGTGAAGCAGATTTAGCTCTCCACAGCCCGACAGACACATTTTGCAAGTGCAAAGCTCTTTGGCATTTTCTTAAAGATGTAAAAAGAGAAGAGAATAACATTTTAAAATACAGATAGTAGAAATAAAGAATATTGAACTGCATCTGAAAAGGAATAGTTGATGGAACCAGGCAACCACTCTAACCCTCCGGAAATGGCAGCGCTGCCCTGGCAGTAGCGGCTCACCTGCAGTCCCATTTGTTTTTGCTTTTTTGTGTTGTTTTTTTTTCGTTTTGGTTAGTCTAGTTTTTGGTTTTTAGTTTGTGTTTTGGGGGGGGGGGGGGGGGGTTGAAACAGGGCTTGCTGTCTCTCCCTGCGGGGGGAATGCGACTTTTTTGTCGTATTCCCCTTCTCTGCCTCCGTCTGCGCTGAGGCCTAATGGCGGAGCTGGCGACCTCGAGGCTCAGGAGGCAGAGCCCGCCAGGACTCGCCCTGAGCTCGCTGCCATGAGGACGGTCCGGCTCGGGGCTGGAACAGTGCTTCCGTGAGGGGCTGTGACGACCACGTGAGGGCGGCCAGCACGAGGGAGGAACGGTGCTCCCGTCGGAGTGGCCGAGCTCGGGGAGGTACGGCGCTCCCAGCCCGAGGGAGGAGCGGCGCCCATGTTGGGGCGGCCTGGCCCGAGGGAGAAGCGGCGCCCATATCGGGGCAGACCAGCCCGAGGGAGCAGTGGCGCCCATGTCGGGGCGGCCCAGCCCGAGGGAGGACCGGCGCCCATGTCGGGGCGGCCCAGCCCGAGGGAGCAGCGGCGCCCATGTCGGGGCGGCCCAGCCAGAGGGAGGAGCGGCGCCCATGTCGGGGCGGTTTGGCGCGAGGCTGAGACGGTAACTTACGTGAGGGCGAACCGGCTCGGGGCTGGAACGGTGGTCCGGTCCGGTGGCTGGGACGGCGTTCTGGCGGCGGTGGCCTGAGTCCGGGGTTCGGCCGCGAGCCAGCAGCGGCGTCAGCAGGACTGGTGGACGGCAGCTTCGACCACCCCGGGCCGCAGTGATTGAGCCGCGGGACTGTTTTAACATCGCCCGGTGGAGTATCGCCTCAGCGCAGAGGGAGACGAGGAGGGAAGAGACTGCAGACCTAAGACTTTTGCCTCCATCACAGTGAGGAGGTGCTAGGTGGACTCATTGTGGTGGATGTTAATATGTGTTTATTGTTCGGGTTTTTTATTGTATTGTATGTATGTATGACTGCAGGCACGAAATTTCATTCAGACTTCGGTCTGAATGAGAATAAAGGAAACCTGTAAACTATAAAATATAGAGATCCAAGTAATGGGCCATGAATTAGTGCCAGTGTTCTTGTCATGTGCAATGCTGTGGGCTCAATTTCCATTATATCTATAAAATTATGAAACAGGTTCTTGCCCACATTGGCCATCTCCCCAAGGCCATGAGCACCGTAAACCGTTTTGTGCACAGTTTGGCTGCCACATTTCCTGCATTACAGTGTCTACCATTCCAAAATACTTCAGTGTATTTGGATATCCTACAGTTGTGAAAGATGCAATATAAATGTGGTTTCTTCCTGTTGAACATTTTCTGGGTCCTCTTTAACTCTCACTAGACTAATACTATTGCAACATTTCAAACTACCAAATTAAAAATTTGTCATTAAAAAAAAACTAATTTCCAGTGAAGCAGACAATAAATTGCTCTCAAGGCATAAATCAATTCTTAAAATTTAACATATAATGGGTAATTCATTAATATCTCTGCAAAATTCTCTCAATTCTCAACAAAATTGGATTTGTGCTTATCATGCTTTTGCTAATAAAACAATAACTGTATCAAGATTGCATCAGCACATGGTAAAATGTAACAATGAAACCATTTGCTTGAATACCTAAGAGAATCAATTAAAACTCATCTATCGACTAACGCTATTGACAATAATTTACCTCGGAGATTTATCCTCTTCTGTAGTCCTTCCTTTTATTTCCTCCAAATCAAAAAGAATCGTTCCGACAGCCGTTCTGTGTGGTTTTTTAAAAAAAATCACCCGACAAGTTAATCGCTGTAATGATTTTAAAAGCAGCTTCTGAAGCCATCAATGCCGACAACTGGGACGGATTTTCTGCAGGTAAAAGAAAGTAGTTTATTTTTATGTATAGAAGTGTTGCGGCTATTAATGACTATGATATAGTTGGGATCACGGAGACATGGCTCCAGGGTGACCAAGGCTGGGAGTTGAACATCCAGGAATATTCAATATTCAGGAGGGATAGAGAGAAAGGAAAAGGAGGTGGGGTAGCGTTACTGATTAGAGAGGGGATTAATGCAATGGAAAGGAAGGACATTAGTTTGGAGGATGTGGAATCGGTATGGGTAGAGCTGCGAAACACTAAGGGGCAGAAAACGCTGGTGGGTGTTGTGTACAGGCCACCTAACAGTAGTAGTGAAGTTGGAGATGGTATCAAACAGGAAATTAGAAATACGTGCGACAAAGGCAAAACAGTTATAATGGGTGACTTCAATCTACATATAGATTGGGTGAATCAAATTGGCAGGGGTGCTGAGGAAGAGGATTTCTTGGAATGTATGCGGGATAGTTATCTAAATCAACATGTAGAGGAACCAACGAGAGAGCAGGCTATTTTAGACTGGGTATTGAGTAATGAGGAAGGGTTAGTTAGCAATCTTGTTGTACGTGCCCCCTTGGGCAAGAGTGACCATAATATGGTTGAGTTCTTCATTGGGATGGAGAGTGACATTGTTAATTCAGAAACAATCGTTCTGAATTTAAAGAAAGGTAACTTTGAGGGTATGAGACGTGAATTGGCCAAGATTGACTGGCAATTAATTCTAAAAGGGTTGACGGTGGATATGCAACGGAAGACATTTAAAAGCTGCATGGATGAACTACAAAAATTGTTCATACCAGTTTGGCAAAAGAATAAATCAGGGAAGGTAGTACATCCGTGGATAACAAGGGAAATCAGGGATAGTATCAAAGCGAAGGATGATGCGTACAAATTAGCCAGAAAAAGCAGCATACCGGAGGACTGGGGGAAATTCAAAGACCAGCAGAGGAGGACAAAGGGCTTAATTAGGAAAGGGAAAATAGATTATGAAAGAAAACTGGCAGGGAACATAAAAACTGACTGCAAAAGTTTTTATAGATATGTGAAAAGAAAGAGATTAGTTAAAACAAATGTAGGTCCCTTGCAGTCAGAAACAGGTGAGTTGATCATGGGGAACAAGGATATGGCGGACCAATTGAATAACTACTTTGGTTCCGTCTTCACTAAGGAAGACATAAATAATTTGCCGGAAATAGCAGGGGACCGCGGGTCAAAGGAGTTGGAGGAATTGAGTGAAATCCAGGTTAGCCGGGAAGTGGTGTTGGGTAAATTGAATGGATTAAAGGCCGATAAATCCCCAGGGCCAGATAGGCTGCATCCCAGAGTACTTAAGGAAGTAGCTCCAGAAATAGTGGATGCATTAGTAATAATCTTTCAAAACTCTTTAGATTCTGGAGTAGTTCCTGAAGATTGGCGGGTAGCAAACGTAACCCCACTTTTTAAGAAGGGAGGGAGAGAGAAAATGGGGAATTACAGACCAGTTAGTCTAACATCGGTAGTGGGGAAACTGCTAGAGTCAGTTATTAAAGATGGGATAGCAGCACATTTGGAAAGTGGGGAAATCATTGGACAAAGTCAGCATAGATTTACGAAAGGTAAATCATGTCTGACGAATCTTATAGAATTTTTCGAGGATGTAACTAGTAGCGTGGATAGGGGAGAACCAGTGGATGTGGTGTAACTGGACTTCCAGAAGGCTTTCGACAAGGTCCCACATAAGAGATTAGTATACAAACTTAAAGCACAAGGCATTGGGGGTTCAGTATTGATGTGGATAGAGAACTGGCTGGCAAACAGGAAGCAAAGAGTAGGAGTAAACAGGTCCTTTTCACAATGGCAGGCAGTGACTAGGGGGGACCGCAAGGCTCACTGCTGGGACCCCAGCTATTTACAATATATATTAATGATCTGGATGAGGGAATTGAAGGCAATATCTCCAAGTTTGCGGATGACACTAAGCTGGGGGGCAGTGTTAGCTGTGAGGAGGATGCTAGGAGACTGCAAGGTGACTTGGATAGGCTGGGTGAGTGGGCAAATGTTTGGCAGATGCAGTATAATGTGGATAAATGTGAGGTTATCCATTTTGGTGGCAAAAACGGGAAAGCAGACTATTATCTAAATGGTGGCCGATTGAGAAAGGGGGAGCTGCAGCGAGACCTGGGTGTCATGGTACACCAGTCATTGAAGGTAGGCATGCAGGTGCAGCAGGCAGTAAAGAAAGTGAATGGTATGTTAGCTTTCATTGCAAAAGGATTTGAGTATAGGAGCAGGGAGGTTCTGCTGCAGTTGTACAGGGTCTTGGTGAGACCACACCTGGAGTATTGCGTACAGTTTTGGTATCCAAATCTGAGGAAGGACATTATTGCTATAGAGGGAGTGCAGAGACGGTTCACCAGACTGATTCCTGGGATGTCAGGACTGTCTTATGAAGAAAGACTGGATAGACTTGGTTTATACTCTCTAGAATTTAGGAGATTGAGAGGGGATCTTATAGAAACTTACAAAATTCTTAAGGGGTTGGACAGGCTAGATGCAGGGAGATTGTTCCCGATGTTAGGGAAGTCCAGGACAAGGGGTCACAGCTTAAGGATAAGGGGAAAATCCTTTAAAACCGAGATGAGAAGAACTTTTTTCACACAGAGAGTGGTGAATCTCTGGAACTCTCTGCCACAGAGGGTAGTTGAGGCCAGTTCATTGGCTATATTTAAGAGGGAGTTAGATGTGGCCCTTGTGGCTAAGGGGATCAGGGGGTATGGAGAGAAGGCAGGTACGGGATACTAAGTTGGATGATCAGCCATGATCATATTGAATGGCGGTGCAGGCTCGAAGGGCCGAATGGCCTACTCCTGCACCTAATTTCTATGTTTCTATGTTTGCTTAAGATGGATTTAATTCACATTTTACGTTGCAAAACGGTGATTTTTCCCCCCAAAGAACCGGCAGTGTATTAGCTGCAGATATGGGGGTATAAATTCACCGCATCTGAACGTTCTAAATGGTCCCGTTCCAGTAAAACCCACTCGCAAACTGATTTAAACAGCCATTAATTTACAGGTATTAAACATTCCTTCCATTTGGCCTATAAACCCATGACAATGAAATTTAAAAATTATGTTATATTCTGAATTATTGTGTGAATGTCATTTGGACACTTAGGCTATTTAAAAATGTTAATCTATTCTTAAGAAATGGATAGTTGTTTAGATCTAATAATTGAATTTTGTAATTAGCTACAATTAGGTAACTAACTAATTATATGCTTTAATTTCAAGTAATCTAAGTAAGATTGTTTCATATTTGTTTCAGAATGCTTCAATCTATAATAACTGAAAACTTCTTTCAGTTCTCTTAAATTTTAAGAAAGTTATCGGCCTTTAAATGTTCTCGATCACAGCTTTTGTGTTAAGTCAATGAAAAAGCAATAGGGAACAAGATGCCAATTTCCGAGTATGAAAATGGCCATAACTTTTTTAATACTGAAGATATGAAAGTGAATTAGGCGTCAAATTAAACTTATTTTTATGCTTTATCTGATGGGATAAATTAAAGACTTGATTTTTTAAATCTCAAAATTTGGTAACATTGCTACATTTGTACATTAATGACATCCAACTCCATCTCTACACTGCCACTCTGAGGCATGCACTGCCCTTTGTGTTGATACTTTGTTCATCAAAACCAAATTTAGGCAATGCACAACTTCCTCTAACTTAATATTGAAGACCAAAAATATCTTCAGCCACAAGCCTTCCTTCCTTTAAGGAATCATAAGGATCATAGAGAGATACAGCACAGAAACAGGCTCTTCAGCGCTCTGATTCTGCATCGACCATCAACTATTTATATTAATCTTACATTCATCCAATTTTAAAATCTTGGTAATCTTTTCATTCTGGATTTACATTTAAAACTATCCTATCCCTTCCATACCTTATTGCCATTACTTTAGGTTCCCTACATTAATCTCCTCGTCCATGGCTTTGTCATCGCCATAATAAACTGCTCCAATGCCCACTTCTGCTTCTCATTCCATCTAGACTAAAAACATCTAATCTGTGGTGTTCTAATCACCCTGTACTCTATCCATGGGCATGACAATGGCTTTAATTCAAACCTTCTGAATTCCTTGTCTCTCAGTTGTTCAAAGCCTGAATAACACAACCTTAACAATCTCCTCTACTGCTTAGTGTAGGAAGGAATTGCAGATGCTGGTTTAAATCGAGGGTAGACACAAAATGCTGGAGTAACTCAGTGGGACAGGCAGCATCTCTGGATAGAAGGAATGGTCTCTCTCTCCCATTCTCTCCAGAGATGCTGTCTGTCCCTCTGAGCTACTCCAGTATTTTGTGTCTACTGTTAATTCACATATCCTCGAAGAGGCACAGCCAGGATTATGCAACCTGTTTTCACAACAACTCATTTAACCCCCTGAATTTTCAAATGAAATGGGTTCCATCCCCTCCTGGGCCAATATATCCCTCCTAAGGTGGCATGCAATTTTCCAGTTAAAATTTGACCAAGGCATTGTAGCTACCAATCATAGCTACCAGTCATTTACTTGTTGTCCCTTTGAGCTACAACGCATCACCTCATTGGACTTTTTAACCATCTTTTGCTTGAGGACTCTGATTTTTGTTCTATACAGGCCCGACCACCAATGTCAAAATAGCAATTTCAAACATGTCATGGATCTGTATGAATATGAAGCATTGAAATATTGATTGAAAGCAGAGGATATGTGGCAATGCTGTACAAATCACCCTGACCCATAAAGTGCTGACCTACAAGTATATCTGACCCAACCTGCATGTTTCATCAGAACATTGCTCCAACCTAAATGAACCAAACGCATTGAAGGTTTGTCCAATTTGGTTCAGGTAACGAGCTCTAAGACTATTTCCTCTCTATTTTCAGTCAATTGCCTGTAAGCCCCTAACTGATATATGTAAGCACCCTAACATTGTTTTTTTCCCCGAGGCAAAGGAGCCAGGTTGGCACTTGGACAACTTAACTATGAGCTACCAGTCTTGTCTGGCCAACACCTGACAAAGTGAGCTTAATGCCGAGCAATTTGTATCCCTTTTTGTATAAAGCTTTTGGAGTCTGGCCTGTTTCCGTAGATCACATTAGCAGAGAAATTACCTAAATCCTCCCAATGGATAAGAATTAGATTTCAAATCAATTAACATTTAGCAAAGCCTCTGATATTTCCCGAGAAGCAGTCAAGTTATACTATCCTTATCGTTATTCATGTGCACCATCTTACTCAGTTATTACCATCAAATGACTGTTCCCACATTAATGGGTGACTGCTGGCCGCAGTAGTGACAAGACAGACTCACATTGACTATAATTAAACCATTGTAGGGCAGCACATGGATTAAAACAAAGAATGCTTAAAATATATTTGGTTTAATTAAAATATATCACACAATTAAACAACTGCTGGTGCATTAGAGAACCAGATCTGATGAGAATTCGGTTAACATTACCAGTGTATGTAACAGAGTGGCAATTAACTTTTAACAGACAGAATTAAATGCTTAATTGAACGATTGATTCCCAAAGTACAGTTGCCAAGCTGCCTTCTTGTTCATAAACTGTTCCATCCATCACTCTTCCCAACAGTTCTCCCTTCCGCAATCTCTGCCATGTGTGGCTACCTTCAGGCCTTCCCAGCTCAGTAGCCCCTGCAGCTCCTGGCCTCGCTCTCCCAGATGTGATGTGTTCTTCTCCACTTCATCCTGTGCCGGGTCCACACCTAAAACCTGCACTCCTTCACTAACCTGACGGCCACCAAGGATCGCATGCCCGCCCGCCCATCCACCTCCAGACAGGGACCCCCACCGGAGCACAGTCCTAACCAACCCCAGGCTGGAGGCCCCACCACCTGACCAGCTCCAGGACGGGACCCGTGAAACCTTCACCACCAGATACAGCAGGGCCAGGGTGTCATGGAGAGAAGGCAGGAGAATGGGGTTAGGAAGGAGAGATAGATCAGCCATGATTAAATGGCAGAGTAGACTTGATGGGCTGAATAGCCTAATAATGGTCCTAGTACGTATGATCTTATGACTTTATGGCCCCCCACGGCATTGCCACTGAACCCAGGCTCATCCCCCGGCTGTCCGCAGACCAGGACAACACTGCCTATGCTCACATCCTCCCTGGCTGCCTCTCCTGGGGTCGCTGACCACTGGATCTGTCTGTATCCCCCCCCCCCCCCCCCCCCCCCCACCCCCACCCCCCCCACCCCCTCATGCTGGGGTCGTCAGCACTGCTAGCTCCTACATCTTTCCCAGCTGCCCACAGCCCAGAACTGTTAACTCTCCTGGGTCTTACTGCTCCCCCGGCTGACTGCACAGCAGGCACTTCATGGACACATTGTGTCCTGCTAACCTTCTTCTCATGCTAACAGCACCACTTCCCCCACACCACAGTCAAGTCAAGTCAAGAGTGTTTATTGTCATGTGTCCCAGATAGGACAATGAAATTCTTGCTTGCTTGCTCAGCACAACAGGGTATTGTAACATAAATACAGTCAGTTCAGTGTGTCTATATAGCATAGACTATATATATACACATAAATAAACTGATAAAATGCAATAAGCTGTTATAGTTCAGAGTTTGTTTGATGGCAAGTTTAACAGCCTGATGGCTGTTGGGAAGAAGCTGTTCCTGAACCTGGATGTACCAAATTTCAAGCTCCTACACCTTCTACCTGATGGCAGTGGAGGGATGAGTGTGTGGCCAGGATGGTATGGGTCGTTGATGATGGTGGCAGACCTTTTTGAGGCAGCGACTGCGATAGATCCCTTCGATGGTGGGGAGGTCAGAGCCGATGATGGACTGGGCAGTGTTCACAACTCTCTGCATTCTTTTCCGCTCCTGGATGCACAAGTTTCGGAACCACGTCACGATGCAACCAGTCAGCATGTTCTCTACTGTGCACTTGTAGAACTTTGAGAGTCCTCTTTGACATACAGACTCTCCGTAATCTTCTCAGGAAGTAGAGGTGCTGATGTGCTTTCTTTATAATTGCATCAGTGTGCAGGGACCAGGAAAGATCTTTGAAAATAGGCACACCCAGGAATTTGAAGTTCTTGACCCTTTCTACCATCGTCCCGTTAATATAAACGGGAATGTGGGTCCCTATCATCCCCTTCCAAAGTCCACAATCAGTTCCTTGGTTTTGCTTGTGTTGAGAGCCAGGTTGTTGTGCTGGCACAATTTGGTCAATCGGTCGATCTCACTTCTATACTCTGACTCGTCACCATCAGTGATTCGTCCCACAACAGTGGTGTCATCGCCGAACTTGATGATGGAGTTCGCACTATGTCCGGCTACACAGTCAAGAGTATAGAGTGAGTACAGCAGGGGGCTGAGCACGCAGCCTTGAGGTGCTCCCGTGCTGATTGTTATCGAGGATGACACATTTCCACCAATACGGACAGACTGTGGTCTGTGGATAAGTCAAGTTTAGTCATCACATATGCATACGAGATGTGCAGTGAAATGAAAAGTGGCAATGCTTGCGGATTGTGCAAAACAACTACAAAACAGAATGGAACAGCATCACATATTCACATATTACATATTTGTGGGAGGAAAAAACGGCTATTTTAAAAAGACACCACACAACAATAAATTGGCACAGTAAGTTAATCCCTGGTGAGATTACAGTCCTAATGGCCTCTGGGAAGAAACTCCTTCTCATCCTCTCCGTTTTCACAGCATGGCAATGGAGGCGTTTGCCTGACCATAGCAGCTGGAACAGTCTGTTACTGGGGTGGAAGGGGTCCCCCGTGATCTTGTTTGCTCTGGATTTGCACCTTCTGATGTAGGGGGGTGAGTACAGTTCCCATAGTGCGTTCGGCCGAACGCACTACTCTCTGCAGAGCCTTCTTGTCCTGGGCAGAGCAGTTCCCAAACCAAATTGTGATGTTTCCGGACAAGATGGTTTCCACAGCTGCTGAGTAGAAGCACTGGAGGATCCTCAGAGACGCTCTGAATTTCCTCAATTGCCTGAGGTGGTAATGGCGAGGATCCAATTACAGAGGTATGCACAGAGACCCTGATCTGAGAGCTTGGTAACCAGCTTGGAGGGGATGATGGTGTTAAACGCCGAGCTGTAGTCAATGAATAACAGCCTGACATATGAGATTTTGTTGTTCAAGTGGTCCAGAGCGTAGTGGAGAGCAAGAGAGATCGCATCCACTGTTGATCTGTTGTGGCGGTAAGTGAACTGCAGTGGGTCGAGGTTCTTGTCGAGGTAGGAGTCGACGCCATAATCAACCTCTCAAAGCACTTCTATTATTGATACCTTTTTAAAGCAGGTGGAATCGCAGACTTCAGAAGTGAGAGGTTGAAAATGGCCATAAAAACTCCAGCCAGTTGGTCCGCATAGGTTTTTAGAACACGGCCGGGTATACCATCAGGTCCAGGCACTTTCCGAGTGTTCACCCCCCTGAGGGATCTTCTGACGTCGGCCTCTGTGACTGTGACTGAAATCACGGTGAATGGGGGCTCGGGAAGGCACATCAGTGTTCTCCCTATCAAAGTGTGCGTAAAACGCATTGAGCTCGTCAGGGAGTGATGCTTCACTGACACTTAAGCCCTGCCACAGTTGCCGAACATCCGTCCCATCCACCAGCATGGATCAGAAGTCTCTTTTGGCCATTTTGATGGCCTTACCAAGGTCGTATCTGAACATCTTATAGACCTGCATTTCCAGACCTGAATGCCTGGGATCTGGACTTCAGAAGAGTGTGGATCTCTTGGTTCATCATAGGCTTCTGGTTAGGAAACACTCGGAAGGTTTTTGTTGGGATGCAATCCTCCACACATTCCCCCCCCCCCCCCCCCCCCCCCCCCCCCCCCCCCCCCCCCCCCGACCAGCTCTGTACAGTCCTCACCTCTTGGGGTGCGCTCTTCAATTGCTGCCTGATGGCAGGAAGCAGCAGCACCGCAGTATGGTCGGATTTTCAGAAATGAGGGCGAGGGATAGAGCGATAGGCCTTTCATGGTCATGTAGCAGTGGTCGAGTGTGTTTGATGTTGCAGAAGACATCTTGGTGGAAGTTAGGGAATGATTTCTTCAGGTTGGCTTTGTTGAAGTCCCCGGCTATGGTGGTAAACGCCTCGGGGTAAGCCGTCTGGTGCTTGTTGACCATGGCGTGCAGCTCCCCCAGCGCCAGATGGACATCAGCCTGGGGAGGGATGTAGACCGCGGTCAGGATGATGGAGGTGAATTCCCTCGGTAGGTAGAAGGGACGGCACTTCACAGCCAGGTGTTCCAGGTGTGGAGAGCAGGATAGGACTGCCACGCCTGAGCACCACGATGAGTTGACCATGGGGCAGACGCCCCCTCCTCTCCCTTTCCCAGATGCCTGCGTACGGTTCATACGGTAGATGGAGAACCCTTCAGGCTGGGCCGCTGAGTCTGGGGAGCGGGGGGTGAGCCATGTCTCTGTGAAACAGAACACAGGGCATTCCTTCAGCTCCCTTTGGTAAAGCAGCCTTGCCCTTAAGTCCTCCACTTTGTTTTCAAGGGACTGAACATTGGCTAGTAGGATGGTAGGGAGAGGGGGTCGAAGTCCCCTGCGCTTCAGTCTGACCTGAAGTCCTGCCCGTCAGTCATGTTTCCGGACACAATGGAGGCCTCTCCGTTGATTCCAGGTACTGTGTTTACTGTAGACAAAAGTGCTGGAGAAACTCAGCAGGTGCGGCAGCATCTATTGAGCGAAGGAAATAGGCAACGTTTCTGGCCGTTTGAAGAAGGGTTTCGGCCCGAAACGTTGACTATTTCCTTCGCTCCATAGGTGCTGCCGCACCCGCTGAGTTTCTCCAACACTTTTGTCTACCTTCGATTTTCCAGCATCTGCAGTTCCTTCTTAAACACTGCGTTTACTGTACCTGCTGTTTCTGCGAACCTGCGCTGGAACGGGGATTCCCTTGCAGACAGCAGCTCCAGCTCCGTTGCGATCGGGGATTCCCTCACAGTCAGCAGCTCCAGCTCCGTTGCTCCTGGGAGATTCTGCCCATCGGCTCCGGAGGTCTTCCTGGTGTTTCCAGGTACAGTACCTGTGATCCTCAGTCAGGCCGGGTGTTCTCCAGCGATCGAGGGATCGTTGACAGTCGGGCAGCTGCGGGAGATCGCGATATCGCTGGTGCCTTCAAGTGCACTAGCAGCTTGTCCGTTATGGCGCTGATTTTTGCCGTTTCTTTGATCCAGGTGAGTTGAGTGAAGCTATAAATAATTCTCTTTTGGAGCTGCTGGCAAAATGTCGCCACAGGCAGGCGCTTGATAATTAGTTGCCATCTTCGTCGCCACAGGCAGGCGCAATCTTAGCACGAGGTAATCCTACACCCCCTCCCCACTCTGCCCATTTTAAACCGTGTCTGACCCCAGCTCCAAATCTGTTATTTTCACCATCCCACTGACTTCTTCCTCTTTAATGCAGAGCCAACCATCCTCAGTAGAGGCTTTACATTTGTACCCTGACAAATTCTGAGCCCACCATGATGTCAAACTCTTTTTCCATCTCCTGTGCCTCCGTGCCTATTTCTCTGGCAAGGTCCTTCCCAATCCATTCTCAACCCCCTCCAAATGTTCACTCAGTAACAATTCCGATATTGTCTTCAAAACCCCTGAAAAATGTGGTTCTGTGGTCGTCTAACAGGCTGACCTCTACTCTTCCGAGGCCGGGCATCATCTCTTGGACATCTTCTCATACATACCCCTTGACCATGAGCCCACGATCAAACACTAGGTCACATCTCCCATTCCATTATTGATCTTATCACCTTCACAGCCTCCAACCCCATAGTTCCTCAACCCAGGAACGGAAATCGCTGTCAAAACATGGGGGGGAGGGACAATTTTTTTTGGTGACCGCGCGCGCACGCACTCAAACACACACACGAGACTTCTGAGGCTTCGGCCGAGGGCCCTGTGGACGGTAACATCGGGAGCTGACCTAGTTGGTGACCAACTCCGAACTCCAGCAACAGCAGCTTTGTCCGCCCCGAATCGGGCTTCAATCGCCCTGTTCACGGGGCCTTTCATCGCCTGGCATGGCTTAAAACCGGGCGTGGGATCTTTCATCACCCGGCGGGGGTTTCAGAAGATCTCGCGGCCGATTTTAAGCCACGCCGGGCCGGGCGATGAAAGGCCCTGCGAACGGGTCGATTCAAGCTCCACTCTACGATATTTGTTCCACCAGGACGTCTCCCTCCTCCAATCACCGCGCTCCATCTTCAGTCCCACACCCCTACTTCCGCCTCTGACAGACACCTCTCTCCTCCAATCATCATGCCCCACCCCCCCCCCACACTGCCTGCTGACCGACGACTCTCTCGTCCAATCGGCACCCTCGATCCCGCCCCCACTGTCTCACGGAATGCGGAGATTTTTAATAGATCTTTTTTTCACTGAATTTAAAAATACGGATTACAAAACATGGGGGGGATTGTCCCCCACCTCTCAAAACATGGAGGGGATGTGTTACCCCTGTCCCCTCCGTTGATTTCCGCCCATGCCTCAACCACATACTGTACGTTCTATCCCCTTCCCAAAATCCACAGGCAGCACTGTCCTGGCAGAATCATTGTTTCTGCCTGCACAAGCCCACGGAACTTATCTCCAAATACCTTGATTCTATCCTGTCCCCCCTTGTCTATTTCCTTTTGTCCTACATCTGGGAGAAATTCAAAGACCAGCAGAGGAGGACAAAGGGCTTAATTAGGAAAGGAAAAATAGATTATGAAAGAAAACTGGCAGGGAACATATAAAAACTGACTGCAAAAGGTTTTATAGATATGTGAAAAGAAAGAGATTAGTTAAAACAAATGTAGGTCCCTTGCAGTCAGAAACAGGTGAGTTGATCATGGGGAACAAGGATATGGCGGACCAATTGAATAACTACTTTGGTTCCGTCTTCACTAAGGAAAACATAAATAATTTGCCGGAAATAGCAGGGGACCGTGGGTCAAAGGAGTTGTAGGAATTGAGTGAAATCCAGGTTAGCCGGGAAGTGGTGTTGGGTAAATTGAATGGATTAAAGGCCGATAAATCCCCAGGGCCAGATAGGCTGCATCCCAGAGTACTTAAGGAAGTAGCTCCAGAAATAGTGGATGCATTAGTAATAATCTTTCAAAACTCTTTAGATTCTGGAGTAGTTCCTGAAGATTGGCGGGTAGCAAACGTAACCCCACTTTTTAAGAAGGGAGGGAGAGAGAAAATGGGGAATTACAGACCAGTTAGCCTAACATCGGTAGTGGGGAAACTGCTAGAGTCAGTTATTAAAGATGGGATAGCAGCACATTTGGAAAGTGGTGAAATCATTGGACAAAGTCAGCATGGATTTACGAAAGGTAAATCATGTCTGACGAATCTTATAGAATGTTTCGAGGATGTAACTAGTAGCGTGGATAGGGGAGAACCAGTGGATGTGGCGTATCTGGACTTCCAGAAGGCTTTCGACAAGGTCCCACATAAGAGATTAGTATACAAACTTAAAGCACATGGCATTGGGGGTTCAGTATTGATGTGGATAGAGAACTGGCTGGCAAACAGGAAGCAAAGAGTAGGAGTAAACGGGTCCTTTTCACAATGGCAGGCAGTGACTAGTGGGGTACCGCAAGGCTCAATACTGGGACCCCAGCTATTTACAATATATATTAATGATCTGGATGAGGGAATTGAAGGCAATATCTCCAAGTTTGCGGATGACACTAAGCTGGGGGGCAGTGTTAGCTGTGAGGAGGATGCTAGGAGACTGCAAGGTGACTTGGATAGGCTGGGTGAGTGGGCAAATGTTTGGCAGATGCAGCATAATGTGGATAAATGTGAGGTTATCCATTTTGGTGGCAAAAACGGGAAAGCAGACTATTATCTAAATGGTGGCCGATTCGGAAAGGGGGAGATGCAGCGAGACCTGGGTGTCATGGTACACCAGTCATTGAAGGTAGGCATGCAGGTGCAGCAGGCAGTAAAGAAAGCGAATGGTATGTTAGCTTTCATTGCAAAAGGATTTGAGTATAGGAGCAGGGAGGTTCTACTGCAGTTGTACAGGGTCTTGGTGAGACCACACCTGGAGTATTGTGTACAATTTTGGTCTCCAAATCTGAGGAAGGACATTATTGCCATAGAGGGAATGCAGAGACGGTTCACCAGACTGATTCCTGGGATGTCAGGACTGTCTTATGAAGAAAGACTGGATAGACTTGGTTTATACTCTCTAGAATTTAGAAGATTGATAGGGGATCTTATAGAAACTTACAAAATTCTTTAGGGGTTGGACAGGCTAGATGCAGGAAGATTGTTCCCGATGTTAGGGAAGTCCAGGACAAGGGGTCACAGCTTAAGGATAAGGGGGAAATCCTTTAAAACCGAGATGAGAAGAACTTTTTTCACACAGAGAGTGGTGAATCTCTGGAACTCTCTGCCACAGAGGGTAGTTGAGGCCAGTTCATTGGCTATATTTAAGAGGGAGTTAGATGTGGCCCTTGTGGCTAAGGGGATCAGGGGGTATGGAGAGAAGGCAGGTACGGGATACTGAGTTGGATGATCAGCCATGATCATATTGAATGGCGGTGCAGGCTCGAGGGCCGAATGGCCTACTCCTGCACCTAATTTCTATGTTTCTATGTTTCTATACCTCAGACGTACTTCACCATGACTTTCAATTCCTAAGCCTAATCACCATCTTTATCATTACACTTCCATTCCCCATAGGAAAGCTTCAGGAACAGAGACACAATCAGATCCTCTCAACCAACACTATTTCCCACCTGATGGAACTTGTTCTCATCTCCAAGAACTTTCCTTTTGACTACTCCCACTCAAAGGTGCAGCCATGGGCATTTGCATAGGCCCTAGCTATGCCCGACTTGTTGGTCATATTGAACACTCCTTGAACCTACCCTGGCTCCATTTATCAACTTTCTCTACTATCTCAATGACTGATTCGGGGCTGCCTCCTACACCTTGAAGAATTAATTGAATTCACCAACTTTACTGCTAACTTCCACCCTGCCCTGATATTTACTTGGACTATCTCTGACATCTTTCCCCTCATTCTCAGTCTCACTATCTCCACTCTAGAGGATAGATTATCAAGTGCCAACTTTGAAAAACCCACTCCAACAGGTATCTTGATGCCACCTTCTCCCACCCAGTCTCTTGCAAATGTTCCATTCTTTACTCTCAATTTCACCTCCATTGCATCTACTTACAAAATGGGGCTTCCCATGCTAAGGCATTCATGATGTTCTCTTTCTTGAGTAAATGTCGTTTTCCACCCTGCGGTTGTGGATGAATCCCTCACCTATGTCTCCTCCGTGTCATGTAGTTCTGCTCTCGCTCCCTCCTCTCCCAAGATTGATTGATTACCCTCGTCATCACCTTTCACCCCACAGCCTCCACATTATTCTCCACATTTACACTACCTTCAACGTAATCCCGTCGACAGTCACATCTTTCCATTTTCCATAGGGACCATTTCCCATCAAAACCACTCCCTCCCTGGTGCTTTTCCTGACAACCACAGGAGATCTAACACCTGTCCATAACCTTCCTCTCTCACTTTGATTAAGGGACTCCAGCAGCCCATCCAGGTGAGCTAGAGGTACATGTGCACGTCTTCTAAGTTAACCTACTACATTTGGTGCTCATGGTGTAGCTTTATTTATATTGGTAAGACCAGGAGTAGACTAGGTGACCATTTTGCTGAACACTTGCACTCTGTACGCCAAGGGCTGCTGAATCTCCCATTTACTATCCATTTTAACTCCCCCTCCCCATTCCTAACTGACCTTTCTGTCCTTGACCTCCATTGCTAAAGTAAGGCCTCACGCAAACTGGAAAAACAGCACCTCAATTTCTCTTGGGTAGCTTACAACCCAAAGGTATGAACACTGAATTCTTCAATGTCACGTTAAATCCTTCCTCCCTCCACTCTCATTCTCTGCCCCCTCCCACCCCTGTGCCTACATATTTCTTCCACCACCCCAGTCCCCCTACTCCTTTCCCTTCCTTCATATGCTCAACCCCCACCCCAGTCCACATTTTCCTTTTATCCCCTCTTTTTCCCTCCGCTCATCCCCTACCACCCATATCCCTCCCTTCTGCTTCACACGTCACTCTTCTTCTTTCCTTATTTGACATCCTTTTGCCTCCTTTCCACCGTTAGCCTTTGTCACGTATTCCACACATTTGCCAATCATACCCCTCTTCTCACCTGTATTCTTCTATCACTGGCCAAGCTTTTCCCACCACGACTCTAATTACTCTGAGGAAGAGGCCTAAAATGGTATCTGTCCATTTCCCTCCACAGATGTTGCCTGACCCACTTAGTCACAGACTACTTTCTTTTTTGCTCAGGATTCCAGTATCTGTAGTTCCTTGTGTCTCTTTATTCTTGCATCTGTAATCTGCATTTGTTTAGGTTTGATGAAGACACAAATCTTGGGATTCATGAATAATGCCACGTCTACCAAAATATAACCAGCTGACATTGTGGATTTATATAATGCTTATAATGAAGAGAAAAGCCCCAAGCGCTTCCTAGATGCACAGTCAGACAGAAATGGCTTCTGAGCCAGTGAAGATATTGCTGTAATTGTGGATGGGGGGGGTAGGGGAGATGAACGATGCCTTGTATAATAAAAGTTTTATGAAGATGGCAAGATCTAAGAATAGTCTTTAAAAAAATGAGACAGGTTGGAAAGATTTAAGAAGGAATTGCAGCACTTGGCTTCAAGGCATGTCCATTATTGTTGAAGTAATGAAAATGGAGGATTGCACAAATGTGCAGCAATAGAGGGCGGCTAAGGTCTTGGAGCGGATGTGGTTTATAGAGACATAGAGGGGTGATATCAAAGGAGTAGGGGTTGGGGGAGGGGGCGGATACCTCCAAATGCCAGAATGAGAGTAGTGAACAAAAGCCAGTAGGAGCTTTCCTCATTGAAATATAAATAAAAGAACGAGATGCTGGAAATCTGAAAGAAATAGAACATGCTGGAAACACTCAGGTCAGGCAGCATCTGTGGAGAGATGGGGTTCATGTCTGATATATGCTGTCAAACCTGAATCACTGATCCTGTTTCCCTTTCCACAGCTTTTGCTAGATCTACTGAGTGCCTCTAGCATTTTCTGTTTTTTTTATAAGTTAATAATGGAAAGATAGTGCATGTTAAAATGGTAAGAGATTAAAGGGTGCTGGTCTTCTGAGTGCCTGGCACGACTCGGGGCTAAGACGGTGCTCTGGTGACAGCGACCCGACTCGGGGCTGAGACGGTGCTCTGGTGACAGCGACCCGACTCGGGGCTGAGATGGTGCACTGGTGACAGCGGCACAACTCGGGGCTGAGACGGTGCTCTGGTGACAGCGACCCGACTCGGGGCTGAGACGGTGCTCTGGTGACAGCGACCCGACTCGGGGCTGAGACGGTGCTCTGGTGACAGCGACCCGACTCGGGGCTGAGACAGTGCTCCGGTGGCGGCGGCACGACTCGGGGCTGAGACGGTGCTCCGGTGGCTGAGGCGGCGTTCCGGCGGTGGCGATCTGAATCCGGGGCTCGGCTGCGGGCCAGTGGACGACATCGTCGGGAGCTCGCAGGTCACAGGCTGGTGACCTGTTTTTACGGAGCTCCCGCGGCAACAGCTGCGTCCGCTGGACTGGAGGGTGGCAGCTTCGACCACCCCGGGCCACGGAGCTTGAACTGGCCCATTCGCGGAGCTCGGTTGAGCCGCGGGACTGTCTACATTCGCCCGGTGGGGTAACAACATATCGCCTCAGCGCAGAGAGAGAATAAGGAGGGAAGAGACAGTGACTGTAAGATTTTGCCTCCATCACAGTGAGGAGGTGCCTGGTGAACTCACTGTGGTGGATGTTAATTTGTGTTTATTGTGTATTTTGTTATTTATTATTATATGTATGACTACAGGCAACGAACTTTTGTTCAGACTGAAAGGTCTGAATGACAAATAAAGGAACCTAATCTAATCTAATTGATGAATAGAAATTCTGAATCAATGTTATAAGATTGTTCTGAAAGACAAAATGGTTGGCCAGGTAGACTGAAACAAAGGACATAAGATGGCTGCTGACCAGACTTGCTGGAACCGGCTGTTAGGAGGGAATACACAATGTCTTGCAGTTACTGTGTAGTCATGAATAAAGGATCACAGGCCCAGTCTGACAAGATTAAGGAATACACAACCTCCCCCCCCCTAGCCAGAAAGACTAAGGGATGTACTGGTCTGAGATTATGTGTGGTTCCTCTATCATCCCCTTATATGTACATACTTGGTTTCCTGTATTCTTCCAACGTGTTGGTTCTTTGATCGGGGGAATGTGGGAGGTGCTAAACGGTGGCATTAACATATAAAGAGCCTTGCAATTAAGAGCAGGCAGCTTGACTCTTTGCCAGGTTGTAACCTGTGTGGAGACTCCTGCTCAATAAAACGTACGTTTAAAGCAACCCTGGTGCCTGGTCGATTATTGTCGAAACAACCGATGTGAGAGAGAAACGTGAATCAACATAATCTCATATATCAAACACTGGAAGTTTACATGCTGGTATGGAAAGCAATTAGGAAATCAAGTGGCATGTTGACCTTTATTGCAATAGAATTTGAGTACAACAGTAGAGACAGCTTGTTCCAGTTAATTAGTAATACTTCATCAGCAATCTTTTCTGCATGTCCAGTCTCCCTATCAAACAGAGAATACATTTGTGATAGAGAGAGTGCAGTGAACTTTCATCGTCAATTCCCTGAAGATGGATTTGCCATAAGGAAGGGAGATTACAACAATTGGATTTTGACTTACACGAGTTTAGAAGAATGATAGGTGGCTTCCTCAACACATGAAAGACTTTAGTGGAGCCTGATGGGGTGTTTGTGGAGTTTTGTCGGCTGGGCGCCATGAACCAGTGTTCGTGATCTCAAAGGACGTTGCCCATACAGGAAATCATATATTTACCCAAAGTATGATGAATCTTTCTACACTAAAGAAATTCAAAATGGAGATTGATAGAATTTGTGACATGAAGGGATTCAATAGATGTACTGTGCCATTGATGTGGGAAGATGGCTCTGTGGTAGAATATCAGCCATGATCATTCTGAGTGAAGGAACAGGCATGAAGGCTGAGTGGCCTACTCCTGCTTCTATTTCATCCTCTTGTGTAGCTTTAAATTTTAGACTTCTACTAGACTAAGTGGGACCCGTTGGGTCCCATGTTCACACGGGAAGGCTGGTCCCTCAATGCAATATTCCACCTCTCCACCAATTCCAATATTGGTGGCCAGTGGGGGGACTTTCTGGAGTGCTAGTATGGGTGGTGTGGGCCGAAGGGACTCGTTTCCAGAGGGCTAGCATGGACATTGTGGGTCAATGGATTCTTGGGCTGGCAGCTCAGTCACTCAGGCCTGGTGGGCTGGCAGCTCAGTCACTCAGGCCTGGTGGGCTGACAGCTCAGTCACTCAGGCCTGGTGGGCTGGCAGCTCAATCACTCAGGCCTGGTGGGCCAGCAGCTCAGTCACTCAGGCCTGGTGGGCTGGCAGCGCAGTCACTCAGGCCTGGTGGGCTGGCAGCTCAGTCACTCGGGCCTGGTGGGCTGGCAGCTCAGTCACTCAAGCCTGGTGGGCTGGCTGAGAAAAATACTGGGGTGAGGTTTAATACTTGCAGGGGAAATACTTATTGATGGGCTGAAGAGACTCCTTCAGGGCTATTGCAGGCCTGATGGGCCAAAGGGGCTTAAAAAATCAGAGTGAAATCTCAGTGAAAGGCACTTTTTCTGGGCTTTTCCTGGCCTGGCACGGGCCTTTTCGGCCAAAATGCTCCTCCTGGGCTAATACCGGCATTTTGGGCAAACTGGTTTCTCGGCTAATAGGGGCCTTGTGGGCTGAAATTTGTGGTTTCAGGCAGTCCAAACAACTCCATTACATTTCCATTTCATTTCAAGCACAGGGCAGGCCAAGCCAAACAGCTCATTGCATTTTCATTTGTATTTCCATTGCCATTCCATTTTCAAACAAAGGGCAAGCCAAACACCTCATTGCATTTTCATTTCACTTCCATTGCCATTGCAGTTTCAAGCACATGGGCAGGCCAAACAGCTGATTGCATTTTCATTTCATTTCCATTACCTTTGAAGTTTCAAGCACGGCAGGCTAGGCCAAACAGCTCATTACATTTTCATTTCACTTCCATTGCCATTGCAGTTTCAAGCACAGGGCAGGTGAAGCCAAACAGCTCATTGCATTTTCATTTCATTTCCATTGCCATTGCAGCACAGGGCAGACCAAGCCAAACAGCTGATTGCATTTTGATTTCATTTCTATTGCCATTGCAGTTTCAAGCACAGGGCAGGCCAAGCCAATCAGCTCATTGCATTTTCATTTCGTTTCCATGGCCATTGCAGTTTCACGCACAGGGCAGGCAAAGTCAAATAACTGATTGCATTTTCATTTCATTTCCATTGCCACTGCAGTTTCAAGCACAGGACAGGCCAAACAACTCATTTCATTGTCGTCAAGGGCTAACAAATCATTTACTGCAAGTACATTGCAGACTCAGAGTTCAGTTGATTCACAGCCTAGAATGAGAGTCGTGACCTCTCCCTCGTGATCTTGCAGATTGACTGAGTCATGTTCAGGCATCCGGGGTTTTATAGTCCTGCCCTGCCCCCCCCCCCCCCACAGAAGGGGCGTTACCTTAATCGTGGTGATTGACAGGCAAGAGGATCTCAAGGTTTTTTTAAACACTCATAATTTTTTTAATTTTTCATCGATGGGAAAAATCCTCGGGGCCTGCTCAGTGGAGGAGGACTGTGAGTACGATGGCCAAAAATCATAGCGATATATAGTAGTGTTTTTCTAAAATCAATATACAGCGCAGCCAGGAAGTGGTCAAGCTGAGACTTTTAATTATATAGATGGTTAATCTGGGAGTCAAAGGTGGAAAGTGCAGAAGAGATTTATGAGGCTGTTCCGAGACTTGAGGGACTAAGTTATAGGGAGAGGTCCGGCAGGTTAGGACTTTATTGCCCGGAATTTAGGAAACTGAAGAGTGATCTTCACAATATCTATAAAATCGTGAGGAGCATAGATAGATTAAATGCAAAGAGTTTCCCCCCCCATGGTTGGAGAATCAAGAACCAGAGGGCTTAGGTTTAAGGTGAGAAGCGAAAGGAAGGAACCTGAAGGGTGAGTTTTTCACACAGAGGTTGATATGTATATGAAATTAGCTTCCAGATGAAGTAGTTGAAGCAGGTTCAATATCAATATTTAAAAACTATTTGGATAGGTACGTGGAAAGGTTTAGGGATACGAGTCAAATGTGGGCAAATGGGACTAGCTTAGATGGACACTGGTCAACTTGGATAATGCAGGCTGAAGGACATTTCTATGCTTTACTAGACCAAGTGCAGACCCGTTGGGTCTGTTCCCCCCAAACGTGTGGTTTTGTGGGGGGGGGGGCTTGCAGCGTCACACACACTAAATACCCCCCCCCCCCCCCCCCCCCCCCCCCCCCCCCACAACCGCACTTTGGGGGGAACAGACCCAACGGGTCTGCACTTGGTCTAGTAAAGCATAGAAATGAGTGAAATAGTGACGCAGCGGTAGAGTTGCTGCCTTACAGTGCCTGAGATCCTGGTTAGACCTTGACCACAGGTGCTTGGCTGTACGAAGTTTGTATGTTCTCCCCGTGGTATGTTCTCTGGGATCTCTGGTTTCCTCCCACATTCCAAAGATGTACAAGTTTGGTTTGTATGTTAATTGGCTTGGTATAAATGTAAATTGTCCCAAGTGCATGTCGGATTGTGTAAGTGTGCGGAGATCATTGATCAGTGCAGACTCGGTGGGTATAATGGCCTGTATCTCTACACTAAACTAAAGTAAAGAGAGCTGAGGGGCGGAGACCAATTCAGGCAGAATTTGGTCATGGAGTTTCATAAATCAGACAGCTCTTGTGAATCTTCAATATCAACTGAATTTACACTACTGCCACCGGTTGGTAGAACGGCTGCAACATCTCACTGCAGACGTTGAAGGAGCGGAGCCTTCTCAAAAAGTACATCTGGCTCTGTCCCGCAGGCCTCAGCGTTCCTGGACCAGTCCAGTTTACTGTCCAGGTCCACCAAGGTATTTATATATAATTTCAAGTCAAAACATGAGGCCTCTCTGAGATAATCTGCCCCAATAGCCTTCTTCTATGTTGTAAGAAAAGATAACAAATTATGACATCCTTCATCAGAAAAATAATTGGCCTGAAATATTAATCCCTTTTCTCTTTTCGCAGATCCCTTCTGACCAAAGCTCCTCTAGATCTTTGCTTCTGACCTCGATGAGTATTTTCAGAAATGTATTTTTTATTTTATATTTCTATCACTGAGCAAACTTTTGACCAATCTTCAAACATTTAATTAGGTCTTGAACTCTCAGAGATAAGACTCCCACCTCTGGTCAGTATGTGCTCATAATAAAACATCCCTTTAAAAGTCACTTTTATGCAACAGGCTAGTTATGAGCGATAGCCATATTCTCTCTAGTGAGCAGAGCTTTCGCCTCTCCCATGGAGGATATCTGCTGCAGAATCATGTGTATGTTCCTTACATGTTTACGTTCCTTACAGATAACCTTGATTGGTAATTTGTTCGCCCAAATTCAGTTATAAAAAACAGGTCTAAATTCTGCATTATGATTTGTTCTTTTACAACATATTTTATACCACGGTCAAAGCTTGAGTGGCATAAAAATAAATTCCAACACATTTTTTTTTTTGCTGTAGCGTGCGTATATTTACTCCATGATTATTTAGGACATATTGGGTCAGATATTGCGCAGTGGATTTATTTTCTATTAGAAGGGCAATAAATATTAACAACATTAGGAAGATCAGTAAGGTGAATGAGGAGAATTGCTTTTGCTATGTTCAACAATGTCTGAAGGGGCTGTGAAAGCTGGTTCAATAATATATTTCAAGAATAATTGAATAAATACATGATGATGTGAAGTTCTTACTGGAATCTGAGGAAAGAGCAGATCACACCCTTGTCCAGGCCCAAGTGCAAACCGAGGAGAAAATCCTTTGATTTATCCAGATTCAAGTGGGCACTGATCAGGAGCAGGGGGACAGTGAAGCAAATGGGATCATGCGAGGTGGCCAAATAAACTCACTCAGAGGAAATTATTGCTGCTCCTGAAAGACTAGTAACATGGCAGTGCGAAGAAATATAATTGCTTTGACATGAGGCACTGTCTTGTGAATCTTATTTGCTATTGATAAAAACAAGACAGTGCATGATTTGATAATGAGCCTCAGCTAATGGGATAAACTTATTGCAATTGAGTCATGTGAGCCATAAGTGGAATATAGTCGAGTTGTCCCACACAATAATTCACTTAAACCCTTTTGCTATTATTAAGGTGTTTGTTTCGAAGTTAAAATTGGTAAACTGGGAGGAAAGTGTGCAGACGGATGCATTGGGTTTAAATCTTGCATTTATATAGTACTTTGTAATTTTTCAGAGTGCTCTAAGGAAATGGTATGTTAGATGACCAGAGTCTTTGTGAAAAAAGTAGGTTCAGTGGATTGCACTATCATCACTCTGTTGTAAGATCATGCATCCAATCCACATTCATGCATCCAAGGGGCAGTATAGTGGTGCAGCTGGTGAAGCTGCTGCCTCACAGCACCAGAGACCAGGGTTCGATCCTAACCTCAGGTGCTGTTCGTGTGGAGTTTGCATGTTCTCCTGGTGATTGTGTGGGTTTCCTCCGTTTTCCTCCCACATCCCAAATCCGTGCAGATTTGTAATTTCATTGGCCTCTGAAATTCGCCCCTGGTGTGTAGGGAATGGATGAGAGTATCCATGCTGTACCTCCAAACTAAACATCTAAAACTTTGAACTAAGCCCAGAAATTAGAGTGTGTTACATCCGCGATCTCACCAGTTGATGAGATGTTAATCTGGGGCACCCAACCTTGTGGACAGAATGACCCAATGGAAGTATTTTGGAGTGGTAGGCTTTCTGTCCTTTGATGCATGGTGGGATCGTGCAACACAACATTTGTAGATGTGTTTCTTTGCTATCCTTAAAATTGTACGGAAATTATTTTAAGGTCCTTCAGAGTATGAAAGGTGTAACATTAGAGGATGCATAGGGGGACTTACCTACTTATGCTGCAAGGGGTTTGTTTCTCCCTCGGACCCTCAGTGTTGAGGATGACTTACTTCACCATTTCTGGCGAATGGAAGATGTTTCTGGGTGAATTATTTCAAAGTGTAATGGCCATTGCACAACAGTTACCTCATCAAGTCAAGTCAAGTCAAGTTTATTTGTCACATACACATACGAGATGTGCAGTGAAATGAAAGTGGCAATGCTCGCGGAACAACAAAACAACCAAACAAATTATAAACACAATCATAACACACATATTATTTTACATAATAAATAATAGAAGGAAAAACGTTCTGTACAGTTAGTCCCTGGTGAGAAAGGTGTTTACAGTCCGAATTGCCTCTGGGAAGAAACTCCTTCTCAACCTCTCCGTTCTCACTGCATGGCAACGGAGGCGTTTGCCTGACCGTAGCGGCTGGAACAGTCTGTTGCAGGGGTGGAAGAGAGGTCTCTCATGATTTTGTTTGCTCTGGAGTTGCACCTCCTGTTGTATAGTTCCTGCAGGGGGGTGAGTGAAGTTCCCATAGTGCGTTCGGCCGAACGCACTACTCTCTGCAGAGCCTTCTTGTCCTTGGCAGAGCAATTCCCGAACCAGATGGTAATGTTCCCGGACAAGATGCTTTCCACCGCCGCTGCGTAGAAGCACTGGAGGATCCTTGGAGACACTCTGAATTTATAGTATAAGACCCATGGTCTTATAGTAACCATATAGTGATGTCTGAATACATTGATGAGGAAATTCCAGACATCAAGATATCATGGTCTGCTGCTGCAAATGGACATTGATGTTTGCTCACACATTATGTTGCCCATAATCACTTCATCCATCATCCTAAATATCCATCCCCTCCACCACTGGACACATTGTGCACCATATACAAAATGCACTGCAGTGACTTTCGCAGACTACTGCAACAGCACCTCCTGCTATCCCCACTGCCAAAAGAACAAGAATAACAGCACAGGCATCACCAGTTTCCACATGCTCCAAGTTGCATAATGCCTTGACTTGGACTATATAATCGGTCTTTAAATGTTTGGGTCTACTCCTGGAACTCCCTCTCTCCACAACCGAACTGAGGATGCACTTTCAAAAGCACTGCAGCGATTTAAGAAGGCAGCTTGCTATCACCTTCTCGAGGGCCATTTGGGATGAACAATAAAGGCCGGCGAGCAAAGATGGAGTGAATCCGACAGGTCATCAAGCACATCAAACTCCACAGACACAGGGGACAAAGTTGTACCCATCATCACCCTCATCCTGATGCCCACCTTAGTATATGGCTGCATCAGGCTGAGTGGAGAGCCAAGTCAGGTGGGCACTGAGTATCACTACCGGTTGAGGTTCTACTTGTCCCCAGTGTTGCAAAGGATGGATCTGGCACTGATACCACACAATGTGTCAGTCAGCTGGACATTGCCGTACCATTGTACTTTTTGGAAAGGTTCTTCCAGCTCAACACCTTTGACCATAAGTCCTTGGGTAGTGTTCAGCCTGGAACATTGCACAGGCACTGTGGGACAAGGACATGATAGGCCCTGTGGAGTGGTTCCCTGAGCAGTTATTTTGGTGAAATGCCTCAATGCCAGAACACACCAACAAGCTTGGTTGGCGGTAACAGGGACTCTCACAGTCAGATCCTTCCTGTACCGTCCAAGTCTCATGCCCATTGCCCTTGGGACGGCTGCTATGGAGAGGAGACTGTGGATTTGTGGAGAGGGTCTAGAGAAGGATGCAATGGTTCTTGTCACGGTTAATCCTCAACAGCTCCATAACAGTTTAATGAACTGTTCCCAGGGACACATTTAGAGAAGGGCATCAAATGCCACGGGAAGACCATCAAGTTGTGAAAGACACTCTTTGGTCTGCTCTCATTTTGTTGATCTCCCAGTAGAGCGATATATCCATCGTGAAATGTTGGCGACTGGCCCATACCAGACATCAGGAGTGCATGCTGAAGGACTCGCTGAAGCTTGATGCAGACGAGACAAAGGCTCTGGGGGGAGGACCAGTCTTGGATCCTTCCACTGCTGGCCATTGAGAGGTAGAGTCTGGTGGGGATACCCCTCTAATAAAGGAAGAAATATCACCACAGAGAACCACATGTGTGGCAATGGTGTTTTGTTTGAAGATGGGTGCACACTACTGAGTACAACACTATTTAATATATTGACACTAAGAATATATTAAGAGATTTTGCATGGGTTTTTTGTACATTGGTTTTATTCTGAATAAAGTTTATTTTTCAAGTAAAAATAAATAAATGCTGCCTTTGCCAATGATGCTGCAAATGAAAAGGAGCACATTTATGTCTATTCACCATAATATACAATGGGTTTACTAGGCCTGTACAATAGGCTATATGCTGTAAAATAGGTATATTTGCTCTATTTATTTACTGGAGTGTAGATGATTTTCTTGCAAAAATGGGTATTTAATGTGCAAGTTATTGGCTACACGGTTGGTTTATTTGTTGTATATCAGTTATATTTTGTGCAATGGCTGAGTTTATTGGCGGTAGAACGGGTCAGCTGCTGTGTTACTCCAACGTCTCTTTTTTTGCAAATCAGCATCTGGTTACTTGTTTTTCTTTTTTTGGGAGATAGTTGTTTATTCGTTATACATCAACTTTATTTGCAGTACAGTTGGTTAATTGCTGTACAAATTAGCATATTTGTGCTAGTTGGTTATTTACTGTATAAATTAGCTTATTTGCGGTACAGTTGGTTATTTGCTGTATAAATGAATGTATTAGCGGTGCAGAGGGTTATTTGTTGTTCACCAAGTTTACCTTCGGTGCAGTAGATCTATTTGCTAAACTTGTGTAAGAAGAAACGGCATATGCTGGTTTACACCTAATATGGACACAGAATGCTGGAGTAACAGGGTTACTGTGCTACCTATTTGTTAAACTTTTCAGGCAATGCATTTATTTCCTGCAACGTTGTTTTTCTGTCCCTAACTCACTGCCACGTGCGACCAAAAGGATATTATTGCAAAGTTATTTTTTGCTGAGTTACATGGATGAGTTAAAGTTTTGTGTAATAATGCACACAGCATAATGCACGCAAATGCAAGCACGCCTAGAGGATCGTCTAATATCTTTGAGCACGCCGGCCTCTCCCGGATCCGCCCCCTCCCGGATCCGCCTGCGCCCCAGCCTTCCGCTGGCTGCTCCGCCCAGCAGCGCCCACGTGCGGTCTAAGATCTTTGGGTAAGATCATTGTCGGAGCTGGAGCTGGAGCTGGAGCAGAGCGGGCAGCGTCACGATGGCATCCTCTGAGCTGGGTGAGGCGGCGTTTGCACGGTTCCTGGGTGGTGGAGGGGGGACTCGGGGGGCAGAGATGGAGTCTGCGCTGACCCTCTGGCGCAGGCGGAAAGGAATTTGCACCGCGCGTCTGCTCTCTCTCTGTAGTTTGGGAGAGGAGTCCGCACACCCTCCCCGGTTACCCTGGGCTGGGGTTGTGCTGTTTCCCCGGCATCGAGATTCCTAACCACTTGGGAATCGAGAGGGTTTTGTCTGGATCTCGGGATACCTGGAAATGGAGAGAGCGATTAGTATGGATTTGCAAATCAATACTAATCGCTCTCTGTTTCCGGGGGGAGGGGGGGTTTGCTTGCATGGATTGTTAGACACTTGGGAGCGAGAGGAAAGGTTTGGCCAGTTACCTGGGGTTTGGGAGTGTGAAATGTTTAGTTTTTTTTATGGTGGGGGGGGTTATGACGCAACACAAACTTTTCTTTGTACCTTGGTACACGTGGGAATAAACCCCTTTTTTGAGGTTGGGGTTCCTATTGTGTACTGAATGAATGAATAAGTTTATTGGCCAAGTATATTCACATACAAGGAATTTGCCTTGGTGCTCCGGCTGCAAGTGATAACATGACTGACAATGACACTTAGGAATGACACATAAAACATTAATAATAAAACATAAATTAAACATGTGAATTAAATAAAATACCAGAAAGGAGGCTACAGATTTTGGTTATTGAGTAGAGCTACTACTCGTGGAAAAAAGTTGTTTTTATGTCTGGCTGTGGCAGCTTTGACAGTCCGGAGTCACCTTCCAGAGGGAAGTGATTCAAAGAGTTTGTGGCCAGGGAGAGAGGGGTCAAAGATGATCTTACCCGCACACTTACTGGCCCTCGCAGTGTACAGTTCGTCAATGGAGGGAAGGTTGCAGCCAATAACCTTCTCAGCTGATCGGACGATTCACTGCAGCCTTCGTGCTTGGTGGCTGAGCCAAACTAGACCATGATGGAGAAGGTGAGGACAGACTCTACGATGGCTGTATAGAATTGGACCATCTGTGGCAGATTGTGCTTCCTCAGCTGCCGCAGGAAGTACATCCTCTATTGTGTCTTTTTGACTGGAGTTGATGGTGCCCAGCTGTGTCACTTCCTGTCTGTAGGCAGATTCCTCCCCATCCTGGATCAGTCCAATCAGGGTTGTGTCATCCCCAAACTCGAGAAGCTTGACAGAGGAGTCAGTGGAGGTGCAGTCGTTGGTGTAGAGGAGAGGGGTGAGTACGCAGCCCTGCGGTGCTCCTATGCTGAGAGTTTGCGGGTCTGAGATGTGCTTTCCCAGCCTCGCATGCTGCTTCCTGTCTGTCAGGAAGCTAGTGATCCACCGACAGAGGGGTTCAGGCAAAGTCAACTTGGAAAGTTTGGAGTGGCTCTGGCACAATAGTGTTGAATGCAGAGCTAAAATCAACAAACAAAATCATCGCATAGGTCCCCTGGCAGTCTAGGTGCTGGAGGATGAAGTGCAGGCCCAGGTTGACTGCGTCATCCAAAGATCTATTGGCCCGATATGCAAACTGCAGAGGGTCCAGCAGGGGGTTTGTGATATTTTTCAGCTTGGCCAGCACAAGCCTTTCAAGGGTCTTCATGACTACCGAGGTCAGTGTGGCAGGCCTGTAGTCATTAAGACCAGTAATCCTTGCCTTTTTGCGCACAGGGACAATAGTGGAGAATTTGAAGCAGGCAGGGACAGTACAGGTTTGCAGGGACTGTTTGAAAATGTCATAGAAACATAGAAAATAGGTGCAGGAGGGGGCTATTCGGCCCTTTGAGCCAGCACCGTCATGTCAATGTGATCATGGCTGATCGTCCCCAATCAATAACCCGTGCCTGCCTTCTCCCCATATCCCTTGATTCCACCAGCCCCTAGAGCTCTATCTAACTCTCTTAAATCCATCCAGTGATTTGGCCTCTGTGGCAGGGAATTCCACAAATTCACAACTCTCTGGGTGAAAACGTTTTTTCTCACCTCAGTCTTAAATGGCCTCCCCTTTATTCTAAGACTGTGCCCCCTGGTTCTGGACTCGCCCAACATTGGGAACATTTTTCCTGCATCTAGCTTGTCCAGTCCTTTTATAATTTTATATGTTTCTATAAGATACCCCCTCATCCTTCTAAACTCCAGTGAATACAAGCCTAGTCTTTTCAATCCTTCCTCATATGACAGTCCCACCATCCCAGGGATCAATTTCGTGAACCTACGCTGCACTGCCTTAATCACAAGGATGTCCTTCCTCAAATTAGGAGGCCAAAACTGTACATAATATCCCAGATGTGGTCTCACATGCCCTATACAACTGCAGAAGAACCTCTCCTATACTGAAATTCTCTTGTTATGAAGGACAACATTCCATTAGCTTTCTTCACTGCCTGCTGTACATCCTTGTTTCGTCTTCGTCTACGTCTTCCTTGTTCATCAGATTTAAGTCCTAGTGCAGATAGTTGAGCAACAAACGCTGGGTGCAGTATTGAGGGGGTTTAGGATGTGGGATGAGTTTTCATGAGTCCAGAACAAGGGGTCACAGTTTAAGGATAAGGGGGAAATCTTTTAGGACCGAGATGAGGAAAACTTTTTTCACACAGAGAGTGGCGAATCTCTGGAATTCTCTGCCGCAGAAGGTAGTTGAGGCCAGTTCATTGGCTATATTTAAGAGGGAGTTAGATGTGGCCCTTGTGGCTAAAGGGATCAGGGGGTATGGAGAGATACTGAACAGGATACTGAGTTGGATGATCAGCCATGATCATATTGAATGGCCTACTCCTGCACCTATTTTCTATGTTTCTATGTTTCATGAGCACAGTCATCTTGGAAAGTTTGGAGTGTAGTAGCTCTGGCACAATACAGGTGCACAACCTTTTATCCGGAGTTCCGGAAACCGAAAAACTCCGAAAACCGGCAATTTTTTCCAGATGTCGTCTGCACACCAAAGCTCGCGTTTGGCGCCAAACTTGACCCGAAATGACCCACGGTCAACCCAGGTCTGTACTACTGTAGCGGCTGCCTCCTCCCCGGAGACCGGGAGACGCTTAAACATCTGTAAATCATTGCTTAAATGTTAGTCAGTTAGTTTGGAGGGCTTTTATGTGAAGGGGGGGGGTGAAGGGGTAAACTTTAATTCTTAATCCCCTACCTGGTCGGAGAGGCGGGGAGCGGTCAATGCCTTACCAGGTCGCCGTGCAGTAAGCTCCGCAGCGCTGTGGCCGGTGGGGCTGCGGGCGTCGCCGGTTGTAGCTCCGACCCCGGCAACTCTACCCCTGGCTGCGAGGCGCTCCAAATCCAGCGCGGCCCGTGGCCGGACGCCCCAGCTCCGCGAATGTCGGGAGTCGGCGGCGTCGCAGCGCTGGGATACCAGCGGGGAGCGGGCAATGCCTTACCGGGTCGCCGTGCGGCAAGCTCCGGAGCGCTGTGGCCGCCGACTCCCAACATTCGCGGAGCGTCACTGGATTTGGAGCCGCGCAGCCAGGGGTAGAGTTGCCGGGGTCGGAGCTACAACCGGCGCCGCCCGCGGCCGGACGGAGCCCCCAGCTCCGCGAGGTTGGGAGTCGCCGACCAGGTAGGGGCCTAAGAATTAAAGTTTCCCCCTTCACCCCTGCTGCACCACCACCACCACATAAAATCCCTCCAAACTAACTGACTAACATTTATGCAATGATTCTCCGGGGAGGAGGCAGCTGCTCCAGACTTTTCAAGCCGCCCGCGCTACCTACCTAATCTACGCTAAAAATCTTCCATTCGGAAATCCGAAAATGTCCGAAATCCGACAAGTGTCTGGTCCCAAGGCTTTCGGATAAAAGGTTGTGCACCTGTAGTGTTGAATGCAGAGCTAAAATCAACAAACAAAATCCTCGCATAGGTGCCCTGGCGGTCTAGGTGCTGGAGGATGAAGTGCAGGCCCAGGTTAACTGCGTCATCCACAGATCCATTGGCCTGGTAAGCAAACAGCAGGGGGTTTGTGATGTTTTTCAGCTTTGCCAGCACAAACCTTTCAAAGGTCTTCATGACTATAGATGTTAGTGCGACAGGCCTGTAGTCATTAAGACCAGTAATCCTTGCATTTTTGGGTACAGGGACAATAGTGGAGACTTTGAAGCAGGCAGGGACAGTACAGGTTTGCAGGGACTGGTTGAAAATGTCTGTAGAAGTTTGGCACAGAATTTGAGAGTAGAGGGGGAAACATTGTCCGGTCCTGGAGATTGCCGGCTTTTCTGTTTTCTAATCCAAGGAGTGCTGATCGGCGACAGCATCATTATTTCTTTGACTCTCAAAAAGACCTCTAACAAAATTTATCTGAGCCCGTTAAACTAATATTAGGAGTCAAGTGTTTTATTGTACCAAAATGGAACAATGACTTTCCTACTTGGTAACAACAGATTTGTAAACACAATATTCAACATGATAAAGGAAGAGTTCTATAAATTTAACAAAATCCAGTATAGTGTACAATAAAACAAAATCTCTAATGCAACCAAGGCATTTCAGAATTTAGTTAGAGTTCGTAGTGTTTAATAGTCTGATGGTTGTGGGAAGAACTCCATCTAAACCGTCGACTTTAAAATTAGTAGTTGGAGTAGAACATTCATCTGCTTGAAGTTAGACACAAAATGCTGGAGTAACTCAGTGGGACTGGCAGCATCTCTGGAGAGGAATGGGTGACTTTTTGGGTTGAGACCCTTCTTCAGACCTTCAATTTTTGAGCATGTCCTACCGTTTACAGATCGAGGCTCGTTTGGCTTGAATATAAACCACATTGCACAAATCTTGAAACATTTCCTTTCTCACTGCCACCTATTGTTTAGCAAGAATCTCTCGCTCTATTTTTTTGCATTAAGATATTAAGACTGAATTCAATGCATATTGAGGAACAGAGTTCCAAGGACCAAATGATCAATGTTATTTTTAAACAGTGATCCTTGCACATCTGCTCGATGAGATTGGTCATTCTTTTAAACCAATAAAGGTAGGATCCTCTGCACCGTAATTACGAATAGTTCATTCCAGATCCCCACCATGTAGAAAAGAATAACACTTTGCCTCCTACTGAAATGTTCAGAGTTTTCATGTGTAGAGCTACTCTAGTTCAGCTATTCCTTGTATGCGTGGAGTTTGCACATCTTCCTCGGGCTGTTACTTTCCTGCCATATGTCAGGGGGTATGGAGAGAAGGCAGGTACAGGATACTGAGTTGGATGTTCAGCCATGATATTGAATGGCGGTGCAGTCTCGAAGGGCCGAATGGCCTACCCCTGCACCTATTTTCTATGTTTCTATATCCCAATGGTGTGCTGGTTGGTAGTTTAAATGGCAATTGTAAATTACCCTTCAGTGTACTGTGGGTTAATGGCAATATTCATTAACAGGCTTGGATAAATCTTGTTAAATGTCTATTTTTGGGAATCTAAGAGATAATGAAGCTAATTAAGTTTCAGTACCTCAATTAGCCTGTGCGGAGATAGCCATGTGGATTTGTTAGGCAGTTCTACCCTTCCTCCTCCTCCTCCTCCGCCTGGCGTCAGCTCTCAGATACTTATTCATACTTACCTTTGGCAATGACCCCACAGATGAACACCCGGCCATCGTGTCCCAGACTGTTTCTTATTTCAACACCTCTGGCTATCTCCCCTCCACAGTGTCCAATCTTATATTCCAGCCCCGCACTGCCTGCTTCTATCTCCTTTCCAAAATCCACAAACAGGACTGCCCTGGCAGACCCATTGTTTGTGCCTGCTCCTGCCCCACTGAACTCTTCTCCACAAACATCAATTCCATCCTATCCCTCCCCCCCCTTGTCCAATCTCTTCCAATCTACATCCGAGATACCTCACACGCCCTTCATCTTCAATAAATTTCAATTCCTAGGCCCTCGTGCCTCATCTTTACCAATGTCCCTTTGCACCTCAGTCCCCCACCTCAAGGCCTTCCGATTCTTCCCTGAACAGAGACCCAATAATTTCCCTCTACCAACACTCTCCTCCGCTTGATGGTATTTGTCCTCGCCCTCAACAATTTATCTTTTGACTCATCTCACTTTTTTTTAAGTTATAAGCATAGCCATGGGAACTCACGTGGGTCCCAACTATGCCTGCATATTTGCTGGTTACATTGAACAGTCTTCCAAACGCACACTGGCCCCATCCCCTAACTCTTTCTCCACGACACTGGCGACTGCATCAGGGCTGCCTCCTGCATGCGTGCAGAACTCGATGATTTAATTAATTTTACTACTAATTTTCACTGCCTTTAAATTAATTTGGACTATCTCTGGCACCTCTTTCCATTTTCCTGACCTCTCTTGTCTCCATCACAGGGAACAGTCGATTGACTGACGCCTACTACAAACTCACTGACTCCCATAGTCATCTGGGCTACACCTATTCCCGCCGTCGTGCACCACCTCTTGCAAAGACACTATAACCTACTCTCAATTTCTCTGTCTCCATTGCATCTGCTTCCAATATGAGGCTTTCCATTCCAGGACATCAGGGATATCCTTTCTTTAGTAAACATGGTATTCTGCCCTGTTGTCTTGATGGATCCCTCACTGGTGTCTATGTGTCCCGTAGTTCTGCTCGTGCTTCACCAGACACGGATAGAGTTCCCCATGGACCTCGCCTTTCACCCCACCACCATCCACATCGGAAACATCATACTCTGACATTTCTTTCACTTCAAACGTGATACCACTACTAGTCACACCTTCCTCAGAGACCTCTCCTCCTTGGTTCTCTCATCTCTTCCTACTCAAACCACCCCTCTCTAAGTACTTTCCGCTGCAATTTCAGGGGATGTAACACCTGTTCCGATACCCCCTCCCTCACCTCCATGCAAGGGACCCCATCAGTCCTTCCAGGTAAGGCATGGGTTCATGTGCACCTCCTCTAACCTCATTTACTGCATCCAGTGTTCCCAAAGTCATCTCCTTTACATTGGCAAGACCAAGCATCGACGCGGCAACCGTTTCGCCGAACACTTGCAAATGGTCCACAAGATATCCCAGTTGCTAACCATTTTAACTCCTCGTTCCATTCCCATACTGATCCTTCTGTCCAGGGCCTCCTTTATTGCCAGACGGAGGCCACATGCAAACTGGAAGAACCTCGTATTCTGCCTTGGTAGCCCCATGGTATGAGTGTTGAATTCTTCAAATTTAGGTAACTAACCAAACCACCCCTCCCCCTCCCTATCCTGTGCTCCACCTGAACTTGCACCTCTTTCTCCCCTTCCATTTCTTCACAATTCGCAGTTCGTCAATCCTTTTGTCTCACACCCTCTGTCTTTTCATCACTGTCCTTTGTTGAACCATATTTCTAACAAACCTCCCTTACCTTTGACCCATCAATCCCATGCCAACCAGCAAGCTCCATACACTTGCACTATCCTACACACCAGGGACAATTTATAATCTTTACCAAAGCCAATTAACCTACAAACCTGTACGTCTTTGGAGTGTGGGAGGAAACCGGAGCACCGGGGGAAAGCCCACAGGGAGAATGTATAAACTCTGTATAGACAGCACCCTTAGTCAGAATCGAACCTGGGTCTCTGGTGCAGTGAGGCAGCAACTCTACCGCTGTGCCACCAGTCCGTTGATAATGTTAAGTCTGAGTTTAAGAGATTGTTAACCAATTTTATTGAGGGATGCAGAGTAAAGACTGGTGTATGGATCATAGATCAGCCTTGCCTTGGCCCAATGCAGAGAAGACTTGAATTTAATGGCCTACCCCTCTGCTACTTGTGTGACTCTGTTATTTTTGTCTTGCAGCGTTGCTGAGTGTCTCTGATAAGACTGGTCTGGTGGACTTTGCCCGGAGCCTGGATTCCATCGGTCTCTCCCTGGTGGCATCTGGCGGGACAGCAAAGGTTCTGCGCGATGCTGGGCTCACTGTCAGGTGAAGAATGAGGAGAGATATGAGCCATTTGTTAACGCATGGCTCTGCTCAGATACTCAAGCATGGAACAAACTTCTGTGTCCCGTAAACGGGTGCAGTAGACCAGCTTAGCCTGTCTGTTTAAGTAGATACTAAGGCCGTGTTTCAATCAGCTGTTAAATAAATAATTAGAAATGTCCAAATTTCAAAATTTGGAAATGTTCAATCAAACCGTAACAATTAGTATTATTTTGAACTGAGAAGTGCAAGTCATTTTATCATTCTTGCACCAGTTTATTTTTCCATCATCCATAAGGTCCTCGGTGAAGCGTAGTGGAAATCTTTAAACTGTGTACGCTGAAGTGTATCAGTCAAAGTACTATTGGGAATAAATGGGTTGTCATTGATAAGTGCTAGCTGCAAGATGTTTCTCTGCAGCATTCACGAAGTAACTAAACACTTAAAATGACAAAAGGTGCAAGGGCTCGTAAAAGAAAAAAAACAAATATCTTTCAATAAATTGACACTAATGCAATAAACTGCGTTGCCGTTAAGTTGCACTCGGCTGTGATCTTTGATGTATAATGTGGAGACTTAGCTGCCAGAGATATTGGAAATAAGTTTGCCTACGACAGAAATTGGTGCTTTGGATAGTAAAAAGGATTGTCTTGGATTACAGCATGATATTCATCAACAAATGCAGGCAAGTTGAATGGACCAACAACAGATGGGAAGTAATCCTGACAATTACAGTTTGGAAGGTGTAATAAGGCAGTGATATACATCACGAATGGTAGCTCCCCCTCCACCTCCACCTCCACCCCCCCTCCCCCTCTCCCTCCCCCCCCCCCCCCCCCCCCCCCCCCCCCCCCCTCCCCCCTCCCCTCCCCCCCCCCCCCCCCCCCCCCCAAGTAGGTGGATTGAGTAACAGAGGGATCCAAATGTAAAGTAAAAAGTATAAAATATTGTCCTGGAGCCTTAGCTGCTGAGCTAAGAAACATTGGAGTACGCTGTCAGTCTAGGAGCTTATGTTTGTCTCTGGAGTAGGATTGAACCCACGACCTTCTGATTAGGGGGGGTCCAAATGTGGGCAGCTGAAGCTCACATGCCCACCCCCTGCCCCACGTCCCGCCATATCACAGAACTGCCCGGCTTGTGGAAACCAATTAGCTCGTGCTGAAGATGGACAGGTATTGCTGGAATAACTCAGTGGGCCAGGCAGCATCCCTGGAAAAGGAATGTGACGATTCAGGTCAAGCTAACAATGAACCATTCTACATTTCCTTGATCACCATCCCCTTAAATCTGTTTTCACACCTTGCCCTTCCAAATCTCTGTCTCCCTTTCCCCTGACTGTCAGTCTGAAGAAGGGTCTGGACCCAAAACATCACCCATTCCTTCTCTCTACAGATACCACCTCTCCTGCTGAGTTACTCCAGCATTTTGTGTCTATCTTCAGTGTAAACCAGCATCTGCAGTTCCTTCCTACGCTATTAATTGGTGCTGTTTGCTTTATTCCCCAAGGGATGTGTCGGAGATTACTGGGTTTCCTGAAATGTTGGGAGGGCGAGTGAAGACACTGCATCCTGTGGTACATGGAGGTGAGTGAAGTCCCATTGTTGAGAAGCTGGGAGGGTGGAATATCTCCCTTTGTGTTGCCACAGATGTATCGCTACATATTCACAAGGAGAGGTTTTGCAATGTTCTTTGAGGATTTGTCCTTGTGTTTCTGTGTTTAGGTATTTTGGCCCAGAACATTCCAGAAGACAAGTCTGAGGTTGAGAAACTTGGCTTCAGCTTGATACGGTGAGATGGTTGTGTGATGGAGATACTCTGCTTGAGGGTGTGTGTCACAGTCATGCTAAAGGTAACAGTGGTGTTGCTGTGATACAAGAAGATTGTGGGTTGTGGGGGAGAGGTTTATGTCTTCCAGCTGCTCAGAAACCCACCCCCTCCGGTGCTGATGCTGGCACAAGGCTGACTGTGTCCCTTCCTTTCAGAAACAGTCACGGTTGGGTCAGTCCAGCCATTCCTTGCTGCTCTCTTTTGTCATCTGCCTCTCTGGGAACCTGAGAGCAGAGCTATGCTGAGGTGCTAAATTTTAATCACTCGCGGGAAAGGAGTCCCCTCCGACAGTGCAGAGCTCCATCAGTGCCTGGAGTATTGGATGTTGTTTCGAATATGACCTCAAGCCCGTGACTCTGGTGAGCGTGCCCGCCCACGCTGAGTCATGAAGAAAGAAAACGTGAATTGTCCAGGAGAAAAGTTCCATGTTCTGCAGACTGTAGACCTGTAAATTGATGCATGAAAGGAAAATCCTGCTTGAATTCTCTGCTCTGGTGGATTCTGTAAAATCTGGAGTGTTGACATCTGTGGCCCATCGTCATGGTTTGTAAATGGTGGCAGTGACTGAGTAAGCTTTAATCCTCCAGCACTCCACAACCTGAGCTGACTTCCCAGATAAGTCGAGGGTCACGTGAACCATATGCAGCTCGCCCTGACAAAGAGTCTTTGGGCTGAGATGTTGACCATCTATCTTTCCACAGATGCTGCTTGGCCAACGAGTGTTTCCAGCAGTTTCTGTTTCAGTGTCCGCCACCCGTTTGATTTATTTGTGCTGTGTGAGCACACAGAGATGAAATTCATAGGTTTCTGTTCCTGGCATAGATTTGTTGGCAGCAAATCCTAATTTGGCAAATGTTGCTTGCAAAGGTAGCCAAAAGGAATTTAGTGGGTATGGAATTTCAGAAACTTGCCTTTACTTCAGAATTCCTCTATCCATTCACTCAGTGAAGGGAGTTCCAAAGCACACTTAACTGAAATGTTAAATTGCCTGTTAACGCCTAAATTGTTACAGCAGAAGTCTGTGAACAGCATTCTCCCACTCATGTTCAAGTGATTAGGAATGCCTGCATTTTAGTGGTTATGGGAAGTGTCTGAAATATTTAATATTGAGCCAGCAGGAAGTATAGAGATACATTTCAATATACAATATAATAGCACAGCTCTTTGTACAAACTGGGATATCAGCATGAGGTTCAAAAGCTGCAAACTGGCCTAGGGCTGATTCCAGGCAGCAGAGTGCCGCAGCCATTAGACCCACTGACACACAGTACTGGAGTCTTGGGATCAATCGTGACCTTGGGCGCCGTTGGTGTGAAGTTTCCACATTCCCGCTGTGACTGCTTGGGTTTCCTCTGGGTTCCCCAGTTTCCTCCCACATTGTGATGGTGTGCGGGTCAGTTGGTTAATTGGACATTAAATTACCCCTAGTGTGTAGATGACTGGTGCAATCTGGAGGGAATTGATGGGAATGTGGGGATAGTAAAAAAAAAAAGGCATAATGTGGGTTTTGTGTAAATGAGTGTTTCTGGTCAGGTTACAGGCTGTTTCTGTGATGTATTGCTGTAAGATTACGACTGGTCAGTGAAGCAATGTGGACACTGGCTCTATCAGAAAGTCACTCTGGTTAATGTACAAGCACGATAGGGTGTCTGTTTTTCAAGTTTCTCAATGTGTACATTGCACAGAGTTCAGGGTTCAAGAGGCTTCCCAAGAGTTTGGCATTTTGCATATCTACCAATGCAGACTTTGTTTCTCCCCTTCACTTCGTCCCTCTGTATTTACTGGGAAATTCAGTGCTTCTCTTTTACCCTCCTCTTTCTCCATTTTGATTCAGAATCCTCCTCACTAATCCATTGCTGGAGGGTTCACAGGTGCCTGTACAGGGGGCTGCTAAAGTCCCAAAGCAGTGAGCATTAGGGAGCAAGTGGGTCATGCATCTGTAAGGGTGTAAATTTGACATCGAGGCACCGGATATTCCAAAAAAGAAATCTGGGAACTCTACTATTATCTTTCAATTCCTGCAACCTGGGTTTGATCTTGGTCACTGGTGATATCCACACATTGGTTTCCTCTCATCATGAAGACATGCTGGTTGTTATGATAGCTGCTGTAAATTATCCATAATATAGATCAGGAGGTTGTTCACCATTTGTTGAAGAGAAGCAAAAGGGAAATAAGGTGACTTATTGGAACCAATGGATTAGATCTTCTGAATTAGATCTTCTGAGAGTGGGCGTAGACTGGATGGGCTTAGAGGGCCTTCTGCGTCCTTTTTGAATAAGATGTGTTTTGCCACTGGACTGATTGTAAATTGAATGCTGAATAAAGTTAAAAGATGACCAAATGGCCATTGAAAGCAAAGTTTCCCTGTTTTGTAATAGTTTAATGGGGTATTTTCTCTTCTTGTCCAGTGGTAGCTGAATGAATGAAAATAAGTTTATTGGCCAAGTATTCACATACAAGGAATTTGGGCGTGCTCCGCCCGCAGTGACATACAGTGGCAGTTAAGAATGATACATAAAACATTAAACATTATTAATAAAACATTATTGATTAAACATGTGAATTGAATAAAATACCAGAGCAAAAGGATACTACAGATTTTTGGTTATTAAGTAGAGCTACCTCGTGGGAAAAAAAGCTGTTTTTATGACTGGCTATGAGAGTTTTGACAGTCTGGAGTCGCCTTCCAGATGGAAGTGATTAAAAGAGTTTGTGGCCAGGGTGAGGGGGGTCAGAGATGATCTTACCCGCTCGCTTCCTGGCCCTTGCAGTGTACAGTTCGTCAACGGAGGGGAGGTTGCAGCCAATAACCTTCTCATCTGATCGGACGATTCGCTGCGGCCTCTGGGTGTCGTGCTTGGTGGCTGAGCCAAACCAGACCATGATGGAGAAGGTGAGGACAGACTCTACGATGGCCATATAGAATTGTTGCCTGTGGTAGATTGTGCTTCCTCAGCTGCCACTTCCTCTGTTGTGCCTTTTTGACTGTGGAGTTGATGGTAGCCCCCTGCTTAAGCTCCTTGGAGATGATGGTTCCCAGATACTTAAAAGACTCCACAGATGTGACTGTGGTGTCGTTGATGGTGAGTGGGGTGAGGGGAGGGGGAGTCTAATGTCTACAGTCAATTCCACCGTCTTAAGAGGATTGAGCTCCAGGTTGTTGTGATGGCACCAGGACGCCAGCTGTGACACTTCCTGCTGTAGGCAGATTCCTCCCCATCCTGGATCAGTCCAATCAGGGTTGTGTCGTCCGCAAACTTGAGAAGCTTGACAGAGGTGTCAGTGGAGGTGCAGTCATTGGTGTAGAGGAGAGGGGAGAGTACGCAGCCCTGCAGTGCTCCTATGCTGAGGGTTTGCGGGTCTGAGATGTGCTGCTTCCTGTCTGTCAGGAAGCTGGTAATCCACTGACAGAGGGGTTCAGGCACAGTCATCTTGGAAAGTTTGGCGTGTAGTAGCTCTGGCACAATAGTGTTGAATGCAGAGCTAAAATCAACAAACAAAATCCTCGCATAGGTGCCCTGGTGGTCTAGGTGCTGGAGGATGAAGTGCAGGCCCAGGTTGACTGCGTCATCCAAAGATCTATTGGCCTGATATGCAAACTGCAGAGGGTCCAGCAGGGGGTTTGTGATATTTTTCAGCTTGGCCAGCACAAGCCTTTCAAGGGTCTTCATGACTACCGAGGTCAGTGTGGCAGGCCTGTAGTCATTACGGCTACTCCTCCTTTTCCCTTTCTTGTCCCCACCCACCCCCCCCCCTGATCAGTCTGAAGAAGGGTTTCGGCCCGAAACGTTGCCTATTTCCTTACTCCATAGATCCGCTGAGTTTCTGGCTTTTCTGTGTAACCTCGATTCTCCAGCATCTAGTTCCCTCTTAAAAGACCAGCAATCCTTGCCTTTTTGCGCACAGGGACAATAGTGGAGAATTTGAAGCAGGCAGGGAGAGTACAGGTTTGCAGGGACTGTTTGAAAATGTCATAGAAACATAGAAAATAGGTGCAGGAGAGGGCCATTCGGCCCTTCGAGCCAGCACCGTCATGTCAATGTGATCATGGCTGATTGTCCCCAATCAATAACCCGTGCCTGCCTTCTCCCCATATCCCTTGATTCCACCAGCCCCTAGAGCTCTATCTAACTCTCTCTTAAATCCATCCAGTGATTTGGCCTCTGTGGCAGGGAATTCCACAAATTCACAACTCTGGGTGAAAACGTTTTTTCTCACCTCAGTCTTAAATGGCCTCCCCTTTATTCTAAGACTGTGGGCCCTGGTTCTGGACTCGCCCAACATTGGGAACATTTTTCCTGCATCTAGCTTGTCCAGTCCTTTTATAATTTTATATGTTTCTATAAGATACCCCCTCATCTTTCTAAACTCCAGTGAATACAAGCCTAGTCTTTTCAATCTTTCCTCGTATGACAGTCCCACCATCCCAGGGATCAATCTCGTGAACCTACGCTGCACTGCCTCAATCACAAGGATGTCCTTCCTCAAATTAGGAGACCAAAACTGTACACAATACCCCAGATGTGGTCTCACCAGAGCCCTATACAACTGCAGAAGAACCTCTCCTATACTGAAATCCTCTTGTTACGAAGGCCAACATTCCATCGGCTTTCTTCACTGCCTGCTGTACATCCTTGTTTCGTCTTCGTCTACGTCTTCCTTGTTCATCAAGTCCTAGTGCAGATAGTTGAGCAACAAACGATGGGTGCAGTATTGAGGGGGTTTAGGATGTGGGATGAGTTTTCATGAGCCAGAGTGAAGATTTTTGATTAAAGCCAGCATTCACATTGTTTCACTGACCAGTCTTAATTTTATCGCAATACAGTAAGCCCTTAACCTGACCATAAACATTCATTTTCCTGAATCTTGCCGTTTGCCATTTAGCCTTCAGATGAGAGGTTAAACCAAGTCCCAGTTTCCTCCCTCCTCTGTGTTTGGTGCCAGTGTGAAACATTAGTAGGAGAGATGTTGGAAACAGTTAGTACTTGGTCCAAACTTGCCCATTACGCCATTCGTACTCTAGAGCTGTCAACTGCTGATGGGCAGGCACCATGTGTGGCTCCACTTGCCTTTCACTTCTGTCTTTGTGTTTGCCTCCCTCAGAGTTGTGGTTTGCAACCTGTACCCGTTTGTGAAAACTGTCTCCACTCCGGATGTGACCCTGGCAGAGGCTGTGGAGCAAATCGACATTGGTGGGTTTTTAACTGGAGTTTAATTTACTGGAAAAGGAGCAGCTTTGAAATTTCTATAACTTGCTGCTAACATGCGCCCCTCCTCGTAAGAAAATAATTTTATTTCTATGGACCCCAGGATCCAAAAGCATTTTGCATTAATGTTGGAACATTGAAAATAATACACCCAATTGGTACAGAACAATCTTTCCCAGACAGCAAGGAAATAAATGTCCATGTAAATCTGCTTTAGTGACGCTGACTAAATAATTGCCAGCCAGGAGAGAATCTCTTTTATATCTCTTTGAAAATGCAGTCAGCCATGTTATTGGTGGGTGAGTGAGAAGGTGAATGGGTTATCTTCTTTTCTTTTACTTTTGTGACACTGGCTCTGGGCATTTGGCATGGGGAACCATCACCCCCCCCCCACATTCACCCTCTCAAGCCCCTCGCTGGATGTTTTGGAGAGGCCTGGCAGAAGGCCTCCCCTCCCGCCTCACTAGCAGCATGGAAAGGAAGGTTCAGCAAGTGGCTGGGATGCAAAACATTTTGTTGATCTTTATTACCAAAGGAATTGAGTTCAAGGGTAGCGATCATAGCTCTAATTATGCAGCCATGATATTTTGAACATAGTGTATTTTTCTATCTGAGCAAGGATATGCCTGATAGAGGGGGTGCAGCAAAAGATTTGCTAGATTGATTCCTGGGAGGAAATTTGCTCTACAGTAAAACATTAAAAAAAAAAAACTGGACTGGTAACTAATAAAAAAACAAAACCGCTGGGTCAAGCAGCATCTGTGGAAGGAAACTCACTATCGACTTTTCCAGTTAAGTCCAGAGGAAGCATCAATTGTTATTTCTCTCCACAAATGCTGACTGGTTTGCTGAGTTCCTCCAGCAGTTTGTTTTGCTGCAGATTCCAGCATCTGCAGTCTTTGTGTTTGTGGAGCCAGTGACCATCTTGAGATAAGAACAATCTAATTGAAATGTAAATAGTTCTTGCAGGTCTTGAAAGGGTAGATAATGATCCCTGTGGCTGGGGTGACTGGAATATTTATGGTAGTGGGGGGGGGGGGGGGGGGGGGGGGGGGGGGGCGTCACCATCTCAAAATAAAGGGTCTATCATTCAGGGGAGAATTTTTGGAAGAAATGTATTTACAAAGTGAACGGTGCATCACTAGGATTCTTTACTCAAGGACCATGGCGTCTCAGCCACAGATAATAAGGGAATTAAGGGATATCCTGAGATCGATGCTGTCTGGAGCTATGATCCTGGTAGCCCACCAATAATAATGTTGAGGGGGAGGTCTCTAACAAAGAGCAATCCAACCAAGATCTCAAAGGTGGAACAGGCTAAGGACGATGGCTGACCTTAGTGGAGCGTCACAACAGCTGGGAAGGCGGATGAAGGCTGCAGCAGAAAAGGGTTTCTGGTCGTCTTGGACTCCATGCCACTGGATCCTGACCCAGATCTGTCAAGGACCGTGTGGTGGCTGCCTGTGCACCAGTCTCCCCACAAGCCACACACAGGCGTCTCTATATAGGGAATAGCACCCTGGAGACGCCCATGGTCAGCCATGACCGAAGGGGCCCAAGATGGGATATGGTTTAAATTTTAAAGTGGTGCAGAGGTAAAAGATCCTGTTGAATGTTGGAGTAGGCAGGAGGGGCCGAATAGACTGACCTGGTTCTAATGTTTCTTAACTCCCCTTGGCTGGGTCCTAGGAAGAATCATTGGGCAAGCTTTAACCTGTAGAAGAATCTGAAGCAAGTGACCTCACTGCGATAATTAAATAGGGATTCTGTTTCCTGTTTTGTGCCTCAGTCAGAAGGGAGAGGGGATTCTTGGTGAGCTGTGCTTGGGTTTGAGATTTTTTTATACATTTCCTGACCAGAGGCCACCTGTTTCTGGGAATTAAAGTTGCCCAGCATGTCCGACAATGCAGCATGTGTGTCTCAGAGCGTCAGGTGACAGGTGGCAAGGGCGACCCTTCCCACTGCACTGACTGTGTTGGGCATGTGTAATGTTGTTCATGCTGCATGTGCCATTTATCTTCCCAAAGGTGGTGTAACCCTGTTGCGAGCAGCGGCAAAGAACCAGGCCCGTGTGACCATAGTGTGCGATCCCGCTGACTACGTGACTGTTACCAAGGAAATGGAGGCCTCCGAGCGGAAGGACACTTGTGCAGAGACCCGGAGTTCCTTGGCATTGAAGGTATTCTTTCTAAATCGACGGTGACTTTTGTTATTTCACTCCTCAAAAGGGAACGGGGTTGGATGGGACCTAGAGTTATTTCTTCCCCTCTTACCGTGCTCTGTCCCAGCTCAAGCTTACTGCTAAGTGCCCTATTTCTGGGTCCCAAGCTCATGCCATTTGATTGTGGCCCTTGGTTGACAGGCACACACCAGGCCTTGTCGATGTTTCAGTGGGGGTACGTTGTGGTCTGACTTCTGCAAACTGGTGTGGCCAAGACTCTTCACATTGGCGTCATCTGTTTTCTCATGATGGAAGTCAGAACAGAGCTTGTGGTTTTTTTTCTTGCACTATTGCCTCACTGTCGTTCTGCTGGGAATCTAAGGTTTGTTGCAGCCCAGGGTTAAGGTCAACGTATGCTCCCTGAATAATGATGGTGTGTTGAAGGGATCTCCACTATCAAATGCAATGGAAGGCATTTAAAGACTGCATGGATGAACTACAACAATTGTTCATCCCAGTTTGGCAAAAGAATAAAGTAGGGAAGGTAGTGCATCCGTGGATAACAAGGGAAATCAGGGATAACAAGGGAAATCAAAACAAAAGATGAATGGTACAAATTAGCCAGAAAAAGCAGCCTATCAGAGGACTGGGAGAAATTCCAGCAGAGGAGGACAAAGGGCTTAATTAGGAAAGGGAAAATAGATTATGGAAAAAAAACTGTCAGGGAACATAAAAACTGACTGCAAAAGTTTTTATAGATATGTGAAGAGAAAAAGATTAGTTAAAACAAATGTGGGTCCCTTGCAGTCAGAAACAGGTGAATTGATCATGGGGAACAAGGACATGGCTGACCATGAATAACTACTTTGGTTCTGTCTTCACTAAGGAAGACATAAATAATCTGCCAGAAATAGCAGGGGACCGCGGGTCAAATGAGATGGAGGAACTGAGTGAAATCCAGGTTAGCCGGGAAGTGGTAGAAACATAGAAACATAGCAAAGAGGTGCAGGAGTAGGCCATTCGGCCCTTCGAGCCTGCACCGCCATTCAATATGATCATGGCTGATCATCCAACTCAGTATCATGTACCTGCCTTGTCTCCATACCCCCTGATCCCTTTAGCCACAAGGGCCACAAACTCCCTCTTAAATATAGCCAATGAACTGGCCCCAACTACCTTCTGCGGCAGAGAACTGAATGCAACATCTCCAAGTTTGCAGATGTCAAGAAACTGCGGGACAGTGTTAGCTGTGAGCAGGATGCTAGGAGGGTGCAAGGTGACTAGGATAGGCTGGGTGAGTGGGCAAATGCATGGCAGATGCAGTATAATGTGGTGTTAGGTAAATTGAATGGATTAAAGGCCGATAAATCCCCAGGGCCAGATAGGCTGCATCCCTGAGTACTTAAGGAAGTAGCCCCAGAAATGTGTTAGCTGTGAGGAGGATGCTAGGACGCTGCAAGGTGACTTGGATAGGCTGGGTGAGTGGGCAAATACATGGCAGATGCAGTATAATGTGGATAAATGTGAGGTTATCCACTTGGTGGCAAAAACAGGAAAGTAGACTTATCTAAATGGTGGCCGATTAGTAAAAGGGCCCTTGTAAAGGGCTCAGGGGGTATGGAGAGAAGGCAGGTACAGGATACTGAGTTGGATGATCAGCCATGATCATATTGAATGGCGGTGCAGGCTCAAAGGGCCGAATGGCCTACTCCTGCACCTATTTTCTATGTTTCTATCATCCCTACTCCTTGTTTGACATTGTTGACATTTCGATTTAACTTAAAATCCTCAGCGCATTGCGGTCCGGTTTTGATCTGCAGTGACCAGCTGCACTTTACTGTTGCCAAATGTGTAGCCAAATGTATGGTGGCTTTCACTCTGCTGTGTTCTCTCCCGCTAGGCGTTTACCCACACAGCCCAGTATGATGCAGCGATTTCCGATTACCTCCGGAAGGAATGCAGTCAGGGAGAGTCCCAGCTGCAGCTGAGATATGGGATGAATCCACACCAGACTCCTGCCCAGGTCTACACGCTAAGGCCCAAGCTTCCGTTCAAAGGTGAATCGGCAGCTTCTGCAGCCGGGTAGAGGTAGGGTGGGTGGAAAGCACCTGCTTTGAGCATGTTGGACAAAGTTAGTTTATGCGGTGCCTTTTGGTGATCTCGAATGTCCCAAGTTGTTTTGGGGCTTCGGAGGTATAGTTACTATTGTGATGTTGGAAAAGCAGCAGCTTGTGTGTGCACCATAACCACAAATATGGTGTTCTTCGTTAAAACAACAGAGGGCACAACATGTTTCAGCCAGTCGAGCTGCCACCTTGCAATACTCTCCTTCGGGTACTTTCTGTGCAGTCTGAATGCCCTCCCTGTAACTGTGTGGGTTTCTTCCAGGTGCTCTGGTTTCCCAACACATCCTTTAGATGTAGATCAGTTAATTGTTGTAAATTGCCCATGTGTCGGTGAGTGGTGGATTCTGCCAGGAGTTGAGAATATAATGAGATAAGCATAAAAGGAAGGGGGGTTGACATGGACTCAATGAGCCAAAGTGTATTTTTCTGTACTTTAAGACAGCTATAAATATTGGGCAAGAGAGCCCATCACTCTACACCTTCAACTTGATGATCTTTGAAATATTACTGTGGTGTGATCAGGACTTGGATTAGAATCTTTCGCAAAATCTGGGACCTTTGTTGCATGAGTCCTTGGCCTATCGGCCTGGGTTACCTACTCAATGCCAGATGAGGCTGTGACATACAATCTACCTTTACCCTTGACTCACAGCCAGGGCAGCACAGTGGCACTGCTGTTAGATCTGCTGCCTCACAGCACCAGAGGCCTGGTTTGATCCTGAATGCAGGTGATTTCTGTGTGGTGTTTGTATGTTTTCTTTATGTGGACCTCTCTTAATTGCCCCTTGTGAATAGGAAGTGGATGTGAACGTGGGATAAATGGAGCTAGTGTGTAAGTGTGATTGTTGGTTGGTGCGGACCTGATGGGCCATAGAACCTGTTTCCACGCTGTTTCTTTCAATGAATAAATCAATCAATTGGTTATTATGTTAAGGGAGCCTATGGATGTGCTACCTGTCTTTGACCCTCATTATGTCCCCCTTACGTGACAGTTCTGAATGGATCACCTGGCTTCATCAATCTGTGTGATGCTCTGAATGCCTGGCAGCTGGTGAGGGAACTGAAGCAGGCCCTGGGTCTCCCTGCTGCCACCTCCTTCAAACATGTCAGCCCTGCAGGTAAGGACTGTGGTTCCTTGGTACTGCACAAACTTGAATACTGCAAATGGTCGATTTAAAGTGCGTATTGCTGGATGTCTACACATGTAAAAGTCAACTGTGAAAGGGCCAGATAGCACTGGCAGAGCAATGCATGTTAACTGCTCTCTCCCATTACTAACATGCACATCTATTAAATCTTGGCTTATGGATCTCCAGAATTTGCAAAACTCTGCTGTTTCTTCATAGAAAAGGCATCTTAATTGTCACCCTACTTGTTAGGTCGAGCCGGCCTTTGACATTAATTATGTTAATGTCAAAGGCCGGCTTAACAAGTAGGGTGACAATTGCTCAACTGCAGGAAATCAAAGCTCATAATTAGTAGAATAGCAGACACTGTCATCTCGCAAAAAAAAAGCACAGCTTGCCGAACTCAGCACCAGGCAGCATCTGTGGAGGAAAATGGACAGTCGAGCGATCATGACAAGACCATTCATCTAGGGGAGCAGTCTAGATGAAGGGGCTCGCCCTGAAACGCTGACTATTCTTTACCCAACCCACTGAGTTCCTCTAGCTGCTCTGCATTTCATGCTAGTGATGTTGTAATTCTTAAGCTGGCAGTAAATTTCCAGTTTGGATAAGGAGCACAAATAGTTCTCGTAACAGTTTACTTGAGATTGTATTATTCCAAAAAATGCTCGCCAATCTATTTCTAATTCCAGTCACTGATGTTTATTTTGCATAATTTAACCCTTTCGGTAAAGCTCGATTCCTTCAATGATGCTTCTCAGAGCAGATTAGATTTTTCAAGAAGTAACCAAGAAGATTGATGTGGGTAAAGCCATAGATAGAAACATTGAAACATGGAAAATAGGTGCAGGAGAAGGCCATTCGGCCCTTCGAGCCTGCACTGCCATTCAATATGATCATGGCTGATCAACTGCCTTCTCTCCATACCCTCTGATCCCTTTAGCCACAAGGGCCACATCTAACTCCCTCTTAAATGTTTTCTATGTGGACTTCAGTAAGACCTTTGATATGGTTCTGCTTGGTAGGCTGCTCCGGAATGGCGGGTGGCGCCACCAGCAATAGGTGCCTCGTCAACAGTCTGTCTGTCCTTTTTTGTTATTTTTGGTGTGTTAAAAAGTATGTTTTAGTGCTTGTTGGTTTGTTTTATGTGTGGAGGGGGGGGGGGGACGTTTTATCAATCTCTTACCTTGTTGCTTTTCACTTGGTATGGCTATATGGTAGCTCAAGTTTCACTGTACCTTAATTAGTGCATTTGACAATAAGCTGACCTTGAATGTTAGATCAATTGGCATTCAGGGAGAGCTAGCTGCCTGGATACAGAATTGGCTTTGTAGAAGGAAGTAGCAGGTGGCGGTGGAAGGCTGCTTTTTGGACTGGAGGCCTGGGACTAGTGGTATGCCTTGGGGATTGATGCTGATTTAGATGAGAATGTGCAAGGCATGATTAGTAAGCTTGCAGATGACACGAAAGTAGTGGTATCATAGACAGTGGTGGGTTATCAAAAATTATAGCAGATTCTCGATCAAGTAGGCAAATTGACTGAAGAATAGCTAATGCAGGTAAGTGTACAGTGTTGCATTTTGGCAAGTCAAATCAAGGCAGGATCTTCACTGAACGGGGAGATCCTGTGGAGGTATTGTAGAGTAGAGGGATCTGGAAGTACGGGGCACAGTTCAATGAAAATGGTGTCACCGATAGGAAGGTCGAGAAGGCTTCCGGTTCATTGGCCTACATCAGTCAGGGTATTGAGTATAGAAATTGGGATTTTCTGTTATGGCTGTACAAGATGTTGGTGAGCTGCATTTGGAGTATTGTGTTCAGTTTGGTCACTATGAAAGGAAGAATGTCACTAAGCTGTAGAGAATGTTGGCAGCTCTTGGGCTGAATGTAGGGAGAGGTTGGGTAAGTTAGGACTATTCATTGTAGTTGAGGGGGCTAAGGTGTGATCTTATAGAGGTGCACAAAATAATGAGGGCAATAGATAGGGTGAATGAACAGATCACTTTACCCAGGGTAGGGGAATCAAGAATCATAAGACGGGTTTAAAGTAAGAGGGGTAAGATCTGTTGTTATCCTCTTGTAGATCAGTTATAGGATCCTGAGGGGCAACCTTTTCCACTCAGGTTGGTCTATGTATGGATTGAGCTACCAGAGAAAGTAGTTGAGGCAGGTACAATAACACCATTTAAAAGACTTGGATAAGAAAGGTTTAGAGGGATATGGACCAAATGAGGGCAGATGGGATTAGCTTAGATGGGGCATCTTGATCGCCATGGACAAGTTGGGTCAAAGTTCCTGTTTCCGTGCTTTATGACACCATGTTCCAACTTCCATGAGAAACAGACTATTTGGGTCCTCTTGCCTGCTTTGCTGAATGTCACGGTACTTTAGCACCAATTTCTTGGACTAACCCCATGTCTTCATTCCCTTGTGCGTGTGAAATCATGTCTCAAATTTGAT